>NC_139229.1:206240708-206687383 GCF_977018435.1 Lepisma saccharinum | reverse complement strand
CAACATTGTTAATATAATGCACCTGCAGGAGAAAATCGCACGGGGCAAGTCCTGTGAATAGGCTGGATGGGGAATAATTCGAAGCAAAATTACTGCAATTTTACCATTGCGACGCTCGAGTTATTGAACGGTGCGTTTTCTGCTGAAAAAGCACTTTTTGGGCTGTTGGAAATTGATCTATTCATATAATGAACTGCGCCATCATCTTCAGAACATTTACTAAAATATTCAAACAACCCTTGTATAGTACTTAGTATAAAACACTAAGGATTCTATTTTTAAAGTTGTGTTATTAGTCAACACCACGGATATTGTTCGTGTCTGGTAATGTAGCAGCCGACCTTTGTGGCGGAGTAGTTAGTACAGTGTGCTACGACGCCAGGGGTCACGGGTTCGAATTTCGAGGTTTGCATGCGTGTTCTTTGTGAGTGTCTCTTCATCAATTTTAACATATCATCACTCATTCTCATCGTCTCGATCAACCCTAGTGGAAGAAAAGCGACGCTAAATAAGAAAACTCAAATCACAATCGTCTTATCAAGACATGAAACACGAAGCGAGCAGGAAAATCTTTGAATGCATTTCTTTTCAAACTTACAAGAATATTAATTTAATTTAATTAGGCGTGAATACCTACTTTCACAGGATGCCGTGATATTTAATCCTTTTCAACTTTATCTCCATTGGCTCATGGGCGCATCGCTAAGATATGGGGTGCAAAAGTGGTACAATATGAAGTAAGTGGTAAGACAATCAAGAACTCCAATAACTTTTTCGTATATATTATCACAAAATGTAAACGTGAAAATTATATAGGTTTTCAGAAGAGGTTACTTCCAGAGCTCTATCCCCCTTCCTTCAATCCGCTCTTGCAAACTGCGAGCAAGAAATTTTTTTAGGGTATTTATTACCAAACTGGCAATAATACTAATTTAATAAGGAGTCAATATTTTCACAAGCCGTCACGACGTTTACTTCCTTCCGATGGTAACGTCGTCGCCTTGTAATGAAGGGGTCCCGGGTTCGATACCCGGTGGAGGCACATGGCACAGTGGTTCGGATCCCACTTTAAACTGTAGGTCCAGTACCGATTAGCCTTCCCGTGCATAAAGTGGACTTAAAACAACAAATCAATCAATCAATCAAAACTTCCTTCCGACTCTCAATTTTTGTTCGTTCACCATCCACTTTACATCGGTGTTTGTGGCGCCCCTATGGCTTCCCCTGTAGTTAAAGCTGCGTCTAACCTCATTATCCCAATATGGCAGAAAAGCGACGTAAAATAACAAAACTAGTTAGCCGAGGACTTCTTGTTTAGTAGTCGATGCTATATTTTACTTCACTACTTTTTCATGTCCGATGTTAAATTTTAGGAGTGAAGGAACAAAGGCGAATGTGTTTGACACCCACCGCCACCCCGCTTAGCGAATAATCCAGAGTAAAATCCACTTGATACCACACAACTTCCAAATTCTATAGAAAGATGACAGCCTAAATAATGATCATCATACGAATTTGATACCAAAGCGCTAAATATTGCCCCCACCCTGAACTTCAAAGTTCGATCCCCCACCTTACTATGGAAATTCTGTGCCAATCTAAGCCCTAACATTGATATCCAATATCTGGATATTCCCCCCCTGAAGATTTTCCCTCTCCAATTTAATGCTTAATCTCCACCCTAGAATTCCCGTGATAATTTAAGACTTAACGCTGATAGTCAAGAGTTTTATAGTGTCCCCCGAAATTAAATTATTAATATCCCCACAAGAACTAGGCACTGTCCTCTCCCTCCCGCTAATATAATACTTATTACCGTCTCTTAGCAGTGTACGAAGTAGCCCAATTATTTCATGTTAATGAAGTTCAACTTCTGACCAATGATGAAATTTTTACTGTCAAATTTCAATCACCAAAAAAGCAAATGAAAATATCCCCCCAAATTTGGGTGGACGCAACCTGCGTCTCCAAACCCGCCCGTGGGCACCCCTGCTTCTAACAAATATTTCATCATCTTACAAAATATAAAACTATTATTGCTTGCTTCGAGAATTATTGAGACTTTCAACTTACCGTTATTCACGTAAAGTATTATGAATAGTGAGTTTTTCTACAAAACTACTATTTTTATTTTTTAAAAATAGATTAATTGATATATTATTAAAATTTACACTATTTGGAGCATTTCTGAGAAGACCGGAAGTTGACAGTTGCCACTGTTCCCTAGATATATCAAAACAAAAATATTCAATATGGCGGACTATTTTCAAGATGGCGACTGTCAGTATGCAGATGGCGATTGGCTACTCGAATGAACATATCTTAAGTAGTATAACAATTAAATCTAAAAAGTCTATTGCTTTTATAAAAAAAGTCAATAATTCCTGACTTAACCGTCGAACTGTCATAAAGACACGCTTTTTTGGTACTATCCCCCATTTGGAGACACATTTTATGGCGTATCTCTAATTAAAATACATTAAAACTTATATCGTTTTAAAGCTAATTAATGAGGCTACAACTTTTATTCGGAAAAATTTCTCATCATTTAATTTGTTCAAAGTTACAAGGCAAAACCTTTACCAAGTACTGGAAAAAATTCACTTTTGAAAGGCTATTTTTTAAATAACGCAAAATCACCAACATTATCGAAAAATTTAACAGAATATTTTTTGAAGCTCGTCTAGCGAGGATTAAGACTAAAACAAGATTATCTGCTTACGACCATTGGTTATGGAGATATATGTCAATCACTGAGAGTCTGCGAAATTGACCGCAGGGAGGGGCGGGGACTTTCGGAATTTTGCACTACTAGAGGTTATTATTTCAGTCGTTTACCGCCAGAGTGTCGGCCGTTCGGCGGCCTCTTCATGCAACAGGTCCCGGCAAATTGCGTTCAGGAAGTCCGTAACAGAAACATCTTGTTTTGTAATGTTTCCACTTTTCACAATTACAGTTACAATTACAATTGAAATAAGCACGCACCTTGTCGCAAGGATGCTGGAAAAGGTGTCCTCCCCAATACAAATATTTCTGGCACCTTATTTCTGACATCTAATCTTGGATTAGACATAGCTACTTTATCCTCAGTTGACAGAAATGGAAGACAGGATCCCGGCGCATAAAGCAAACCGAAAGCGTAAAATGATATTTAAAAGTAATAATAATGATGATCACTAACCTCCTGTGTTATAAGAGATGTTGAAAATGACCTCCTTCAACAGCAATATAACACGTTTCTTAGGTTCAAGAGATCCTGTCTCTCGTAATTGCCTGACCACTTTTCTGCAAGAATTCGTTTTCACGTAATTATCGTACATAAAAACTCTTTATTCAAGACTATATTTGTTTAGCGGCATAACTAATGAATGAATAACAATTAACACACAACAAAGCGCTGGCACTGAGTAGCACATCAACTCAATAACACAGTATAAACAACACGCGTACTGATAAACGCAAACAGAAGTGAACATGAACGTACACTGACTACGTCTGGTAGCCGACAGTGTTGCTAACCATTTTTCGGCAATGTCCCTACAGACGTAGTCAAAATGTCCCTACAACTGACCAAATGTCCCTACGCCAAGTAAAGCGACTAAAAAAAACAACACCTCATGAGCATGCAAAACAGAAGATAAAATATACACATTTACTTACCAAATCTTTCTGCTTGGTGCTTCCACAATTAATGAAGGAGCGAATTTACAATACAGGACCCCTCCCCGATTTTTGTAATATTTCGCATACTCACTAATTCAGGCTTCATAATCACGAATTTGAAGTTAAAATTTGGGAGTCACGTGTAGAAATTGCAAAATAAGTGAAATTGAGTGGTCCGCGATCGGCTCGATTGCTCATTATTTACCGGAAGATTTTGTGTTTCCAATACTTAAAAAACGAAATATACATTCCTGATATTACTACGACCCCAAATTTTAACTATGTTTCCCTATCCTAACCTAACCTAACCTTACCTGAATGGTTCGTGGGGCTATCCGTCAATGGTTTGTGGGGCTACCCGTGCATGTTTTTTTCGAGCCCAAATTTTAACTATGTTTGCCTTGCCTAACCTAACTTAACCTGACCTTACCGAGAATGGTCAGTGGGGCTATTCCTGAATGGTTTTGCGGTAATTGTGATTACGAACCGATAAAAAAACTTATTTTCGTAGCACTTTAACGGCAGACGCCATTTTCGTATCCTGCAATTTTACGATCGATGCACTGTTGCCAAACTTACCTGTAATCCAATCAGTCCACACTCCACATGTTCTTCTACATCGTGATTGTCGCTGTCACATGTAAGCAACTTCTTTGGGTAATATACTGAAATCCATAAGTTTATTAATTAGCCCACGGCCATCCTCCTGCACACTCCACCTAACAATCTGTACAACATTAACAACTTTTGTACTGTTCTCTTCCGCCATTCTTACACGATCCATGCTCTCCAAGTATCAAATCAACTGTGTGGCAACGCTGTAGACAGCGTAACTAATTGCGAACGTCAATTGTTCATATCAACAAATATGACTACCATACTTGTATACGGAGAATCATTGCGAGAATTGAAAAGCTTATTTTACAACTTCTACACGTTAATGAACAATTTTTTCACCTCACCCCAACATGTTAACTTGAGATAAATCATCACGACTAATTATTTCGTGAGTATAAGACGAAGCATAGAAATTACAGAAGGGTCCGGTATTGTAAATTCTTGCCTTAATGAATAATAGGAGTGTGCGTGACAGAATTTTTTGGGTCGGGACGGAATCGGGACGGGATTTTTTTTTAATCCCGACATTCGGGACTGAAAAATTTGCAATTTCCCGACCAAGTCGGAAATTTTCGAAACGGGAAATGTTCGAAATTTCCCGAAGCTCTGGAAATCTCGAATTCTACACGTCATTTTCACTTTAAGTGATTGTTTTTGCATGTCTAGAATAAAAACTTACAATTTGCAATAAGTTCCAGAAACTTACAATGCAGAAAACGTCGAGAATTAACGACTTTTTAAAGTGACCATTTGGTATTTCCCGACTGCTCGGGTTCCCGAAAAGTCGGGAAGTCATTTCCCGAAGTTGGGATCGAGACGGGAATTTTCTTTTCCCGATCCCGGTCCTGACTTTTCGGGATCCCGTATACCCCTAATGAATAACGTTGAGTCGTTTACTGTTGATTATGTTATTTGAAGTCATACATGCTGCTGCTGTGAAGAGATAGATGTTGGTTGGTGATATATGCTGTATTTCCTGCAGTCTTCAACAATTCTGGTCCCATTTTATTTCTCTTTTTTGTCTTTGTATCACTTAACATTGAAAATATTCTTTCCATTTCCGCGTTAGAATGTGGCAATGTTAGCACTATTTTCGCGAGAGTGGAAATGTTTTAAAAAAAGAACTTGCCTTGTAAGTTCTTGGTAACCGATAACATGTTCCAAAATTCTGATGGAGATTTATTAGTTCGTTCTTTTTTCTCCTCCTCGCTAAAGTATCCAGATAAACTAATCCATTCATTCCAAACCGAGCACGAAGAAAGTGCAACTGACTGGCGAGTAAGCTTTGCACCTTTGCACAACAAAATGTTATTTTCCAAGATTGAAGAAAGTCCCTACGTTTTCCCTCATTTGGCAAAATCTGTCCCTATGCGTAGGGACATGTCCCTACGGTTGGCATCTCTGCCGACAGGTGCAGTATGAAGCGCCCTCTCGCGACTGACAACTTCCCGATAAGCTGCCGGCTCTCTCGCGACAACTGAGGATAAAGTAGCGATGTCTAATCCAAGATTAAATGTCAGAAATAAGGTGCCAGAAATATTTGTATTTGGGAGACCACCTTTTCCAGCATCCTTGCGACAAGGTACGTGCTTATTTCAATTGTAATTTTAACTGTAATTGTGAAAAGTGGAATTATTACAATACAAGCGGTTTCTGTTACGGACTTCTTGTAACGCAATTTGCCGGGACCTGTTGCATGAAGGGTCCGCCGAACGGCCGACACTCTGGCGGTAAACGACTGAAATAACCTCCCTGTAGTAGTGTTCTAACAACGGACCAAAACTCGGCTTTTACGGAATTATTCCCGACTGGGTTATTGAGCATGTCTGAGGTTCCAATATAGTCCCTAGATTGCACCAATGTTCAATACATTGCTTATTAGTAGGGTGCGGATTTTTGCCTATTTGCCTTTTTTATTCCTTTGTAGTAAAACATAGGCTTTAATGTTTTAAGTTCGCTTCATGGTGTTTCTAGTTCAAAAACGCATATTTCCTATAAATGCCTATTTGGAGTGTTAGTGCCTATTTTGCTTAATCGTACCTAAAAATGCCTATTCTGCAATTTTTTCTTACTTCAGTTTTTTATGCGCCTTTGGCTTTTCCTACACTGAAGAAGGAAAGCCTTTGTTGATGTTGAACTGACTGAAATCTGGTATTCGCTAGATTTGGAAATACCAAATATACCTTAATCAGGGGAAGCAAACTGGACAACCTGTTGGTGACTCATACTTGGACAAAACGACGCCAACCTACGCCTTGTTTTTTATCACCTGAAAGCTTATAGGAGTCAATCAGTACTCATTTGCTTTGTTGTGTGTGTGTGTGAAAGGAAGTAGACAGTGGAGATATCATGCTCATGCGTTTAAAAATGCCAAAGCACAAGACGACCAGATGTGCAAATTAAAGACTGGATTGCTGCAGAAGCTTGTTTTACCACCGACGGATAATTTAATGTTAGCTTCGCTTTTCTTCCACTTTTGGCTAATCGCGAGGATTAGGATGAGGGATGATGTGATGAAATTTATGAAGGAACGCTCACAAAGAACATGCATGCCCATGCCGGGATTCGAACCTGGGACCTCTGGTGTCGTAGCCATAGTGTGCTAACCACTCCCACACGGAGATCGGCCCACTGACAGAAAAGTAATTTTCTGTCAAGCTTGTGTTAAATTTACAAATAAATAGTTTATCCCACATGCACATATATAGTTTTACATAATGGCCTTGTTCAAAACTCTCAGCTACTGACGTGATTTCCGGCTCCTCTGAAAATGTTTTCCTACCTATCGTGTTATTAGGAAACAAGGATTATTGCTGAACAATGCACACTGTGACTATCCGTCATCTTACATTACATTACCTCAATTCTGAATAGAACAATGCTGAGTTATGTGAAAAACTTAGTGTAGTGGGTGGCCTTGTGTTGCGTACAGAGAAATACACTAAGTCAAACAATGGTGCTATTTATTCTAAAATTTAATGCCATACACAGATTAACAACTCACGTACTCGTGCAAAAATAAATAAATAAATGCAAAAACTTTAAATTAACCAGGTTGTGTTATATTATCCTTCCTGCAAATGACGATTTGATTCAAACGACTTTCAATTGTTTGTGAAACATTTGTGCGTAATCAGCACCTCAATGGGTAACACAAGTTCATTTCTTCAGATAAATTTTAATTGAAACATCCATTATTGTACAGTGGGATCCATGAGTATTATCGTGCAAATTGTCCATTACTATTTTCATTAATTTTTCTCTTACATCCTATGAATTTTTAAGCGATGAGTTTTTATGTATGCTGGCGCAGAAGTTATCAAGAGCTTGTTTTGAGTTTTCTTTTAATTCTTGAAGCTCTTATTGGGTCAAATAAAGTGCATGAACATGGTGATGGACAATTTGCACGGTAATACTCATGGATCCCACTGTACAAGGGTGCAAATTGTTTTTTCAGAACTTGTGTACAATTGGGCATGAACTGGTGCATTTGTTCAAATTGGCACAATCGCTAGCAGAAGCGCTCTTGTGAGAATTACTTTAACTGACGATTTGCCGAAAATGTAAATTTAGATCGAAATAGTGTAAACAGTTTGTGAATCGTTAGCGCAGATTTATATATAAACTGTAATGCTAATACAGTATAACCATTGTGGAGTGCCTAGTATTTTCGAAAGGCAGGGTTACATATATGTTTCTAGTAGTCACCCGTCACTTTACTATATTTGCCTGCCTTTGATGTCCTATTTTTACTAATACTGGGCTAAAGGAGGGTCATGACTGAAACTCCACCCCCTTGAGCACGCCCTGAGTACAACTGTGCATTGGATGAAGATAATTGAAATAAGTACATATTCAATGTCTATTTCAAGGTATTTTTTTTATTGTAGGGTGCCTTTTAAGTGCCTGTTTTAGTGCCTTTTCTTATTTTATAGTGCCTTTTTAAGTTCCTATTTGAGAGGTTTTTAGTGCCTATAAATCCGCACCCTACTTATCAGACCAGTGCACTGCAGTGATGCAATTGGGAAACAGGTGCGATTTAGGAAACATTACCCTATTATTCATATTTCATTTCAACTTTACTGTAAATTATCAAAATTGTGATTTTGTATGTTTCAGCGTGTATGTACAGTGTAGGGATGGCCAAACGGATCCGGATCCGAAAAATCCGGATCCAAAAGTTACGGATCTGGATCCGGATCCGAAAATTCCGGATCTGGATCCGGATCCGGGTCTGAAAGTTTCGGATCCGCGGATCCGGATCCGAGAGTTTCGTATCTCAATCCCATTATAATATTACCACACCTTAAAATGTATTATGATCTTCGATTACAAAGAAATTTTTCGTTAGTCCTACAAGAATTCTTTTCAAGTGTTGTTCCTAAAATACTTTTCTACGCATCGGTTAACACACTCGTGCACAAATGTCCGAGGTGATTTTGTAAATGCCATTGAAACGAATATGTATTCATTCGAATGTATTGGAAATGAAAACACACATAAATGTGAGACATTCCATTCCAGGATGAAACCTTTAACACATAACAAGATAGAAATGTTATACAAAAATTACACAATTGTTCTACAGTTACAGTTTTACAAATTAAAATAAAACATTATAATATATGCAGTGTTAAATAATTACAAAGTGTAAGACTAACAGGGGAGGTTATCTAAGTGTCCCCCTCCGATTTCCATGAAACTTGGCAGTATAGTGGGGCCCAAAGGAAGAATTAGGTGTTTTTTTGTTTCAGCTAAAAAACTGTTTTAGGGGGGCAAAACCCCCTCAAATGTCAAGATGAGAACAAATTGAAGTGAGGATCTGACCCCTGTGTCCCTCCGATTTCCATGAAACTTGGCAGGTGTATAGTGGGGCCCAATGGAAGAAATACGTGTTTTTTTGTTTCAGATAAAAAACTGTTTTAGGGGGCAAATCCCCCTCAAATGTCAAGATGAGGACAAATTGAAGTGGGCATTTGATTTATGTGTCACCCTCCGATTTCCATGAAACTTGGCAGGTGTATAGTAGGGCCCAAAGGAAGAAATACGTGTTTTTTTTTGTTTCAGCTAAAAAACGGTTTTACAAGGCGAAACCCACTGAATTGTCAAGATGAGGACAAATTGAAGTGGGGATCTGACCACTGTGTCCCCCTCAGATTTCCATGAAACTTGGCAGGTGTGTGTATAAACGGGCCCAAAGGAAGAAATACGTGTTTTTTTGTTTCGGCAAAAAAATTGTTCTAGGGGGCAACCTCCTCTTAAATGTCAAGATGAGGACAAATTGAAGTGGGGATCTGACCCCTGTGTTCCCCTCCGATTTCCATGAAACGTGGCAGGTGTATAGAGGGGCCCGAAGGAAGAATTACGTGTTTTTTTGTTTCAGCTAAAAACTGTTTCAGGGGACAAAATCCCCTTAACTATCAAGATGAGGACAAATTGAAGTAAGGATCTGACCCCTGTGTCCCCCTCCGAGTTCCATAAAACTTGGCTGGTGTATAGTGGGGGCCAATGGAAGAAATACGTGTTTTTTTGTTTCAGATAAAAAACGGTTTTAGGGAGCAAAACCCCCTCAAATGTCAATATGAGGACAAATTTAAGTGGGCATTTGATTTATGTGTCCCCCTCCGATTTCCATGAAACTTGGCAGGTGTATAGTAGGGCCCAAAGGAAGAAATACGTGTTTTTTTTTGTTTCAGCTAAAAAACGGTTTTACAGGGCGAAACCCACTGAATTGTCAAGATGAGGACAAATTGAAGTGGGGATCTCACCCCTGTGTCCACCTCAGATTTCCATGAAACTTGGCAGGTGTGTGTATAAACGGGCCCAAAGGAAGAAATACGTGTTTTTTTGTTTCGGCAAAAAATTTGTTCTAGGGGACAACCTCCTCTCAAATGTCAAGTTGAGGACAAATTGAAGTGGGGATCTGACCCCTGTGTTCCCCTCCGATTTCCATGAAACGTGGCAGGTGTATAGAGAGGCCCGAAGGAAGAATTACGTGTTTTTTTGTTTCAGCTAAAAACTGTTTCAGGGGGCAAAATCCCCTCAAATGTCAAGATGAGGACGAATTGAAGTAAGGATCTGACCCCTGTGTCCCCCTCCGATTTTCATGAAACTTGGCAGGTATATAGAGGGGCCCAAAGGAAGAAATACGTGTTTTTTTGTTTCGGCTAAAACACAGTTTTTGGGGGGCAAAACCCGCCTCAAATGTCAAGATGAGGACTAATTGACGTGGGAATCATCTGACCCGTGTGTCCCCCTCCGATTCCCATGAAATTTCACAGGTGTATAGAGAGGCCCTATGCCCCCTGTTCTTTCCTATGCCATATTTACGTGGTTTAGGGGTCAGATCCCCACTTCAATTTCTCCTCATCTTGACATTTGAGGGGGGGGGCTCTATACACCTGCCAAGTTTCATGGAAATCGGATGGGGAGACTTAGACCTCCCTAGTAAGTGTATTAATTAATTACAAATCGCGCACGCGCGCACACACACTATACGAGGGTCACTATTTATATTTTGAGCCTAACAATGAAAAAACAGGAATTTGGCATTGAAAACTGCTTTATTGTTCTTCGAAGTATTCTCCTTTATAGTCAATACACTTTTGCATTCGTTCGAACCATTTGTCAAAGCAGTTTTTCCAATCTTCTTGAGACACCTCCATAATATGGTTTTTGAACGCATCAAAGGCGTCTTCCGCCGACGAAAATCGTTGTCCACGCAATTTATTCTTGACATTCGGTAACAAGAAGAAGTCATTGGGTGCGAAATCAGGACTGTATGGCGGATGACCCATCAATTCATTTTTTTTACTGTTCATAAAGTCGGTTGTTAGACGAGATGTGTGACAGCTGGCATTGTCTTGATGAAGAA
The DNA here is from genome assembly GCF_977018435.1 of Lepisma saccharinum. Lineage (NCBI taxonomy): Eukaryota > Metazoa > Arthropoda > Insecta > Zygentoma > Lepismatidae > Lepisma > Lepisma saccharinum. The sequence goes on along the minus strand of NC_139229.1, from coordinate 206,676,228 downwards.
TGATCCGACGGCGTTTGTTTGTTTTCCGTATTTGACCGAAGACCTCTGGAAACAAATTGTTATGTACCATTCAGAGTTGACCGTTCTACGTTCCTCTAAAGGCACAGTTGCCACATGACCAGTTTTCCAGAAAAAACAGGCGACCATTTGTTTCGATGTGCTTCGAGCGCGAACAACTTTTGTTGGATCGGGTTCATCTTGAAACACCCATACAGTCGACTGCTGTTTACGTTCCGGCTCATATGCATATATCCATGATTCGTCACCTGTTACAATCTTATATACGTCTTTTGAAGCACCAAGATTGTATTTATTGAGCATTTGTTTGCACCAATTGACGCGAGCGTCTTTTTGAGTTTTTGTCAAATTGTGTGGGATCCAACGAGAACATACCTTTCTCACAGCTAAATGATCATGTAATATTTTATATATGCTGGTGGAACTAATGCCTATGGTTGCCTCAATCTCACAGTATGTCACATGACGATCTTGCATTATTAGGTTTTGCACAGCATCAATGTTTCCTTGAACAACAACTGATTTTGGACGACCTTCGCGAATCTCGTCGGTGAGCGAATGGCGCCCACGATTAAATTCGTTATACCAGCGTTTCACAGTGGCAAAGGATGGGGCTTCATCGCCAAATGTGGAAGTAATCGATGCACTCTTGTCTTGATAATCCACGTCGAAAATCGTAAAAAATCATCGCACGAAAATGTTCACGAGTTAATTCCATTTTATTGTTGTCGCGCAATCTCCAAGGCAACATAAACAACACAAATGAAGCTACTGACAAAACATTTGAAGTACGTTATGGTCAATAATGCCAGACGATTCCGTGCAAACGTCAAATCGCGCCTAACTTCAATCAGTGTTGCCAAGGCTCAAAATATAAATAGTGGCCCTCGTATATATATATATGTGTATGTATATTATATATATATATGTATTTTAGCAGGTAACAATATGTTATAAGCACATTCTTACTTTCCAAAGAAGCGCATGTGGGATGGCAAAACGGATCCGGATCCGAAAATTCCGGATCCGGATCCAAAAGTACAGGATCCGGATCCGAAAGTACCTGATCCGGATCTGAAAGTACCGGATCCGAAAATTCTGGATCCGGATCCGAAAGTTCTCGATCCGGATCCGAAAGTACCGGATCCGCGGATCCGGAACCAACTGGATCCGGATTTCGGATCCGCCAGGATCCGGATCTGGCCATCCCTAGTACAGTGCAGGATATTTCTGGGTTGTAAGGATCCAATTAAGTGTCAACGGTGTTGTTACAACCCAGAAATCTCCGTGACTGTACATACAATGAACAAATCTTCCCATTCGATATTGCCTTGTTCCAAACGAATCGAGAAAGAAATTTCGTACATAAAGTTAAGGAAGTTTCGACACTTAAAAATTCGGTCTTGTGCAATTCAATGTTTCCATTTCCGGTATTTAAACAAAATGTGTGTGAGAAATGAATGTCATAAACGTAGGAAGAGACGTTCCTGTTTATTGAAATCTCCAACTTGGCGACCGAGAAGCACAAACATTTGCGTAATATTGATGATTAAACAGAGTAGCTACTCTAGATAAGATTTACTTGACGTTGTACGTACGAACATCCGCTGCGTGAATTGCGCAAACGCAACTGCCACGACCTTAATTCGACACGAATATGCATTGTAATTTGAATCTAACTTCCTCTGGGTCTCATTATCAATTGACATTCGTGATTTTTCCACAGATATTCTCATGCTTCCTGCACACCACACAAACATGGATTGTCCTGAACGAATGATGGAGGAAAGAGGCGAATACGTATATCATAACTATTGTGCGTCCTGAAAGCAGGTTGGCAACCATTTCGTCCATATTCGTAAACTGCTCACATAGGGGCTACCAGAAAACTCTTCTTCAGTGTGGATAGGTTCTAGCCGTCATGAAGTGGTTCCTGATCATAGCAGCTTTCTCTACGGTTTTTGTAACCCTCCAGGTAAGAATAAAGATTAAAAGAGTCTCAGTTCAACAGTGATGGCCGTATATTATAGAGAGAAACGAAGCGGAAATTTCAGCTTTCAATATCTCAAGAATAGTATTATTATGAATCATTAGCCGTTTCTCAAAAAATGTGAATGAATATATTGGATTGATGTACAAATATTTTATTATCCATAACTACATACCCTTTTTATATTTACATTTATGTTACTATTAAGATTTTCATTTTAAAATTTAACAAATTAATATCAAACTAGGTGCTTGTTCTTCTTAATTATTATTATAAAATAGTATATTTTGCAGATTGACTTAAAAAACAACTATGATAGAGATTACGAGAAAAATCACATAATGGAAATTGAATCAATCATGTCTGTTCACATACATATCTCGACCTTCTACTAAATCAGGAAAACCAAAACTTTTTTTTTAATGTAGGGCCTTTAACTATTTGGGTGATGGGTTATGACCGCCCTTCCACCTCTTTGGGTGCAGTGCTTCTGTGTAAATATATGAGACAGTGTATATATATATATAATATATATGTATGTATGTATGTATGCATATACGTACTATATAATGTGTTTCGAAATAAACGCACTGTATTACATAGCGGACCATCTGGAACGAGTGGGAAATATTCGGTATAGATATGCAAAATTCTTTACCTAGAATCGCACAAGTTTTACCCATGAGACGAGACGAGGCAAGATATTGGTCTGTCTCGTCTCGTCTCGTAAAAGTAATGCAAGACATCATACCAACAAAAGTTAAAAGTTAAATCACAAATTGTTATTCCCGAAAGTGGGTTAAACCATCAAACGTTTTATATGTACACTGTATAGTGAGAATAAATAGGTTTCTTAGGCATAAAGACAACAATATTGAATATATAATTCGTTGATTACCCATAGCTAGGTAGATTATGCCTTGTTGCTTTTTCTGGGTTCCAGTCTTTATCCATGGTTCGCTTAATAGAGTTTTCAGACCGAAGCGACACGCGACAGGTGAAAAGCGACACATGTTGCTTTGAAGCGAACACTCAGCAAACTATGCAACCTTTCGAACCGAAGCGACACAATAACATTCTCTTCTTTCCCTGGCTCGAATTTGACAGAAAAGTTGTCTCTTGCTATTTTAGCTCTGGGTCTGAAGCTTTGAGGGGCCTCGAGCTTCTTAGTACAATGTTATTGAATCGTTTATTCATTCATTCCTTTTGCAAGTGAGAGGGCATTAAGTAAAAAAAAAAGATAGAAATCTATATTAGCGATAGAGTTCCTTTTTGCAATCAGCATTTCTGAAACAGAGAAAGGAAACCTATTTGAAATTGATACTGAAAGACATGGCAGATGCAACAGTCAACGTTATTGTTGTGAAAACGTTTTCGAGACGAGACGGGACATGTCTTGTCTCGTGAGCAACACTAAATCTTACTAAATCCATATTCATATTTGTATCTGCTTAATAGCTTTTAAATAGTGATATAACATGTACTATAGAACTTCGAAATCAAAGTATGGAATATATCAACTTCTTCCTTTCATTATTTTGAATATATAGAAATATATTAAAGCATAGAACTATGTTAATATGCACTGACAGCTAAGCATGTTAATATTGTGTTCGTCGATGATTAATTGAATTTTTGAGTTACAAATTAAAATGTGCCATACTTCAATTTTCGAGTGAAATTAACATGTCATACAATTTGCATTGGACTCAGTGAAGCCTTCTTAAATTGGTAAACGCAACACGAAAACAATTTATCTACAGTATAGCTTCTAATAACTTTTTATTATTATTATTATTATTATTATTATTATTATTATAATGAAGTCAGAAATTACCAAAATGTAACTTACCATGTTTTACACCCGAGACCTTCAATTGCAACTTTTTCTTTAAATGCTCACAATTTCTTCAAAAACAATATTTTGAGAAGTGGAAATTTCTGGAAGGAAGAATGACATTAAATTCCACTTGCCACATACTTAATGTGAAAAAATAAGTTTTATGGAAAACAAACTTTCCTCATTTTAGGCTGATGGAGATGAAGAGGAGGAAGAAGGGGAAGAAGCGGAAGTAGAAGGGGAAGAAGCGGAAGAAGGGGAAGATGGACGAGAGGAGACTGAAGAAGAGAAGATGATGCGCGAAAAAATGGAAGAATTTCTCACGTTCCATGAAGAATGCATGGGAGAGCAAGGATTAGAAGATATGAGTAAGTCAACAAATATCCATCATACGAAACAGTACTAGGGAAACTTTGAATGGACGGTATAGAGTTTGAAACTCACGAAATATTCCTTATTATATAAAATATACTGTAATATTGGACAGTAAACAAAATTTATGATAATAATAGCCATCGGATTTTCTTCGATAATACCTCTATTCTCTATGGGTAGTGCAGGCAACTAAGGCTTTATATATATATATTATACAATGTTTCAGCTTGAATGCTTTAAATGTTCCCTACAAACACTTTTCTAAGGCTTTTCCTACTATAGGTATGCCTAAATGAAAAGGCGACTACGGTTATATCTAAAGAGTATTATATTTCAGAATATTTGCACTATATAATATGTGAATTACAATTAATGTGTAACAGGATATCTACACATAATTGCCATTGATATTGATGCACTGATCCCAGCGCGTAGAAAGGGAGTGGATGGCTTCAGTGTAGAAACTCCCGGGATCCAGTTTTCCACGGTGTTCTGCCTTCCTTGTCACAGGTGAACCCTTGACCTTTCAGTGAATGTTTTAAGGGGCTGAAGATATGGGGAAATATCGGGGCTGTATGGAGAATGTGTGAGGACTTTCCATTGAAATGTTCTCAGCACGTAGAGGGTCTTCTTGGCCACATGTGGCCTAGCGTTGTCCTGGAACAGCACTATACCCTTCGAGAGCTTACCGCTGCGCTTGTATTTGATGGCCTGTTTAAGCCTCAGCAACGTGTTGCAGAACCGCCAGTCGATGAGTAGAGGTCCTTCATCCTGCGATAAATTTGTGAATCATGCTCGCCTTCTGCGCAAAGAAATTGCATTACAGCTCTCTGCGCTGATCTGGAGGAATCCATAATGCACCCGTCCGCGCAAAACCACTCTCGCCAACTGGCGAAACCGTTCTCTACACCTGCAAACTGGGACAAAGACCGCGTCATCTATCGGCAAACATATTTACCTTATTCGATTAGATACAACGCCGCTACAGCAAAGGTCTCCTTTTCATTTGGGCATACTTTATATATATATATATATATATATATATACACACAAATTCCTTTCTACAATTTATACAATAAATTATAAGTGTTTGTAATTAAATATTACCAACAATTTTTCACCAACGACAAAAAAAAATGAAGAACTAAGTTTTCTGTATTTACCAGGTTTTATGTATTATATTATATATGAATTTATTATTATATAAACGGAGACAGCTCGGTAGCCGAGTAAGTTAATTGTTCAACTTTTGATCTCGTCGCTGAAGTTCCCGGACTTGAATTCCGGCTTGTGTGTTCCTTCTGAATGCCTCTTCATCAATTTCATCCATCACTTATCCTCGCGGTTGGTCATAAGTGGAAGAAATGCAACGTAAGGCACCAATAATACAATGATAATATTTTATAGCGACATTAATAAAATGTACTTCAATCAAGAGGCAATTCCATTGTTAATATAAAAACGTGCTAATCGAAATCCATTACCTTTAATTTTGGGAACATAAAAATCATGCTGTAATTTACTTTTTTCATTTAATGCAATCTGTTCCAGGTATCTGCAGTGACCTCCACACCACTGAGAACAGGATGGATGAAAAGTTCTACAAGTGCAAGGTAAACTACATATAAACTATAAAACTACATGTTTTTACAGTGTATATGTATAATGAAACGAAATGAAGATGATATATTGCCAGTTTGCCCATCTCGTACCCAGTAGCGTGCCAAAGGGGTGTTAGTGCTGGTCATAAACCCCCTATGGTCCAGTTTTTTTTAAAAAAAGGAACGTCAATGGCTGGAAAAGATGGCAAAATTAGGGGATGACTACTAAAAAAAGTATCCTAAGTAATCTCTCCCTTTCAAATTCCTTGGCATACTGCCTCCTACCGTAAATGTGATTTATGAAGAAAATTTACTATTTTTGAGAAATGAAAGTGGCGAAGTACTGCTAGTCTATGTCATGGATTTTTAAATTTAAAATATTTTTATTCTAACAATTTATTTATTAAATGTTTTTGTTCTATCTTTAATAGTTGTGCCAGTTCAAGGTTTTCCTGACCTTTGCTTTTCTCGTTTATTTAGTTTGAAGCAAGTTTCTTAAGAGATTAATGTCAATGTGATTCTTTCCTTTACAGTGCTGGAGTCTATGCATGTCCAAGAAATATGGATCTGTAAGTATTCACCTTATTCACGATTTATGACTCAAAAGTTAGCTTCAAAGTCTACTTTATACACAACGGCTAATCGGGACTGGATTACTTGCAGTTTTACCTGGAATCGAGACCATGAAAGTTGTGCCCCCACTGAAACCTTCTGGTTATAATATCATAGAAGAGTTTCTTCATGATTCTTTTCTTATTTCTTTGTATAAAGCTTATATTTTTTTAAAAAGGAAATAAACAAATACACAAAATCCACCAGGTTATTCGCAATTTTTTACTGGGTGAGCGTCTTGTGTGCTCCATGTTCAATCGACATCTGTATATAATATCTTAATGCTCAATCTGGTGCACAGTAGAGTCCCTGGATGTATAATGTCGCAGTCATACATCCAGGGACTCTAATGCACAGCGAAACAGCATCACATAAAAATGCTTCGTGCGCCAATTGATCACACTGTCTTATGCTTCCAAAGGATCGTTCCGCGTTGACAAGGCTCAAATTGAACACTGCTGTATCGACATAAAATCAAAATTACTGGTTGTTGTTACTTCAGCACCACATTTCAACCTGGTGATGAAAATTTGAACTACTCGCATTCATCAGCATTCGCTTCTCTATGGTCTCCATAGCCTCTATATCAAGTTTCACCACAATCCGTTTCCCAGACCGGGCTCCAGAGGGTGCTGAGTGTGGGAAATTTGATTTTTAGCGCCACATTTGCACCTGGTGGTGAAAATTTGAACTATATTTTTCATCATGCTCTTCATAGCCTCCTGTGACAGCCTCTATACCAAATTTCAGAGTAATCGTTCCTTCGAACAGGGAGAACTCCGAGTAGGACAACTTTAAATCGGGCCCACCAAACATAAGATGGCCTATTTTTTTTGTTTTGAAAATAAATAAATAAAAAAATTTGAACATCATTATATATATATATATATATATATATATATATATATAGATATATATATATATATATATATGTATATATATATATGTATATGTTGTAATCATCAGGGGGGATTTGCCACTAGGCTATCCTAGGCTATAGACTAGGGGTCGCAAGTCCAGGGAGGCCGCACAAAAATGAGACGCTGGAAGAGCAGAAGTGGCGAAGACCATCGACTATCCTTTAATGTTCTTCAATATTATGATAATAGCAAAATAAAACAACGTCAAATCCTTCCATTGCTTATTCCATGAAAGAAGATAGGAGAAAAGTGAATTCGACTGATGACTCTATTTAAAACTTAATCACGAAAAAAATTAACAGTGCTCTTCCCAAATCTTGACATTGCTCTGACATTTTTTGTGAGTATTTTACCATCATTACAAATGCCAGTGGAAAGCGGTCGTTCAGTGATCTAAAAAAAACAACTAAGACTGCCCTCAGAAATTTAGAGTCGGATAAGAGACTCAAGTCATAAGCGTGCAATTAGTGGAAGTGAAGTACTATGATGACAAAACTGTTAATAAAATTATTAATAATAGGGGTGTAAGGGGGGTGACCCTTTGCGAAGACAGCCAAATATCAACCTCACTTACACACTGGACTGCATTTTACAGACTAACGAGTCTCTGACGTCTGGACCCATGGCGAGTAGAATCCTCTGTGGTACCCGTGTTGTTTGCTGATCATATATGTTTGTGATTGTCCCGTCTTCTAGTTCATCTTATTCATCCCTATATCTTCGCAATTAGTCAACATTGGCAGAAACCTGAAGTAAAATAAATAACATCAATCAACAATAATAGTAATGATAATATGATAATAATAACGTCGACAGGACCCAAAACAAAGGATAGCCTAGGAGCCCAAATTTTATATCTCCCCTGATACTCATACACCAAACAATATCAAGAAATCAACTCCTAATCATAGGAATAAATAGACACAATTTTCACCATTCATGTTCCTAATATCCTAAATAGAGGACGGCCCAGTAAAAATTACATTTTCCTAACGTCTTATACTTACGTAGGGCGTCTGTTTTATTGTACAAAAAGTAATAAAAATTGTATTTTGACACCATAATGTACATGTTTCACTTCTCCCAAAGGTACCGTAATATCATAAAATCAACTCAAAATTATGTTACAAAATATTAGTAGTATGATCCTGCTGCACACAAATATATCAAATAATAACTAATGAACTTGTGTTTTCAGTTTGATCAGGATGGAAACTGCGTGGAGGCAAAGGTAATGGAGTACATAGAGCAGGTCCCTGATGAGGAATTGAAAGCCGAAAGCAAACGTGTCCAACCTATTTGTCTTGAGAAACGTAAGTTGCATAATCTAATTCGAAGTTTATTTACGTAATATAATAATCTTAGTGACTTCCCTAAAAGTTCTTCCTTCCTTTCATCTAACTTTCTTTAAAAAATAACAAAAATGGTCAAATATGGCACTGTTTAAAATAATAAACCATATCGCCACATCTCACGCAGTATCTGTGCATTGCCTGACAAACTACACGTCCAAGTTTCTTTAGAAATGGTATTTTTATCTTTATCTCTACTTTTATAAATTTGATATCGATTGGTTATTCGTTAGGATAATAGGTTTCTATTGTTTCTAAATACTCCTCCTTGTTCTTACAGGTTGCTAAATATAATTTTGTAACGTTACGGGAAGTAAACATCTGTGATAGGCAGCGTAAAAAGTACTTAAAAGCACTGCCATGAAATTAGGCGGGTGTCAGAATTTCGCGCTGTTACCAAGTCGGGACACAACCCCGTATGTTCGGAGATTTAAGAGAATTAAAGATCTCGTTGTAGAGTTAGTCTTTGTAATCCATGTGATACAAACTGACAGTTTTTGCTCGTAAGGAAAGGGATGACACGAAAGTGCTACGAAGACAGGTCGGTCTGACGCTCGAACTAGGCAACGCAGCCCGGCTGACGTTGCCACACAGTGCGTGGGAACCAGCGACTTTTGTCCAGCTCTCGCTTTGCTTTCCCCATATGTGGCACCAGCGCAATTCTGCCCAACCGCCTATTTTCATGGCCATGCGTTTAGTGGTTATTTTTTTATGGCAGTTAATAGGTAAGAATCTGCAATTGCATGTGTATATGTACGATCTAATGGAACCTAATTAATTGCACCTATAATACATTGGATAACACAGACAATATAAACTCTTAAGATTAATTAATCATTAAAATTACTAATAGAGGTTTTTAACTTCAATTATAATTACTTACATTTTAAGTATCTGTGCCAATATGTCTTCTAAATCTACCGATCAGGCATAATTTCAGGTTTTAGAAGACTCAAAATTTCAACTTAAGTTAGTTGTAATAACACATGCTACACTTTACGATTTAAAGTGAAGAACAGTGGCGGCGATTAGGTATGCTAAATCTTATCTACAAAGGGAAATATACTGTCTTTGCGCCCCTAGTCTTGGCACCTTGCCCCCCCTCTCCCCAGTTTTGGAGCCCAATCCCCGTCATTGGTGAAGAGTGACAGTTTCCCACCTGTTGTGCATTTATTTCAATATCGACCGAATGGGCACTGCCACTAAAAGCCCTACCAAGTTACTGCAGAACAGAACATCTATATGAACTGAAATCTACGCTACAATTTCTCATTACCAGTGACGGCGATTAGGGGGCAGATGCCCCCCACTTTTCGCCACTTTTCCCCCCGCACTATGCTAAACCTTATCTACAAAGGAAAATATACTGTTTTTGCCCCCGCCCAGTTTTGGCACCTCGCCCCCCCCCCTCCCCCCGGTGTTGGAACCCAATCGCCGCCACTGCTCATTACCATTCTACAATTCGTAATTTATTCATAATAATGCAATAAGTACTGTACCATAATCTATGACCTTAACCTACCACATTAAACTGTTACATAGACAGGGAAGTTGCTTCCATGAAAAAAATACATTTTGTGTTGAAACCATCGTAGGTTATTTAATAATGTCTCTTTATATTGCAGTTAATAATGAAAATTATGATGATAAATGCGAGATGAATTACCAATACTGGGTGTGTTTCTTGGACAACTCGGATATTGTAAGTATAACTACACAGTAGATTATTTCATGTATACTCTGTCCCGGAAATCTCTCGAGCTAGCGAACGAAAGCAAGTCTCTGCTCAAGTAGTGACTCGAGAGGGATCAACCAATTAAAAAGTGCGATGGGACGGGATTGCATGGAAGGATAAAAGGGACTACAGTTCCCAGCTTTTGCAGCAGCGTGCACTGCTTCGCTCCGACCACTCGCTTCTCCCCTTTGTGCGCGGTCTTGCTCCAGAGATTCCCGAGATAGAGTATAATGTCTGTATTCATTCCATATGATCATTATGGTGACAGTAGCTTTTCTCTTTCTTTCTTTTATTATCCCCTAAAGCAAGTTTAAGTTGAGCATTTCAAGAAGGAGGCAAAGGGTGGTATTTATAAATAGTGTGTTGTAGAGTACTGCATTGGACCACTTTCGCTCGGTCAAACTCGATCGAATCTTCCACGCTCGAGCATGATTCACTCGAATATATAGAATATCAAATATCAATTCAATGTGACAATAATCCTACAAATACATGTGTAAAATTCGTGCTGGTAGTTTCAGCATTACGTTTTAAATGCAAATGATGACTATATTCACTTTAGTTTCAATTTCACTGCGTCTTTCACTTTACGAAGTATATTTGAGGGCCCATTATGGTTGTACGTGAACTACTGGGCTTCGAGCGTATACCGATCGTTTGAATGTTGGAGCGTTATTCGCTCGAGCGAAGAAACAGTCGATTCCGTAAGCCATCTAGCGTCACCCGTGCGAACTATTAGATGATCGAGCAGAAAAGCCTCGATGCAGCACGCTAGGTGTTGCATCTCTTAATCCTGTATATCAGTGGTACCCAACTTCAAAAGGTCCGAGGGCCAAAATTATATCCAGCAATTGATTGGTGGGCCGCATTTTTTTTTTGGGGGGGGGGATTAAAAATTATAAAAATTGTAAGTACTGAACTGAAAACGTAGTACTTTCGCATGACCTAAATTTCTAAAATGAGGCAATAGAAACAATGGAATCACAAATCAAAATTGTATAATTACAATTTATTTCACAAAAAACCAATACTTATGGATGAATTGAAAGAAATGAAAAACACACCATACAAATAAGAATGTCCACTTCAATTTCTGTATTTGAAAGTCTCAGAAGGTAGAAGCAGTGAAGAATCTGCCAGTCGGCTTCTGTAGCGGTTTTTGATGAACTTCATTAAAGAAGAAACACTTTCACACGTGTATGTTCTGCCGAACATCGGTGTCATTCTTTGCCCAAAAGTACGAAGGTTTGGAAAGCGTTCGTTTGAAAGGTATTTGAAAAACTCTGGTCCCTTTTCTTGCCTAGTTTGAAGGAACACATCGCCTTGCAAATCACACAATTCAAGTTGGAGAGAAGCTTCTTGTTCTTCGGTGTTAACTCCAAGAGGATTGCCAAATAGCTGGATGCTGATCTTAAGTTCTTCAAAATCTTTAAATCTGGAGTCAAACTCATCCATTATTTCTTTAATATTTGCACTGAATTCAGAAAAGTCCAGTCATCCAGTGTTTCTTTATCATCCGCTAGCCGCCGACAGCTTGGAAAATGGACCAGGGTATTCCTCTCCAAAGTAACGTTGAAAATCTTCAGTTTATTACGAAACCCATTTATATTTCGCATTATATCTGACACCAGATGGTTTCTTCCCTGCAGTTTCAAGTTCAGTTCGTTCAGATGACCTGTGATATCTGTTAGAAACGCCAGTTGCTTAAGGAAGTCCATACTCTGAAACTGTTCCAGTTGTGTTCCAGCGAAGAGGTGGGAAGCGGGCGAGTACATTCCGCATAGCGAAGGGGTGGAATGCATGGTGTGAAAAGAAAGTTGCGTCATTTTAGATTCTTCTGATGATCATTATTGACTGCAAAATCAATTCTACCTGTGATATTGTCTTTCTTCACAGAGCTTCCGTTCCTTCAGTAAAAATAGAACGTATTTTAATAAAAAAACATAAAATTAATGTATTTTGCAAACTGGCTTCGCGGGCCGCAGAAAAAGGCGGGCCCGCCAGTTGGAAACCCCTGCTGTATATTTTCCTGGGCAAATCATGATTTAGGGTGCAGAAAAGAGTAAACTTTGCCGACCCTCCCCTTATAGTAAGCTTACGAAACCTTAGTCAAGCCAACTTTTTCACATGATAAGATCGGGTCTACGTCCACGTAATAGTAAATGAGGGTGTACTTTTAAAGTAGCGTTTTTCAAAAACACAACGAAAAAAGAAATCCGTGTTTTCCTTCTTACACCCTCAGAAGTTTTCATTCTGATCCATTTATTTAGATTTTTTCTTATTTGAGTTTGTGTTTTAAGACCACCTTATGCACAGTAAGGCTAATCGGGACTGGTGATCCATTTATAAATGGTGACCTGATATTCAGGTGACATGAATGTTTCTTTATAGATTTAGATAATAGTCTAATCGAGACCGGGCCTACAGTTTAAAGTGGGATTCGAACCACGATGTGTCTCCGTCAGTATCGATCACGGGAGCCATCGATTACAAGGTTGTTACTTGTACTTGTTGTTATCCCTCAACCGTAGACGAGGTTTCCGTATGTCTGCTTTAAGTCAGATGATTTAAACTTGATTTGATTCATTAACTTCTCGTCTATTAAATGTCTTCATATCGGACGAACATGTCTCAAACATCCAGTATATTTAAAGCGGTAAATTAATAATCGTCAAGTGGCCTCCCCGATATCATAGTGATAACGTCCTCGCCTTGTAATCAAGGGGTTTTTGGTTCGATACCCGGTGGAGGCACATAGTGTTTCGGATCCCACTTTAAACTGTAGGTCCAGTCCCGATTAGCTTATCTGTGCATAAAGTGGACTTAAAAAATCAAACAAACAAACAATAATAGTCATGTTTTTTTTTATTTGATGTTTACACTGCAAACATTTAAATATATATATTATTTTTGGATCTGTACAACTAATATATTTTTGTTTTTCCAGATTAAAAATAAATCAAACGAGTTTTTAGGAATGCTATAGACCAACTGAAAGGGATGAGGTAAGGTATTCTTATGATTCAAACTATATCTATATATATATAGCCTATACTGTATGTATGTATTAAACACAAGCAGTAGCGTACGCAGGATTTTATCAAAAGGGGGGGGGGTTATTTCTAAAACTTTCTCCAAATTTACATTACCATTGTTCTTTATACTTTAATTAAATAATAATACTCGTAATTAATTAATAATACTTATAATTAATTAATTAGCTAAATTACTAATAATAATCCTACTAATACCACTACTACTATTAAGTATTAGAGATCTACATAAATATAGTATTTATGAAAGCAATAGGACGAAATTACTTTCTAGTCATTCGATTTTTATGAAATTCTGGGAGCATTTCTTTGTATCTTTGTTAACGAAATAATTGTGTGGTCAACGAGGTGAGACATTTTAAGTGTGATGAAAATCCATAAAAACAAGAAAATATATTAAAATAAATTGAAATAATCAAGGTATGCAACTCATCCAAGGAGCTGCGATGGTCTGGTCGGTAGAGCATCTGACAACCACGCGGGAGATCCGGGTTCGATTCCTAGAATACGTTGGAATTTTCCCGCTTCTTCCCCGCATAAATGTTCCCGATCATTCACATCTGGATTGTCTCGCTGTTCTTACCAACAAAACATTTTGCAATATTAAGCATATTGTCGTTTGAATAATTGTCTAGTCAACAAGGTGAGACATTTTAAAGAGAGACATTCAAACGTGCTGCGGTAAACAAAGGGAAGGCAGACTGGTGACTTTATTCTTCTCCGCCTAGCAATTGTCTATACATTAGCCGCTTACAACGAACCAAGAACTTTCTTTAGTTAATTCTCATTGTTCACACAAAAAAAAAATACATGTTCATTGAACACTGGCGTACGTAGAGGGATGGCTGATGGAGTTACAGCCGGTACCGAAATTTTGAGAAAATCAAAATTTTCAAATAAAAATCCGTTAAGAACTTTAAAAAATCAAAATGTGTAAATGCGAAACCTAATTTAAAGTGAGTCCCGATTACCATTTTTTATCTTTGAATACAATTTTAATAGATTGAAAAGCTCAAAAAATACGAAATATTTTATTATGCGTCCTGCCCTCCAAAACGAAACCACGTGCTTTCCATATTTACTATTCCAGCCCGAAAAATAAAATCCTGTGTACGCCAGTGTATTGAAGATTGTTGCAACTGAGATACAAAACAACTTTTCTCTCTTTTAAATCATAGTTGCCTTCATATTTTACTTTCAAGAATTCGTGTTAATTTTCAAGCCATTCACTCTGAAAGACGAGTGAGTTTGGAATGCTGTGCTTTTCTCCGTGCTGCATGGAAATAATAATTCAAATTATTATTATTATTATTAGTAGTAGTAGTAGTAATAATAGTAATAGTATCGTCCCGGATCTTTTTCTGTGATAAATTGGCCATTTAATTTTTTTCCCCACAGCATTTTTCATAATATTTCACAAGCTCAAGGGGGGGGTTTAAACCCCGTAACCACCCCCCTTGCGTACGCCACTGACACAAGCATATGGTACGTGCACCATAACGAACATACAAAAGTAGCAACTAATCTTTATGATATAAAATAACGTATTTTTGCAACCAATTTCAATGTAATAATACATATTTACACATTAGAAAATTTAATTTACATTTTAGAGATTTGATAATCTCTGTATTGATGATTTGTGAGGCCTATATAGCTAGAATTGTGCGGTATCAAAAGTTATTAAAAATTATTTCTCACGTTACACGGGCACAGCATACACCGTCAGCAGCGTTAATTACAATCCTTCAATGTGTGCACCCTGGGTAACAAGACACACATTCACATGGTAATCAAACTCATCCCAGACTCAGTGTAGCATGTCCGCTGTAATGGCCTGCAGTGAATGCGGCATTCTATCACGAAGTTCATGGATGGACATGGGCAATGGTGATACATAAACACTACCTTAAATAAGCCCCCAAAGAATGAAATCACATGATGTGAGATCCGGCGAACGGGGTGGCCAGGGGAGAAGGTTTTTGCCGTACGTCTGATCCAGGGCTGTGGAAGAACACCATTGAGAAGCACTCTTACGTTCCTGTGAAAATTGAGAGAGTGGCGAGCTCCGTCCAGTTGTAGAATGTAATCGACATAATTGGTATTCAGTAGGGGCACCCTGCTTGAAGTCCCTCTAGCCATTGGCTTGGAGGGACTTCACTTAAACGCCTCACGCACTCTTTAAATGTTTCATCAGACACACGAGGTCGGAAAGGACTCTTGCCTTTACAAAAGCATCCAGTTTCCCCAAACTGTTGCTACCACCAGGTTATGCTCGTGTAGTGTGTCTTTTTAAAACCGCGCACTAATTTCATGCTGCACCGTAATCACAGATCTGAACACCTCAAAACGGAAAAGCTTTGGCCGTGTCCGGATTGGCAAGCGTTCCGTCCCGTTCTCTCCCGCTGCTCTCGCGTGCCGTCGAAGTCACGTCCAAAGTCGTCCAACTATACATGTCCCCTTGTAGTACGGTCGTCACTTTTCCCGCCAGGTGTCAGCCCGAACTTCACCCACCGGGCTCTGGGGCGCAGGTGCACCGTACGGAAGCAGAAGGCAGACGCCAAACAAACATCACAATGATTTCCACCTATTTACTACTCATATTAAAAATGTAACATGCTATTTCATCATTTACAATTTTTCTACATTCAGTATTGTCGATAAAATGTTGAAGTATCACTGAGTTTTACATCGTCTATTCAGTAAATGTCTGTACAAAGTGAAAGTTGGAATATGACTGCCAAGCCCAGGGTCACAGCGAGTTCAAGCGTGCATCTGTCGCTCCTCTCTGTTCTCCCCTCCGACTCCACGTCTGCCGCGAATTCGGACAACGGAGGTTGGCCGAGTCCTCGGATGGAACGGTGCTCTAGGTGACATCTGCTGCCGATTCGGACGCGGCCTTATCCTGCTGTGACGCCATCTTGGAACCTAACCTCGCAGCCTCTCAGTAAGCATGAGTATCGAACTGTTGGTAGCGTATGAGAAACTTGGACAGTTTCCGCTGCTGACGGTGTATGTTGCACTCGTGTAAGGTGAGAAATAAATGTTATTAACTTTTGTAACCGCACCGTTCTTTCGTGTATGCCCTGGGATTTGTGTAACATGGAAATGAATGAAGGTTGTAATCCTCTTAAGAATAGATTGAGTGATTGTATTGCTTTATTTTACTTCGCTTTTGTGCCACTTTTGGCAAATTTGCGAAGATGGGGAAGAGAGATGATATGATGAAATTGATGAATGGACACTCACAAACATCCATGTCCAGGGCGGGATTCGAACCCGGGACTTCTGGCTTCGTTGATTGTTGTTTTGTGCTTTAAGTCAACTTTATGCACAATAAGGCTAATCTGGACTGGACCTACAGGTTAAAGTGGGATCCGAACCACTGTGCCAAGTGCCTCCACCGGGGTATCGAACCCGGGACCACTTGATCACAAGGCGACGACGCTACCACTGCGCCATCGGGGAGCCCCTGGTTTCGTAGCCGATGTGCTAACCACTCCGCCACGAGGGTCGGCTCTTAAGAATAGAAACTAGAATGAACAAGAAGCTGAAGAACTTCATCGTGCATGAACCAAAACTAGGCTATTTGATCTAGTGTACTAGTTTTTAGAAAATTTATATACATATACATAGCCTACATATAGTAACACCTTTACTTGAAAATAAATATTAACATTTTATTTATATTTTATCTTATGAAACAATAATTTCGTTATTTATTTTGTTGAGCCAAAAACTGCAGGATGTCCATGATAATTGACTATATTATTCTCATGGTATAGGCGATAAAAATTTTATTTACCCTTGGGTCACAGGTAATGGTGATTTTGACGGTATAAGAACGTAGAATGATTTTTCTCAGAATAGTACCCGCCCATTATTTGAGGCAAACATCTGGTTCAATATGTTTTAGAAATTTGTCTGCAGAAAATTGTCTTCATTTTCAAACCGTAAAAAGAAATATCTGTAAAAGAAACTCGTAATTCCAAACACTGCACTGTACTTATCATAATTTTA
Organism: Lepisma saccharinum; assembly: GCF_977018435.1. NCBI lineage: Eukaryota > Metazoa > Arthropoda > Insecta > Zygentoma > Lepismatidae > Lepisma > Lepisma saccharinum. The sequence goes on along the minus strand of NC_139229.1, from coordinate 206,658,712 downwards.
TTTATTCATCTAATCGATGTACTTACAATAACTTATTTTTTTCTATATTTTCCAGAAGCGAAGAACATCTTCGCCCATACAAGATAAATAGAACATTAAACTTTATCCTACAAAGGGTGTAGGATATATATATCTCCAATCATTAAAAAAATGTGTAAATTCGTCTCATTTGTCTTGAAGATACTTGTAAGTGTTTCCAGAGACAATTAATGTAATTCTGAAAGATAAATAAATACATATGGAAGAAAATTAATCGAGCCTTTATATCTTACATTTAATTACTAATTTTCAATTTAAATTATTTCTAGTAGTTACGGATAATCAATATTTCCCAGGCTATTAATAAAAAAAATAAGAACTCTTGTTTTGAACTCATGATAAAATTTTGATCTATATGAAGCAATTCATGCAAAATATTATGCTATACTTTGCAATATTATGTTGGTTTTCGAATTGAGTGGGGGTGGGCAGGAAAATGTATATTTCTGATCAGTTCTACACTTTAGGTTTGTTTCCAGCAGGGAAAGTTCTTCCTTCTAAATTGAAGGATATATTTTATCATAATTTTCCTCATTATTCATAAAGGATTGAATGTTATAATAAGTGTGTACTGAAAAAGGAGAAAAAATAATTGTAATACTAGCATATCAATCTCTGGTGAAAACATAATAATCCGGGGGCTACTGATGCAAGTAAATATTTTCATAATTCATCTCAACCACGAATGATGTATTCTCCAAACTTTTGTTGCAGTAGGTTTAAAGCACTGCCGTACGCATGATTTTTTTCTGAAGGGGCTGGAATTGTAAAGGTGTATATTACATAGCTCCGTTCTCAGGGAAGGGAATACGACTAATTACCATTTATAACCTTCGGTTTGAAAGTTGTCCATACACAAAACTGGTAATCAGTGGTAACTTAAGGGGAGTTTGTACTTCTCATTTTGTTTTTACCCTCAACATATTTGCTGTTTCCATTTGAAAATATTAATTTTCTCAAAATTTCTGGAAGGGCTGTAGCCCTATCAGCTCCCACCTCCACCACCACCAAAAATAGCAAAACGTTTCCTACATATATTGTTAATAACAGAGGTGTCCCGGGTTCTAATCCAGTCCTGGGCATGGGTGTTCTTTGTGAATGTCTCTTCAATCATCTTTGCTATTAGCCCAAAGTAGCAGATAAATCCTCGTTTCGTCGATACGAACTCTCGAAAGAAATGAAGAAATGCAATTTTATCCTAAATATATGCAAACACTCACATCAGGCTCACAATTGCCACTAATGGATTGATTTTGTAAGCCACTATAAACAAAACATGATTTACTTATCAGGCAAATATCAGCTTCGTTTATCTGAAGAAGTATCACATAGTAATGAGAATTTACTTCAGGTAAATTTTTCAAATACAACACCATAGTCATGGTCTTGTCTTGATTTTACAGAGCACTGACACGTTCTCGTCTTGAATTTCGAAACGAGATTTATTTATTTATTTATTTATTAACCAGTCGCCTATAACAGAGCGAATGCTCCAATTACAATAGGCATTACAATTTGATTTCCTATATACAATATCATTTACATAAATACAATAAACATGATACAAACACATAGTAATTATTACACAAAAACTTAGATAAATACGAATACAAAAGGTTTACAAATACAAAAGTTACACTAATACAAAAATTACATAGGTATATATATTACAAATTTTGAACAGAGGGGAAAACTAAAGGACAGAAGAAACAAAAATAAACAAGTAACAAGCTATAAAAGCTTGAGAATAATAAAGAAATTATACAAATGCCATTATTTAAATAAGAAACAGCAATAATCAATACAAAGCAAAGTTCAAATTCGAATTCATTTATATGTATACAAAATGCAATTCTAGATATATGAGATAAAAGCTATAAATCGTATTTGAGACTATAAATACTGTATATCACTCTAGAATTGGATCTCTTTTATATGTATATTATATCTAATATGTTTTTTTAAACTATATAGAAAGTTTTTAATATTATAAGCAAAAAATCCAAATCAATTCCATTCGAGACAATATTATTATGTTTACTTAATAATCTAATGATTGGAGAATTTTGATGGAATTTTGTGTTTGATTTATTGCAGCAAATGGTTGTCTTGCTCTTAATACCTTATAATTGACGTCAATTAAATTGACGTTAACGTTTATCAACTGTAAAAGATTTTCACACTCAAGTATACCATTAATAAGTTTGTATAGTAATATATGGTCAGCCGTTTCGCGTCTTCGTTGAAGTGTATCACATGAGAATTCATTTAGTAATTTAACATAGGAGATGCGATCTGAATATGAAGATCTCTTATGTTTTTTGTAGTAAATATGTCGTAAAAATTTATTCTGAACTTTTTCAATTTTATTGATATGGCATGACATATATGGGTTCCATACCGTACTCCCGTCTTCTAATTTTGTTCGTACAAGATTATTAAATAAAAATACTAAAGAGTTGATATTAAATAAATCTTTGCTGTTTCTTAAAACAAAGCCAAGTATTTTATAAGAGTCGTTAACTACTTTTTCAATATGAGTACCAAAGGTGAGTTTGTTGTTTAACCATATTCCTAAATCCTTGGTAATGCTTTTTCTATTTAGAGAATTACTGTTAATTATATATTTGTGAGTGTATCTTATATGTCGTCGAGCAAAGGAAAGTACAAAGCATTTATTGGCATTAAAATAAAGCTTATATGTTTGTGACCAAACGTAACAATTATTTAAATCGGATTGGAGAGCTACACACTCAATCTCATGATTTACTCTCTTGTATATTTTTACATCATCGGCAAACAATAAGCACTTGGAGTATTTAATTGTTCGTGGTAAATCATTAATATATAATAGAAAAAATAGAGAGCCCAAATTTGAACCCTGTGGTACGCCTGAGTGCACTATAAACGGAAAAGAGGTTACCTGATTATATGTTACAAATTGGGTTCGATTACTTAAATAGGAAGTTACTAGTTTTAATATACTTATGGAAAAGCCAAAGTTTGATAATTTCTGAAGCAAAATTGAGTGGTCTAATTTGTCAAAAGCTTTAGCAAAATCAATATATATTACATCTACTGGGGATCCCTCATTAAATGAGTCAAAAACAAATTGGGTTAATGTGATCAAGTTAGTTGTAGTACTTCTGATCGGGTAAAACCCATGTTGCTCTATAGTTATAAATGGTTTGACATTGTTAAATATTTTTTTATAAATAATTTGTTCAAATATCTTAGACGGAGCAGAAATGAGAGATATAGGTCGATAGTTTTTTTACATCACAAGGATTACCAGATTTAAAAATGGGGACTACTTTACTAATTTTCCAAGTATCGGGAAATATTTGGGTTTTTAATATCTGATTAAATATATGACAAAGTGGTATGCGTAATACGTCAGCGCAAGCTTTAAATAAATATGTAGGAATTTGATCCGCACCACTAGATTTACTCGATTTTAATTTCTTTACAGATTCGTAGTAATCATCATTAGTTACTGAGTGAATGTTAAGACAATGAGTTACCTCAGTATAGGAAAGTTCAGGAATTGAATATGAGGAGGGAGTAGAGGAATACACACTGTTAAAATACTTAGCATAGGAATCTCCAATTTCCTTGCTGGACTCAAGATTTTAGGCTTCATAAGTCATTTGTTTCTGTTTACTTAAATTTCTCTTTTTTTTTTAATGAAATTCCAGAAAATCGTTGAGTTAACAGTGATATTTTCCTCAACATTTCTCAAATAAGACTTGTATGCTTTACTTATACTCTTTAAATTCCTACGTGTCTCTATAAACATAATGTTGTTATAATAGGATAAGTTCTTCCTTTTCCTATAATATTCTTTGTTCTTTAGAGTTCTTATTATTTCAGATGTGAACCAGCATGGATATGATCTTTTATATCTTTTCTTTTTAGGGACATACCTACTTATAACTGCGTCCAGTAATGAGTAGAATTGTGATAATGCATTATTTGGATTATGATGTTTAATTATTTGATCCCAATTTACTTTCTCCAGGTCCTTATATAGGCCAAGAAAATCCGCTTTTGAATAATTAGAGTGGGTACGGCACTGATCTTTTCCCTGAATTTTATAAAATAATTTAGAATTTCGACAATCAATGCAGGGTGATGGTAATATTCAGGTACAACCGTATCATTAGATATCACCCCGGCAAGAATGGTAAATTTTCATCTCTGCCAAATGCAAATTTGTTCTAGTTTTTATTTTGTCCTTTCTAACATCATAAATATAATTGTTGACCTTACATCGAACTATTGTGTAACTGACAGTGTGTGCACAATATTCAGCTTATTATAAAGAAATACGTAATATTTTATGTGTTTGCCATAATTGGTTAAAAATGTATGAATTTAATGGAAGGCTTCTGTTTTCGTTATACACATGTCAAAAGCTTGAAGTAACACTGTTTTCCGGAAGTTCGTTTACTTCCATAAAAACAGCGAAGTTTCTAATAAGTTTTTGAAAATAATAATAAATTGTTGAAAAGGTGAAGTGGATGCTCCGAAAACAATTAATGTGAAGAAATTAATGATTTATTATGTAGTTAATGTTTATGCTCTAGTATAAAATAACAACAACTTCTGCTACAGCAACACTTCCTCCTCCTCCTACTACTAACATAATAACAATAACAAAAACACAACAATAATAATAATAATAATAATAATAATAATAATAATAATAATAATAATAATGGTGGTGGTGGTAGTGGTGGATTCCCTAGAAGCCCTTCACCCCGCCCCGCCAAAGCAAAAAAGTTGAATTCGTGCACTGGCGAGGCGAGACCAACACTTGTCTGATCTCTGTACCATCCGCTACTAAATTTTTGTCCATAGAGCAGAACGAAGTTCTGGAGCCAAAGAGGCTACAGAAGGGTTTGTGTTAAGCCAGTCCTGGAATACCATCCTACAAACCAGTGGCGACGATTAAGGAGAGGGCGTGGGGTGCAGTTGCTCTCTCACATCTTTTTGCCTCTGCATTATGATTGATTGATTGATTGATTTGATTTATTTTTCGCTTTTTGTGCAACTTTTGGCTAATTTGAGAAGATTGGGATGAGTGATGATATGATGAAATTGATGAATGGATACATACATGCCCCGGCCGGGATTCGAACCCGGGGCCCCTAGTGTCGTAGTATGATGTGATAACCTCTCTGCCACAGGGGCAAGCACCCCCGCAGTATGCTAAACCTTATCTACCAAGAGAAATTAAATTGTCCTTCCCCCTCCCAGTTTTGGAACCCAATCGCCGCCATTTGACATTGAATCTGGATTGATTGATTGACTGAATTTAAAATTTTGGGTGCGTCAGCGCTTAGGCTATTTTGCACCCGTCATGTGATACGGGGTCCAGCCCGTATCGGAGACCAAAATATTCTGACGTCAGTTAAAAGCTGAGGCTGTAAAGGGACACTCAGCACAAACACGGACAAAACACAAGACAACACACGCACACCCCCCCCCCCACACACACACACAGTCCTACGAAGATTATACTGGCAGTAGGTCCAGACGCCAGAGCCTCGTTAGTCTGCAAAATGCAGTCCAGGGTGTACTACGTGGAAGTGAGGTTGACAATTGGGCACCCCTTACACCCCATTGATTCTGATGTTTCGTGGTCCATGTCCGGTCGCACACACCGTCGATAGATAACCACGAAGGCAACCCAAGAGTAACAACACTCTGAGATGACCTCGAAAAGTGGATATGGTTAGCGTGTTTCAAATATACGTGAGTTATACAATGAGGGAAGCACCGTGACAAAAGCAAAGAGTACTGTTTGATAAGCTTTGAATCTCTTCCGGTGTATGTGCGTGGTTCTGATACACTGAATATTTTCCACCTAGCATCAGATGAAAATGGTGCCCTCAGCAGGATTGAAGTTCAAGTCAACAAAGATTACCATATTTCTCTTTATTCTTGTGATGATGCATTGTCTTATTCCGGTAAGTAGAACTCTAGGCCCTGCAGAGTTGAAGAGTTATCGACTCGTTCTATACATTATGTCCTCATTTAACACTGTATTGATGAAGACTCACAGAATGAATAACACACACAGGGGTGTCCACAGGAAGGGATTATGACGCAGGCTGCGCCATCGAGATTTTTTTTGGGGGGGGGGATTTCTTCAAATAATATAAAATTCAACATTCATATATTTTTCTAAAATGTATGTAAAAAAATTACACCTTAAATGCACCATATTTAATCCATTACATTACATTTAAGTATATTATCGAAGGGGGGAGAAATATCCAACTCTTACATATTAGGCCTTAATTGACACCTGGGGGGGATTCTGAATTAAACGTTGAGGGGGAGACAGTACCCAGCTCTAGGTCTTAGATTATGGCGGGTATTTTAGTTAGAGGGGGATTGAGCATTAAATTGAGGGGGTATCCAATTCAATTCTTGTGTATTACTATTGTCTTAGACTGTTGTGGAAATTCTGGTGTGGAGACTGAGAATTAATTTTTTTGAGGAGGCAATATCCACTCTTCAATATCAACAGTAAGTCTAAAATTGGCATGGAAATTTTCGTTGTAGGATTGAGTATTAAATTTAAAGGGGAAGATAGGAAGCTCTTGAAAAAGTGATAAATCATAGATTGCCAAGGGATTTCTGTAGTGGAGAGAGAGTTCGTACATTAAATTTTGGATGCTGTATTTAGCGATATGATATCTACATGTTTGGGACCCCGAAAGTGCCAAAAGAGAAGCTGAAAAACACTAAATAACTCTGGATCCTAAGAAAGTATTGACACCCCATTAAATTAATATTCTTGAAAGCCTGCAGAGAAATGGATGTAAAAATTTTCTTTCTCGTTTCGCTCGCAATGTTGTGTTGCGAGAATGGGTGTTTGTCAATTTACTGAGGTGAATGTGAAGTTTTATGCTATAGCTGCATTACAAGTCATAAGCGATATTCTCGATATTCATTCTTAGTGTTGGTATACTGCATAGTTTAAAGCAGGTGCATTATTTGGAACAAGAATATATAGAATCCACATTTCTATCTTCTTTTCACATGAACATTTTAGTTTAACAAGTTAAATTTGCACTGAAGTTAAAATTCACGTAATTGTTGTTATGGGTTACTAAAATAATTATATTTACCCCAAGAAAACGCGGGGGGGAAGTTCTTTGAATGAGGAAGCGTGTTATATTATCGTCCTGAGCTTAAGAATATCTACCTAGGGTTCTATAATGTCTGGTGAAACAATAATTGAATCAGTCATACGGCTAGAGCATGTTATTTGGTTTGTCAAGGTTGAATTTTCTATCTTTATCTTTAGTTGTGTATCAATTTGTGTTAAATACTCAAATTGTGAGTTATATAAACCCACTCACAAACCCTATTTATATGCATATTTACATAGCTAATTTAATTTACTACATTTAACCAATCAATGTGCTAACTTTACGTTTTTTCGAAAATCGAACAATTGGAAAATATGGACAGTTTAATATGGTATTTCATTCAAATAGGCATCAATTATTACGTACTCATCCAAACTATTTTGGGGGGATTATGATGAATGATTTTGGGAGTGTCTTGAGTGATGGGTCGCCTGTTTAGGGAGGAGTGGCAGATCAAGTATAGTGTTCAGTAAAGTTAAAAAAAAGTTACTTTCGGGAGACACGCTCTCGTAATTAAATACTTTGTGGGGATTACTTTACGGCTTGGGGGGCGCATGACATGATTTTGGGGGGATGCGCCATTGGCCTTGGGGGGATGGGCATCCTCGAACACACACACAAACGAACAAACAGACACCTCCACGCACACTCGGATAATGAAGATATAGCTTTTGGAATTGGTTAATGGTTACTGTCTTCTATTCCATGTACTGCAACTCTTTCAAAAAATCGTATTGTCATGTTGTTTGTATTTATAAAAGTGAGAAGTATTTAATCAAATTCAGTTTTTGCCTAGGTTAATGCTAGACATTCTCGTCTTTTTTAAGACGATCTCTCAATGTCCGGTGACAATAGAGATTTTTTCAGTGTTAATCAGGTATCATGAAGACGATAGGAGAGCTAACTGAAAAATGCAAAGGTCTCAAAGAGTAAATTATTTAGATTGAGGCATTGTGATGGTATTAATTGGGAGGTAATACAATTCAACTTCATATTTTGCTTGCATTACATTTGCGTGGCGGCTGTTAGGGGGGCAGCTGCCCCTCCACTTTTTGCCACTTTTGCTCCCGCGGTATTCTAAACCTTGTATACCAAAAGTAAACTATTCTTGACCCCTCCCCCAATTTTGGCACCTTGCCCCCTAGTTTTCACTGCATGCAGGGCATATCCAATATTGCTCCTGATAAAAATATTTGTGAAATGACCTCAGATATTGTTATTGTTCTCTGCGTCACAGTAGACAGAAGAGGAGATGGAATGCATAGTCGTTCGAATGAGGGTAAGGGAGACGTTGCTCTCTTTAGAAATGAATGTTAGACTTATATAGCGTCATGTCTGTTCCAGTAATTTGAGTTAATTAATGTCTCTTGTCTCAATCAATCAACCAGTGTTACTTTTCCTAATGCAATTCCCTCCTTGTAACAGATATCTACTTCTTAAAAGTCCTGCTTCTCCATGTTTTCCTAGTCACGGTAACACAAAATTTCAAGATTTCATGTATATACACAGTGCTCTAAACAGAGGAAAACAAAAGCAAATGTGAAATTAAAAATGGGGATGCCCATAAAGATAAGCATGGATGTAACACATTTATGTATGATGGTCTAAAATTTCCAGTTTCTAGTATAACGGTCAAATATTGAGTGACAAGTAATTAATCTAATTGCCCGTTAGTAGGAATTAATTGCAATTGGTATTATTAATATCCGTCGCGAATACAGGTGTCTAGCGAACTGCCTCAGCCAACACTAGATTGCTCAACCACCGTTTTTCGCCCGAATTCGGATTTACATGCATTCTTATGGGAATAACAAGAAAAATGCAACTTCTAAACCAATGGACCGAATTTGATGAGATTTCAACCAGCGGAAGACCACATCATGAAAGTACTGATTCCAAGATTTGAGCCTAATCAGAACAGAACTACGGGAGTTATGAATTATTAAAGATTCATCGCTGAATTGAAAGGGAGAAGCTACCCTACTGAGATGTCCTTGCTTTTCGTGACTGACTACAATGGAGAAAGAGTTAGCCTAATCTCTGCGCGAGGGGCTGCTACCAAAGGTTAAGGACCGGAGTGAGCATTGACCAGGATAGGAGGACAACGGTCAAAGCACCAGAAACAATAAACAAGCACCTGATCATAGAGGGTAGCGCGTCACTACGTTCAAATCTGGAATAAAAGGGATGATTTGAAACAGTTTTACACAGTTTGCCTACAATCGCCACCGGAGTGTGAGCTACGCGCGACCGAGCTGCGAGTTGCAAGCAGACTCGAGGTCTGGATTTGTTTTTTCTCGAGTGAGTGTTTCAGAGCCATGGAGTAGAGCAGAATAGAACCAGGGGGTCGTTACTCCCCCTTGCCGTCAACGCATCCGTGCACATACGTGTGGTTATGTGAGAATAACGCCAGACACGTCCACCCGTGTCAATCGTCCGAAACAACGTCCTAAGTAGTGAAAGTTAATAACATTTGATATCCATGTGAAACCGCGAATGGCTCATCGCGTATGTTCGTCTCATCGCCCAAGTCACGTATCTGTACTTACGAGTGACCGCGAAGAACTGACCTATTATTGCGCAAGTTGTCGTATGGAGTCGACAGTGAACGAGTGAAGCCAGGATCCGATGAGGCCAGATGGAGCTGCCGACTGATCCACTTTCGCCAACCAGGATAACCGCGAGGTGCAACAATGGAGCGTGGAGGCCTTCCAAAAGTGTAGGACCACTTTCACCCAACCCAGGTCAGAGGGAATGCAGCGAAGGTAAGATCCAACCATGTGCGTGTGTGAGAAAGATGACGACTATCTACCGCGAATCTGCGTAAATCAAATCATTGCTTAACTTAAATCAGTGCTATGGCATCCCTAGGCATCGGTATTCCGGCGGAAGTAATCAATGTTAAAGATGAGAGTTTATGTTAACAGCAAACAATAGTTTATTGAATATATTTATACCTTCAGAAAAGATAGAAGGAGTTCGCACAAGGAACAATTATTCACTTTATACTTAAAATCCTAAACGATAAATTGTAAAAGGCAATGTAGCCAAGACATAGCAAGAGTATGATCAAAGTAGTAATTAATCTAACCTTTGTAATTGTCATATTGTCGCCATATGCCATGGAATGAGAGTATGAATGTGAGATCGAGTGAAAGAGGGCAAGATGTACTGTGTTTTTATCTGTGCTTTAATATATGTGTATATTCAGAAACACCGTAGTATTATGTAACGTCATTTCAGGTATTTAAAATCAAATCCTCCTAGGTTTATTCTTGGTAACTCCGACTGTTAGGCACTTATCCTGACCGTATTATATTTCATGTAATGTTTAATTCGCCCAGCAGGTGAGGCGAGAGATTCTTCGTTGTTGCGTTGCTAAGCTCAGCTCAGTTGAGTTACTTGAGTTAATTAGTTATTTATTAAATTAGCAGCCCGTGACACTAGAACATTTTAGATTTTCCCACCCCCTTCACTGACAACACAGCAAAACTGAAATTGCCCCTTCTCGCTTTCCCTTTTGGGTCGGTATCGAACTTCCTGGCGGTTACAAAGGTCCCTATATTCCCCTGCCTTCCAGTACTATCCCTCCCTCTTCCCTCATTTGCCCTCACCCACAAGCAAACAACAAACTGTGAAGAGTTTCAATGGCGTCTCAATTGTTTTGTAACGGATAACTTAAATTCAGATACAGAGACACAATTTAATATATTATGGGTAAATCTTCAAAACATTTTTTTTATGAGACAAGTTTGTTTACCACCGGAAAATACGAGACATTACGTCACTGTTACGTACCAATTCACTTAGGCTATATTTATTTTCAGACCGAAGGGATGGACGCAGCTTTCAAGGAAAAACTGAAAAAAGACGCTGAAAAATGTGCAAATGAAAATGGCACAGACAACAGTAAGTATATTTTCATTGTTGGGCCTATTAAATAAATACTTTCCTTGTTGATTTTTTTTAAATAACATATTGTTGCGTTACTAACCACGGTAATAGCTACTTATAATAACTTATCTGGGTTCTATTTTATGTAAAATAATAATTTAATTCATAACTCAGAATATTGCAACATGGCTAACTCTAAGGTTATTATAAGTATTTGCTTGACAACCAGTCAACAAAACAATTGAATATCTACATACCAAGATGATAATAACATCGTAAAGTGTAAATCACCAACCCTGAGACCATTTGTAAGCAGACCGTCTCACCGAATCGATGTATCACTCCGTGTCAGCTGCTTCATGACCGCCGACTACCGCATAGAACTCGCCATGTCGAAAGTGGCACTACTTCCTTGCTGTTCACATGATTATTTTTAGAAAATAACCAATGTTATAAAATATCATTATGTACACAAATCTCTAAGCTCATTAAAAGTTACAATGCATATTCCTACAAAATGTTCACACTTATCTTGCCTTGCCATGTCACCAAGTTATTTTACGAAGTGCACTATATTTGGCGGAACAAAAATCGTTATTAGGATGCTTGTCAAAGTTTCCAACCGCAATAAATTTACGAACTTTCTTTGTCTTGTTTTGATCATCATCATCAATATATTTATTGGACTTACAGCATTGCATACGGCTGTTTATGCCCATTATATATTTTATTTACATAAGATACAGTTTACATAAAATCTACAAACAAATTTAACTCCTATCTATATCAACTTTTCTACATAAAATGAGCAGAAAATGCTTTTGAAAAAGCTAATCCCAGCTTCTCTTTAAAAAAGAATTACGATGTCAGAATTAGTCTTTTTTCCTCCTTGCTACAAAATTGAAAATAAGATAATTGGTGTTATTTTAATATTTGTATGTATGTACACTTAACAGTGCAGGGTCCATTAGTCGAGGATCTACCGTTGAATTGCGAGGTCATTATTTCAACCTCCTTAATGTTAAACACATCCTCTCGGGTGTTGAAGATGAAACTGGCAGTGTAACCAAAATCACCAACAATTTGTCGATATTGAGTACAAGACCTTGTCACAATTTTCTACTGCCTACAATACAGACCCAGGATATGTCCTTTCAATTACTGTTTGCCACACCACATTTTTCATTCAGATTTGAAAATGTAAAAAATATCAACCAGGCTATCCAACATTTTGACACACTGTTCTAATGAATGAGGAATAGGCATTTCATTTCATATTGGAATAAATTGTTGCAATTTTTCAATGTGTTGACTGTGTTCAGAGAAACTTGGGTTCATTTCTACTACAAAATGGTCCAAAAATGGACAACAGTAAAGTTTCTACTATTAGTGTTAGTATACGATTTCACAAGTCTCCCTACTGAGTATTGATACTTTTCTGTCCATCTTGTGTCAAACAACTTGAGGACGTTACAGTACTTCCCTAGCTATCTTGCACTGCATTTTTTACAACCAAATTACTTTGAGAAGATTGATTGATTTATTTGCATTATTTTATTTCGCTTTTTGTGCCACTTTTGGCTAATTTCCGAAGATCGGGATGAGTGATGACATGATGAAAGTGATGAATTAACACCCACAAACGCCCATGCCCATTCCAGGTTTCGAACCCGGGACCCACGATGTGCTAACCACGGAGGCTGATCCTTTGAGAAGACTCGAGGGGAGAAAATCATAACTGATTTGACGGTCTCAATATCGCAGAAATTCCACAGAAATGGGCAATAGCCAGGGTTAAAATATGTACTGAACAATGTACAAAAATTGCTTTTGGACACTTCTCTGAAATTATCTATCTCACCCCTTAATTCTACCACCCATTACATCAGCACCATCATATTCTTCACCAACTAGGGCCTCCCCAATGGCGCAGTGATAGCTTCGTCGCCTTGTAATCAAGGGGTCCCGGGTTCGATACCCTGTGGAGGCACAAGTGGTTCGGATCCCACTTTAAACTGTAGGTCCAGTCCCGATTAGCCTTACTGTGCATAAAGTAGACTTAAAACACCAACTCAACTCTTCACCAACTATTTTTTTTCTAAATCCACACCCACTCAACCCAGAGAGTGTAGAAGTACTAATAGCTGAAGCTAACCCAGATGCGGTTACACTCTCCAATAGGATCAAGTTTCCAATTCCGATCTAGAGTTTGGAAGATGGTTTATCGACTTTCGGGATTATCAAACAGTTGGGAAATTTCAAATTATCAAAAAATTAGAACGTGAGGAATACTTAAATCTTGAATGATAACAAACCATATCGGGAACTTCTAATGAGATCATAATGTTCGCGCTATGAGTTCACAAGCAGCTGCTTCGGGCAGAAATTACATGTGGCATTACAGAATTTGTGAAACATCAGGAGTTTTCTGAGTATTTTCCAGAGGAATTCCGAAACTATCAGGAAATTGCAGACATTTGGTTTGCAGTCCCATCTGGTGTGTGGAATTAATTTATTTCAATCCGTATCCCGTTCTATACCCTTGTAATTTATGAGAACAAAAGAAGTCTGAAGAAATTTTTACGAATAAGTCTCTGCTCATAGCGGATAGAACAGGTAATCTGGTAATTTTACTGAACCAAAGGGTGCGGGGGGTTTGGACCCTTTGAACCCCCCTTAAATACGCCCATGAGAGTATCCCTTCATCACTTTCATCTAATCATCACTCATCCTCATCACCTATATTAACCAAATGTGGCAGAAAAGTGACGCTAACAAAATATACAAAATAAACACAATAAATCATGCCCCGTTTGAGTAACGCCTGAAATAAGAGGTACGATGTACAGGGTGTCCAAAGAGTCATGCAACAGAGACTTTGAACGTACGGAACTTTCGTACAAAAAGCGATGAAGACATTAAACTTACACTGGGTATTAACATTTTCTATATGGATCTTTTTAGCATTAAACAAGAAACTCATGCTCTACATGAACGTTCAGTATGCAGAAAAAATTATTAAGGTGTGTTGGAGATTTATCTATAAAAGTAACCATGTTTATTCTTTCTTTATATATTTTATATTGCATATAGCTTCAATTGTTTATTTGTGTATTTCAAATGCCTTAAGTAACCTGCACTCCCATTGGCTAATTCAATCTTAGCACGGTGTCTAGTTGCCGCCATATTAGCGCGGTAGTTACTTCCAGCCAGTGTGCGTAGAGAGGCCACTCGGGACACAGCCAGAAACCGTCGCGGACAATTATGGATACCGTAAGCCCAACGTGGCTACGTTTCATTAGTGGCGCGTTGTTGTAACCCCAGCTGCAACTTCGTGTAAACAGTTTCCCCTAGACAGGAGTGCATGGGAAGTGTAATCAAGTGTTATGTGCATATACCTTATAATACATAGTTATAGTTATCAGTGTGTGTGCCTGTGTTTTCTTTACAACTACCAAGAGGATCGCGGTGAACTTTGCCCTGTAGCGACACAATCCATACCAGAGAGATGTAAGTGGTACCTACAATTTCACTTACATTTAGATCCTACCGGTTTGGATCATCATTCATTTCTGGTCCTTCACAGCCGGACAGGTTCTACATTCAGTTTTGGTCCTGTACGGTCCGGAACGCAAACATTTTGGTCCTCCGCAGGCCGCGATCTCCTTTGTATTGAACATGAGGTACGTTACTATCAGTGATTTTAGTGACATTGTGTTGTGCAAACATTATTTTCAAGTACAGTAACTACAAGTTATTGATAGCATTACGTCATTCGTTGTAGCGCGCGAAATATTTTCCACGTGGCTGAAGGACGATCGGGACTTCCCCGACCGCCAGCGCTCTCGTTGTTCGCTTGTCAGTGACGTTTCACACTCCGCTCCCTTCGCCCCTCGCGCTGTACGAGGACTTTCGGTCGGCGACCAGTGACATGACGTCATACACCGGTGGTGTGTCCCTGAGTTATTTTTAGATTGCAGTTTTCTGTTCCTTCACGGGACTGGCTTTTCGTTCGTTTTCGTGCGGGAGCGAGGAGAAACGTATCGCGGAGAGTTGCATCAAGCAGCCCACGCGTGCAGACGTGACATCACCATGGCGACCGTGCATCAGCTGTTCCAGTACTCGTCAGTGTCAACGACTACCTGCAGTGTTGCAGCCTAACCAGGATTTCAGATGCCCAGACAGTCCAGTAAATCCAGAAGTAAATCGGCAGTAGGCGATGATACTCGTTTTCAGGATAATGATGCCCAGACTAAAGCAACATATTGTTCTGTCAAGAACAGAGAAACTTCGCAAGTTCTCCTAGCCACAGCAGTCATAAAAATCAAGAACGCATACGGCGAGTGGCTCCCATGTCGTGCACTTTTGGATGGAGCCTCGCAGAGTAATATTATGACAGAGCATCTTGCTCGGCAGCTACGCATCAAGAAACAAAAACGCCGAATTCCAATCCAAGGGATAAATGAAGCTACAGTGCAAGCCTTTCACACCATAGAGACGCAGATTAAATCCAGCATAAGTGGATTCACCATGGATATATCTTGTTCCATCTTGCCAAACATCACAGGTTCGATGCCAGCGCAGAGGCTCGAAACTTCCACATGGGGAATTCCGAGTGACATACATTTAGCAGATCCTAGCTTCCATACACCTGGCAACATTGACCTACTTCTGTCTGCAGATGTGTTCTACACGATTCTCAAGCCAGAAAAACTTTCAAGAACAGGAAACTATCCAGCGTTGCAAAACACTGAATTTGGGTGGATTGTAGCAGGAAGGATTCCCAATGCACCATCTAAGAACGGACCTTCGAAGTCATTCTTTGTTCGCACAGAAGATACAGTCAATTTCCATTTACAGAGATTTTGGGATTTGGAGGAATTCCATGAAAAGTTGTCTTCGCCAGAAGAAATCGCCTGTGAAAAACATTTCCAGGAAACTACATCTCGTGATCGAGAAGGTCGATACACAGTCAAGCTACCCTTGAAGAAGGACAGATCCGTTCTTGGGGATTCTCTGCAAACAGCGATTTCACGGTTTAACCAATTAGAAAGAAGACTTGATCGGAACATGGAATTGAAAAGAGAGACACAGTGGCCATCATCCAGTTTAGCATTCCGACCAGACGACAACACTATTCCAGAGCAGCGTAAGGTAGCAGCTACCACATTGGTCACTCATGTAACAACTGAAGAAGAAATCATATCTAGATATTCAACTTTATCCAAGCTACTGAGAGTAGTGTCACTCTGCAAAAGGTTCATCAGCAATTGCAGAAACTCAAGAGAGAAAAGGAGTGAAGACCTTACCACCTTTGAAATTCAAGGCGCCACACTTGCCTGCATCAAGATAACACAACGCGCATTCTTCTCTCAGGAAATCAAAGATTTGTCTGACAAGCAGCAAGTACACAACAAAAGCATTTTGAGGAACCTTCATCCATTTCTCGACAATGAAAAAGTAATTCGTGTCGGAGGAAGATTGGAAAACAGTGAACTGGAATTCCAAAGCAAGCATCAAATTATTCTTCATCCGAAGAGTCATTTCGCGAAAATTCTGATAGCATCAGAACACAAGAGACTTATGCAAGCTGGTCCACAGCTTCTCATATCATCACTTCGTGAGAAATACTGGATACCTCGCATACGACAGGTGGTCAAACAGATCATTCATCAGTGCAACATATGCTATCGTTTGAAGGCTTCAGCCGCCCAGCAGCTGATGGGGCAGTTACCCTCCAGTAGAGTGAGACCCAGCAAGACATTCCATCACGTAGGCGTTGATTACGCAGGGCCATACCACATCAAGACCGGGGCCGCAAGAAGCAGATCCACAAGAAAATGCTACATTGCAGTTTTCACTTGTCTTGCCACAAGGGCAATTCATCTCGAGATTGTCTCAGACTTGACATCACAAGCCTTCATCGCAGCTCTACTACGCTTCACCACGAGAAGAGGAAAGTGTGCAAGTATTTTTAGCGACAATGCTACGACGTTCCATGGTGCTAAAAATGAATTGCAGGAATTACGTAAACTCTTTCAATCACAAGAATTCAACAAGGACATTAACAGATTTGCAGCAGAAGAGAATTTCCAATGGAAGTATTCTCCACCACGCAGTCCATCATTCGGCGGGATTTTTGAAAGTGCAGTGAAGTCTATGAAATACCATCTTCGAAGAGTAGCAGGAAATGCCGTGCTAACATACGAAGAACTAGTAACTCTGCTATGCCAAATAGAGGCCTGCCTCAATTCCCGTCCTCTTTCCACACTCCCTGATTCTCATGATGAATTCAGCTACATTACCCCTGGTCATTTTCTTATTGGAGGTCCTCTAACCTCATTTCCTGAACCAAACATTACAGATCTGGCTGCCAACAGATTATCCAGATGGCAGCGCATACAGCAGTTCCAGCAGCGAGTATGGAGGAAGTGGTCTCAGGACTACCTGCATAGCCTGCAGCAGCGACAGAAATGGACAGCCGTTCAGTCGAATTTGAAGCCTGGCACACCAGTGTTATTAAAGGAGGACAATCTTCCACCACTCTCGTGGAGAGTCGGCGTCATCCAAGAAGTGTTTCCGGGAAGGGATAACCTAGTGCGCGTAGTCACCGTTCGTACTAGAGACGGAGTCTACAAGAGAGCATTAAGCAAAATTGTGCCTTTACCACATTGGGAAGAAGACGCTCCATGAGCTAAAACATTGACAATGTATCCCCTAGTGTTAGGTTGGATGTGAACATTCCAACGGGGGGGAGTATGTTGGAGATTTATCTATAAAAGTAACCATGTTTATTCTTTCTTTATATATTTTATATTGCATATAGCTTCAATTGTTTATTTGTGTATTTCAAATGCCTTAAGTAACCTGCACTCCCATTGGCTAATTCAATCTTAGCACGGTGTCTAGTTGCCGCCATCTTAGCGCGGTAGTTACTTCCAGCCAGTGTGCGTAGAGAGGCCACTCGGGACACAGCCAGAAACCGTCGCGGACAATTATGGATACCGTAAGCCCAACGTGGCTACGTTTCATTAGTGGCGCGTTGTTGTAACCCCAGCTGCAACTTCGTGTAAACAGTTTCCCCTAGACAGGAGTGCATGGGAAGTGTAATCAAGTGTTATGTGCATATGCCTTATAATACATAGTTATAGTTATCAGTGTGTGTGCCTGTGTTTTCTTTACAACTACCAAGAGGATCGCGGTGAACTTTGCCCTGTAGCGACACAATCCATACCAGAGAGATGTAAGTGGTACCTACAATTTCACTTACATTTAGATCCTACCGGTTTGGATCATCATTCATTTCTGGTCCTTCACAGCCGGACAGGTTCTACATTCAGTTTTGGTCCTGTACGGTCCGGAACGCAAACAAGGTGTAAAAAATGTTTGTACGGAGTAAAAACTAACATGAATATAAGACAGTTCTGGAGTCGCTTGCAAAGCTTTTAGATGCGTATGGTCTCTGTGGGTAATTA
Source organism: Lepisma saccharinum (assembly GCF_977018435.1). Taxonomy (NCBI): domain Eukaryota; kingdom Metazoa; phylum Arthropoda; class Insecta; order Zygentoma; family Lepismatidae; genus Lepisma; species Lepisma saccharinum. The sequence continues at coordinate 206,640,135 of NC_139229.1, read as the reverse complement.
TCTAAATTGTGAAAGAACGATAAATGTTTACTCATTTTATGCATTCTGGGATTAATTATGGCATATTCTTTATTTTTTCGAAATTACGAAGTGTACTGGCAATATTTGTCACGTAGAGAGCAGTACCAGATGTGCCTGACATCTGGCTAAGTTTTTCAATCAATGCCCAGATGAAATAAAATATTTTAAATTTATCGTACAAGAAGATAAGTAGGTTAGGTAGGTTAGGTTTTTGTATTGTAAATTTCAAATCTTTGCAAGAAGCAATTTCTTCTCCTTATATTTTAGTATAACTTTCAAAATATCGATAACTTCAATAGTTCGAAAGATCTTGGGTTCACTATGTAGGCTACTGTCTCGACAACCAGAGGCGCCAACTTCACATAAATGTTGGGGGGATAGGGGGTAGAAAGTGTCTTGTCCCCATAAGGTCGACAGCTCAATGTATCCATCAGTTTTTGAGTTCTGAGAAGTTCTACAATATATACATACCACCCCAAGAATTTCTTTTAGTTCATAGAAATTCTATAACACACAGAAAATTCAGCCTAATTTGTCACTATTTAATCGGTGCTTATAACTGAGAGCTTTAATTTTTTACTCTCTTAACTCACGCGCAAGGGAAATGAAATAAATCTAGACAGTTTACGTATATCCAAAAGATTATCATTGTAATGAATTATTCCAATTCTTGTCTCTTTTCAGACAAAGTACTTGCCGCTGTTATGCAAAATAGCGGCGACAAAAATAGCAAGGTAAGCAAAATTCATTGATTTTCTGATTTTCATTGATTTTCTAATATTAACATGTTAAAAGCTTTGCTTAACTGTAAAATTCTACAGCGATTGAATAAGTTATTCAAAAATAGGTACAGTAAAACTTCGTTAACCCGGACCCCGATAAGCCGGACTTCGCTTAATCCGGACAGGCAAAATGCCCCCCCCCCCAAATAAAAATAAATAAAAGCAGAATGCAAGGTTTTAAATGTGGCTAGAAGTCAACAAGAGAACTTCCCAAAGAAAAGGCAGTCAACCACTGATGAAATTCTGTTTCCCGCAGACTTTATAGTGTATTTAGGCCTATGCTCAGGTCTGGATTTCCCAATAGGCCTCATAGGCCCGGGCCTAGAGCGGCACTTTGGTAGGGGCTTTGTTTGCTTTAAATTTATAAGGAATACCTAATTCTCGGATTTCCTCTTTTTTTCTCCGGACACACGAATGGAATGACTTAATGTAGTTGTATTTTAAATATAAGTTAACGAAGAATATTTCTTAAGAGAGATAGGCTAGCAGGGCTCGGAACTAGTTTATTAATTTGTTGTTTTAATTACCGACGTTGTTGTTTCGAATGTACAGCCGGGTCGGCGATTGCGACAAGAACGTGGAGCCTACCGCTTGCTTTTGAAAGACAACACCGGCTTGGCTGCGTTCCAGGAACACCGTTCCTTGTTACTGCAATGTTATGCATTTGCCGCATATCAAAAGCATGAGATTTGCGTTGAATTGTTGAGAATTAAACTGTCGGCGTAAGCATTATTAAAAGGGTTTCGCATTGTACTATTCCACTGTTAGTTGCTCGAGAATATTATTCAAGAAGTAGGTGGTGTGTCGCGTCTCGCGTGTGTCAGTGTCCGACGTGAGTTTGTTGGGGTAAGTTCAAAACTTCATTACGCTCATTATGAGTGGGTCACAATACAAAAAGAGAAAAGCGGAGAAAGATGAAAAGCAGGAAGCATTTCTGAAGAAGGTTCCGAAAATCAGTTCATTTTTTTATACAGAAATGTAATCAGGAACAAAGTTAGGAAAGTGCCGTTGATGAGCTCAGTGTGTGTTCTGTCCTATCACTTAAATGAAGTAAAAATAATAGTCTTCTCTGAAAAACAAGGTAAATGTTAAAACGTAATTAATATAATTTATGTCATATCGCTTTGTTACAGTTTTTATATGTAACTATCATTTAATTTATAGTACGGCATGCCGTTAATAGTAAAAATAGTAATACAGAAAATAATGATTTTCTTTTTCATTCTTTATAAACGGTATGGGGGGCGGCAGAGCTTGTTTGGCCTAGGGGTAGCAAAGAGGTAAATCCGGTCCTGCCTATGCCCTTTAAATGCACCATAATAAACGTGTTTTGTTGCTATAAACGGAGTTTTAATGTACTTTCTACAGTTCCGGACTTTCGTTAAACCGGTCAACTTATCCCCCCATTAGTACGGAGTAACGAGGTTTTACTGTATCTATACCGTGCAATGATCTATAATAATAAGTATAATGGGTGCCCGAAGTGGAAATTCCTAGCTGGGAGATACTTGGAAATCTTCTTAACTGGAGGGAGTTCGAGTATTGCATATAATCATTTATTAATAAAGAAATCAACAAATCCCACATTGTACGAGCAGATGGAAAATAAGAACTGTGATCTTTACATTGTGCGTTTAATTCGTCAATAAGTTTTTCTGGAATAATAATGATTAATTATGATAATAATCAAATAATAAAATCACATAATAAGACTGGCATAGTTACTTTGGCAATACATAAAATTTACATTCAATAGTTTTTCCTCTAATACAACTAACAATCTATGACGACAGCACAGAAAAAATGCAATATTCGACTTAATACTTAATGATACTTAAACTATACTCCATTTATATTACATATATTATGTAGTATAAGTCATCGTACCTTGTGTCAATATGAATGCGTGATAATAATTTGTAAAAGTTGGTGCATATAAAATATTGTCTTTTCAATTTTATTTTATTTGAAAAATATATCCCAAAGGTAAAGTATACGATCACTTTATGCAATGATAGGCTAATGGAGATTGGACCTTTGCTGTAGCTGCAAGTGGAATCTAAACCACTAGAATGTGTTTACACTGGGAGTCGATCTCAGGAATCCCTGATCCTGTAGAAGGTAGCTGTTAATTAACTACAATCTTCGTCGTGATGTCATTTTTTCACTGTCTTACCTAAAACGTCTAAATTTTTTGAAGGTCAAAACAGAAAAGGTACGAACTAAAATTTGGAAGAATACGCTATACTACTTGATGTAAGTTTCACGGGGAACAGTTTCAGAAACGAAGTTCTGGGAAAGCCCTAAACCGTCCCTTCCCCAGCGGCGAGCTGGAGGAGAGGTCTGTGCGCTGAATGGTTGTAGGAGGGAGAGATACTTAACTTAAACTTACGCTTTGTGAGTATTTTTTTACTTGTTCTCTTGAGAATATCAAAATTCCGATGGCGTATAAAAACACATGAATGGAAAGAGGACAAATTGAAGATTTTGTGTGTGGTGGGGGCAAAGTCGAAACTTTCACTTCATTGGGCTTAACTTGAAGTTGAAGTTGTGTCTCCACAAGGAATACATGACATTCCTTAAACACTTATTCCTCATATTTTGTACAGATCTTATCTGGCTTCATAATCAACTTTGAAAAACTTGCAATGTACACTCTTGTACAATGTTTTTTTTTCCCCCAGTAGCATTGTCTATTCCAACGATATTGAAATAGGCTAAATGCAAACCTGTGCGAAATTGTTACTCTTAGCCTTAAAATAAGTAATTTATTTCTGCATAGTGGAAGTATACTTACACTCACTATACATTTCTTTCTTACAGTGTTTCCTCGCATGTATGATGAAAACTTATAAAATGGTAAGTAATGAGGCAAGTTAGCTTGTGACCTAACTTGCATTGTATTCATTTTGAAACTCTCACTGAAATATGTCCACACTGCATGTGCATTAACATATAGAGGATATAAGGTAGTCAAGCGATTAAGCTAATGTTAGAGACGGGACTAAATCAATCAAAAAACAAATAACTTCAACAACCAATGACTTGGGACTTCACGTTTTCGTTTCATTTTCCCCTAAATTTCGATTTATTTTTTACTGCAATTCGGTGTTATTTTTCTCGGTTTAGAGCAAAATTCGGTGTTATTTTTACATGCGATTTTACTGTTCCTTCTATGCTTAAGATTTTCACGTTGCTTTAGATCTGGAAAATTGAGACAAATTTTAGTTTTAATGATAAGAAAAATAAATTTAGGGCTTACCTTTGTGAGAAATAACCAATTTTTTTTCATTTGGAAAACTATTTCATCTAATCAGCCAGTAAGTATGAAATGCTTATGGCATGATATCACCCAAAACTGTGAAAACAGTCATACATATCACATTTCCGTAACGATGCAAAGAAAATCCGTCTGTGAGCTCAAATACGTTTTGTTTACACACACACAAATACCCCCCAACCCTCTCCCCTGCAACACAACAGGTTCTTAATCTTCTCCCTGAAAATTTTCCCGTTAAAACTCCCCTTCTGGGAAGATCCCAAAGCGAATTCTATTTCAGGACGAGTTCAAAGCATTGTCAGTCATTTCTGCACCAAACTGCAATAAATGAAGCGTGACTATCTCTATTGAATCGAACTTGCACCAGCTAAACTAAACTCCGTACCAGCTAACTGTAGACCAGGCGAACGAGAACGAGTCTCTGCGCAAGTAATGACGCGAGACGGCTCCACCAATGAACAGTGAGACAAACGGGATTGTGTAATGGGCGACAGGAGTTACCCGTTCTCTCTGTAAGCGTTGCAAACCTTTGAAAAGGATAATACCGAACGCAAATAGCAAACGGACCGTATTTTTATCTCCAGGTCCGTACGATTGGTTTAAGAATTTCTTAGGGAAATATTAGGGATAAAACTGCAAGAGCAAATTTTGACAAGCCGTGCATTTAGCGTACGGACTAAGGTCTGTACCGTACGGTTGGCAACGCTGCGCTTTCACCACTCGATTTTCCTCCTCCTCCTCCTCTGCCGATATGCGCGGCGCTACTCTACAGTTAGCTGGGACAGGGTATAGAAAGAACGGATCAAATAGCGCTTCAGGTAGTTCTTTTTTAACAGATGTGTTATCCCTAGTTCATATTGCATATTTCGAGGCATTTTTCGCGTTAAAGTGCAACATTCCGTGTAGGCTAATTCTGGAAAATGACATATTTCGCGATTCCGAAACACCGAAAACGTGCCTCCTTAACCTAACCGAATACATTTTAAACACTTTATTTTGCTTTCATCAACTTTTCTGTGTTATCGTTAAAACGAAAACTTCACGTCCCTACCAATAACATAAAATCTCGAGATGGGCAACTCTGGATGGCAGTCATGTGTGCAGAGAGAGAGAAGCAATTAAAAATGATTAGAAATAACTGGCGATCATGGAAGGGGTAGCAGAAATACGTGACCTTGAACAACCGATCTAAGAATGAAATACTAATTAGACTGTATATCCTTTATCTTCTGTTGATGATGGACGTTTGGACTGAATCTGATTTGTATTTTCAGATTTTAAACAATGATGTCGCTATCAGTGTAATTTCATTACGCTCCTACAGACACATATAACCTTTATTCATAATACAAATCTACGACGTCAGGGGTCCCGGGTTCGAATCCTGGCCTAGGAATGGATGTTTGTGAGTGTCAATTCATCAATTTCATAATCTCATCACTCATTCCCATCTTCGCAAATTAGCCAAGAGTGTTACAAAAGCGAAGTAAAATAAAGCAAATCTATATATAAATATATCAATCAATCATAATACAAATGTGTTTTAATAATATTCTATGTGCCACCTTAAGCCAATGCTTAATAAATGTTCACTTATTTTATTTTTAAGATGAATAACCGTGGATTGTACGCTCAAGATGTGATTAGAAAATCAATTCAGAGCATCCCAAGGAAAGACATGCAAGAAAGTTTTACAGATGCATATCCTTCTTGCATGAAAGGTAAGAATAAAGTAGCATTATTTTGAAGGAAAAAGATAAAATATATCAGAAACTTAAATACATAGGCATTCCTAAAATCCTCAATACCTTATGTGTGTGTTATTTTTAATCAGAGTAGAGTGTGATTAAGAATATGTATATATAATTCTTGATAGAATATTATTACAATGATTCGTTGCTAATGTTAGAAAAAGCTAATTCTGTGAAGTTTCTGTAGTTTCTTTTAAAATAAACATTCATAGAATTCCACAATATACACCATAAAATAAGCCCTTGCTTACTTATCTTCCTAAAGATTTACCATGACATTGTAGGAAAATACTGTTGCTACACTCCAGGCGAAATATGATGAAATGTCCTTAATTGCAACAAAGCAATTAACATTCACAAAAATCAGTAAACTAACGAATACAAACAGACTATGTAAAGTTCCTGAAAATCTAGGGACAATTTTTTTTTTTTAAAAAAACTAATTGCAAACCGAATATTTTACGGGAAAAATTACAGAGGAGATAATTTACCACAAGAAACGTAACCTTTTATTGTAATATATTTAACTGAAATCCCGGGATTGCACGTTAACCGTAAGGCTTATCATCGGCATCAGAATCCACGTTGTTTGGCCAACAGATTCAATATCAGCTTATACTACATGGCTTGCCAATATCTGAAAATCTGAAATATCGTACAGTTAAAAGCCGACATTCATGCACCATAAGCTAACTAGATTTGTCCGTTACAAATATTAAAAAATAATAATAATAAAAATAAAAATTAACGTTGATATATCCTAAACCACCAAACCTACAGATTTGGGGAACTGAAACATCCTGAGTTTGCCAACTTGATGCGATGTTTCTCCCGCCCACTTGTCTTTTTTTCCTAATCAACAAACGAAACCAATTGTTTACTCAGACACTATTAGCGATGCAGAGATAAAATTTAATGAACTTCAGGACCTATCTTATTGGGGTTTAAATGATCTTAATCGGTAAATTCCTCTGTTTATGGGCGTCATACAATAAAACCAACAGCTATGTATCATTAATCTGCGATATCTCAGAAACAACCAACCTTAGAAATACGCAATATGATGAAACGAAAGTAATATAAATTACTAACATAAACATTCTTGACTGAATCATGCATTTGTCTGTTTGGTTCAACAATTGAACGAATCGATACCTACTGAATACTCAAAAACTATACATGTATAAAGCCTGGCCCGACCCTGTGGCCGAGTGGTTAGCACATCGCGCTGCGACGCCAAGGGTCCCGGGTTCGAATCCCGATCGGGCTTGGTTGTTTGTGAATGTCCATTCATCAATTTCATCATTTTCATCACTCATCCCCATCTTCGCAAATTAGCCAAGAGGCACAAAACGCGAAGTAAAATAAACTAAATCAAATGTATAAAACCTGGTGTGTAGTGTATACATATATAAAGATCCATTAAATATTAGTTGTAAGTGGGAGAAATGGAGGGGGCGTGTTATGTGTACATGCTGTAAATGTTAATATAAATAAACACTATATTTTGTTAATGGATGTGTCTCTCTTGAGGTGTTTTCAACTGCACACCAAACGAATTCTGAGATCAGCCTTAGTGTCCAGTCATACAAGTGGATTTTGTTCTATCTTCATTTCAGAACATTCTGACACCTGTGAGAAGGCCTACTTGTTCGTCAAATGCCTCATTGACTACCATAAGAAGGTGGTAAGTAGCCTACTTTTGAAAGCAAGGACACGACTAATAAAGAATTGTTTGTTTGAAAGCCAAAGAATAATAAAATTGTTTCCAGTTCTAATCTGAGAAATTAGTAGTCACGAGAACTGAAACTGTGAATTTTGATTTGTGAACGAATTAAATAACACTTATGGTATAGCCGGTTTTATAATATGCACACCATTTAAGGAACAAAACAATAAAATACTGACCAAGGCAGAATTTATATTATAAAAAATATATACACTAAAAAGGTAACGTTTACACCCTCTAACAGGGTCTTCTTCAGACGAAAATTCACAATAGATTGATAGCTAAAATTTTTAAAATTTCAGTATAATTATTTTACCGTTTCCTTATTTAATATCTGATTTTATTTTAATCAAAAGCAGAAGAGAACGTTGTAAGACCGTTAATACAAAGAAAAAAAATACAAATTAGAACTTAATTCATTTCATATTGCATAATACAGGGTTTCCGAAAAAGATAGTATATTTCTTCTCTTTCATTCTTCGTGACCGGTGTGCGGAGAGATCTGTAACAAGCACTGATTGCAACTAGACTTCGTAAGTTTCATTTGAAATACTCACCATGCGTATGTGAACTGTTAGTACAAAATGGGGCCGAGTAAGAAACAGAAAATCTTTCGTGTTGTAGAGTTTGTGATCACTAGACCTCGGATCTTAGGTTTTTAACCTATTTTTTCCTTTGTAGGTAGATAAGAAATAACAAGTGATATCAGCGTTTCATTAAAAAACGAAACAACTGACGAAGTTTTATAGTGCCTAAAATAACCTATTTTGCTTGTTAGAACCTATTTTAGGTTTATGTGCCTAAATTAAACCTTTTTTTTTAGATTTTTATATTTCTTTAGGTTTTACAGGATTTGTATATCTCACAGAGGTATTTACTACGTTTGGTGGCGAAATAATTCAATGACTGGCGTGTTTGAAACATGTTTTCTGTCGAGTTCCCTCCCTCCAAGTATATGATATTATCAAAGCTTTAAACAAAACAAAAAATGTCTGACGTCACTGTTACCTGCAGACAGTGGCGGGGAAAGGGGACAGTTCTCCCTTACCTTTTACCCCTGCACTATAGACCTTTAATGCTAAGCCTTGCATACTAAGATGAAGTAAACTGTCTTTGTCCCCCCCCTCCTCCACATTCTCAGTTTTGGCACCTAATCGTCTCCACTGCCTGCACCGTCCCAAGTGCAAACTTCTGATCTGTGTGGCCTTGCTCACTCTCGCATCAGTTTGGTCCTTTTTGGAATTCACGCCTTGCGAAGTAATGTTTCAGCATTCAAATTTGCTTTGATTGATTGATTTGCTGTTTTAAGTCCACTTTATGCACAGTAAGCCTAATCGGGACTTGGCCTACAGTTTAAAGTGGGATCCGAACCACTATATGCCTCCACCAGGTATCGAACCCAGAACCCCTTGATTACAATCGAACTAATATGTTTCTGTTGAAAGATAATTTTCAGCACATGAAATGATCCTGACAGACAAAAGGTGGAGTTTGACTGTGGATAACGCAAAAAGATGCATGGTGGTCACTAAAATCTTGATAAAATGCAAGTATAATTCCTTGTTTTCAACACAAACTTTCCAAAAATTCAAGGATACAAGCAGATGTTTTCTCTATTCCAACGTTAAGTATTACCGACTCTCACTCTCCCTTCCACACACAAAGATATTAACAATATAAAGGGTTTGTATGATTCCAATGTAACAAAAAATTTACCTAATCAACTTCAAGATATAGGTATTATTTTGTAATAGTCTTCCGTCTGTCATATACTAGATTGGTCTGCAAGAGACACTAACAAAGTTGACGGGTTGAGAAAATTTTGTTTTATTTCACATGTAGCTTTCTTTTTCTTCGTAAAAAAATAAAATAAAAGCTAAACTGGGAGAAACTTGCCTCAGAGCATTTAAAAACATGTATAAAGTTAATGGGATTTGGATTAATAAAATATGCAATTTTTCACGTCTGCGGAGAAAAAATTGGAATATAGAAAACATCCGGTTGTACCCTTTTTCATGTTTTGCCAAAATTCATGAATAATTTCCAGAGCTAATAATTCACGCATAATTTCCGGAGCCAATAATTCACGTGTAATTCCCGGAATTCAAGGAATTCCAAGTGAGTAGCCACCCTGATATTGTACAGCAAATTATACATACGTAATTCATTTTTCATATCAACAAGTAACTTTTTCTAACAGCACAAGTGCAGTATTATAATAATGTGTAGATAATTTTGAAAATGATATAAAGAAATGAAAATTTGTTTAGAAAATTGATATTTGGTTATTACGATTCTTGTGAAATTTTGTCTAACGATTGTATCTAATCAGTATTTTTCAGGAATGTTGTACCAAATTAAGTTTTCTTACAACCTATTTCAGTATTTGTCGAGCCTAATTTAAAGTTTATAGAACCTACGCGTATTTTAGGATTTTTGAACCTATTTTAGGATTTTTATAGCCTATTTTAGGATTTTTAGAACCTATTTTAGGATATTTAGAACCTATTTTAGGATTTTTAGAACCTATTTTAGGATTTTTAGAACCTATTTTAGGATTTTTATAGCCTATTTTAGGATTTTTAGAACCTATTTTAGGATTTTTAGAACCTATTTTAGGATTTTTAGAACCTATTTTAGGATTTTTAGAACCTATTTTAGGATTTTTAGAACCTATTTTAGGATTTTTATAGCCTATTTTAGGATTTTTAGAACCTATTTTAGGATTTTTAGAACCTATTTTAGGATTTTTAGAACCTATTTTAGGATTTTTATAGCCTATTTTAGGATTTTTAGAACCTATTTTAGGATTTTTAGAACCTATTTTAGGATTTTTATAGCCTATTTTAGGGACCTAAAAGCACATTTTTTACAACCTAAAAATCCGAGGTCTAGTGATCAAATCCGTGATCACAGTTCAACGGAGTGTTCGGCATCCGTTTAAGTTTGATCCACCTGATAACTTCATTAAGCGTTGGTATGCACAATTCCTGGTTAAAGTTTGCCTGTGCAAAGGCAAAAGCATTTGTCGCCCGTCGTATTTGGTTTCGGCAATCCATAGAGTTTGACAAAACCTTCCAGGGCAACCCCAGGAAGTTTGTTCGAAAGCTGAGCTGTGAGTTGGAAATGCCCCGTTCTATGGCATAGGAAGCGCTTCATAAGCATTTCCAATTAAAGGATTTGAAGGTGCAACTTGTGCAGGCACTCACTGAACGAGGAAACGAAAGCACCTTACTCGTTCTTCAGCGTGAACATGCAGGATTTGCTTGAGAATGATGATTTCAGGAAAAGGTGACGAAGCTACATTCCATATCAGTGGCAGTGGGAACAGACTTAACGTTCAAATTTGGGGTTCCGCAAAACCTCCTTAATTCAATGAGCATGAGAGAGTTTCTCCAAAGTTGAATGTCTTTGGTGCCTTACCACAAAGTAGGCTTTGTGGACTATTTTTCTTCCCGTAAAGCACCGTTACTAGACTTGCATCCTCGAGAATTGGATGAAGAGAACTCACGGGATTTCGTGTTCTATCAAGATTGAACGCTACCATCGAGAACTGACAGAGTACCTCAATGAACATATACTACAAGGTGAATAGGTTACATGAGGAATTGCTGAGATTGACATCCAAACTCCAGAGACATAACACCATGCGATCTCTTTTTGTAGAGCTTTGTTAAGTCTTTGTCCCACTGTTGTGTCAAGATCTGGTGGAGCTGAGAAAGCAGAATCCATCCTTCAACTAGTTTCTCTGATAATTTCACTCAAACTAGTCCTCACTTTACCTTATCGTAACGTCTATGGATGTGTTCGCGAACTGATCCTGGGAACAACCCACACACTTATCCATGTCGGCACACAAGTTGTACTTGAAGGAGAAGACTCTTGACTTCTTCTGTAGGTTCTTCCATATGAATAATGTGCCAAGATATACGTATGTCGAGCATAATTGTAGTGAACAGCTACTCATTTCTAGTAGCCAATTACCTTCTTTACGTGATCGAATGAATAATGAAATCAGATATAAATAAAACATACTCACATAAACAGTAGCAGACTGTGGCCTTCAGTATGAAGATCCTAAACGGTAGTACTCTGCCCCTAATAATACGTATGTATCTTCAAGCAATCCTCAGACCTCTGAGTTCTTTACATCATGCTTTCCAACTAAGTGTAATTATGTGAAACCACTAAATGTTGACTTCAAAATTTCTTCTAAACCACACTTTCTTGTATTAAACAGCCGATGCTACCTACAAAGGATATGAATAAGTGCATTATTCTTTGTCTATACGTTGTTCCACCGTTTTCAAGTATTTAGTCATTTATTTTTCATTATAATTTTAAACAGCTGTATATTACAGTAGAGTCAAGCTAGGAACAGCCATGCAATCACAGTGCAGAACGGTTATTTTGACAAAACCCTCTTTCCCTGTTGGCTGCTTTGAGGAGGAGGGTTTGACACGTTGTCGCTTTTTGCCCAAAGAGGGGGGGGGGGGTAGCGGTAGGTCTAATTGGCTGTTTGACCGCAAGTTCCTTCGTAGGTAAACGTGGCAACAGAGGGTCACTGTCAGAAAGGCGGGTCCCACGCCGGGAGATACCGCGATTTAATAATAGGAGAGAAGTGAATGAAGTTCTATGTCCTTTAATAATATGTTCTATCTTACACATATAGTTATAAAAAGCTATGTCTGTATTTGAAGGATATGTATCTATGAGCGTACCACCTTACTAATTGGCAGGAAATGCCGATTATGCGATAGCAAACGATCTAGGTTGAGTTCGTGTCTTGAACGGTAATGGTACCCTTTCAATGTGATATTTTAATGACGTCATAACAGAAAATGTTCAAGGGTGCCAGGATGGCATCATTCGGTTTCTGAGTCAGTAAATAATGTTTATCAAATAAAAGCAATAAAAAAAAACTTTATACCCTACTTGACGGTTCAAGTGAAACTCTGCCCGACTATAAATTTACAGAACGGTTCAAGTGCATAACGTTAGGTGTTGTGCATTTTTCGCAGTTTTTCTATGCTCTAATAGTTCTCAAACAAAGTATATATATCTATCGACAAGTTCCAAATATATGTATATTCATAATAATTAAATTCAGGCAGTTGATTTCCAAGCATATCATCAACATTTTTAGTATCATGTTCATAGATAATAATGTAATGTGATGTTTCGTTTCAGAATAGCAGACCGTGATGTGTACAATCTTCAAGGATCCCCATGTGTTTAAATGAACTATTTAGAATACATAATAAATATTTTCTCAATGTTATTGTTTCTTTTCTTTGACCCTTTCATGAGAATCTTTTTTTAAATCTAACATTTGCATAAATTATTGTTAAGATAAGGCAATAAAAAATAAAATAGGAAAACAGACAATGAATGCTATGAAGATTTAACGAGTATATTGAAGATGTTAGGATCGGCTGAAGGTTTATCGAAGAAAACTAGTAATTAGAGTACAGTGGGATGCACAAGTATTACTCGGCAAATTGTCCACTACTACTTAGGTATTTTCGTTAATTTTCCCCTCGCATCCTAAGTATGTTTAATCAATGGACTCTTACGTCATCTAGTACAGAGGTTGTCAGCTGCTTGTTTAGCGTTTTGTTCAAATTTTTGAAGTTCTCATTCTAAAATGAAGACAAAAGGTATGGTGGTGGGAAATTTGCTTGGTAATACGTATGAATCTTACTGTTCTATAAATCATTTGAATATAATAATAATAATTACTTTGGGAAAAGCGTCCTTTGGGAGTTTACTGGTTCAGTGTTACCAAGCAAAGAGATCTTAGGAAATATTCTATACACATATAAGTTGGCTAGCAATACTTAAGAATCCCACTGTACTCGTTAAGCCTTTCCATTACATATGGCTGTAATTCGTTTCATTGGATTCAGGAAGCACAGGGGGACGTTCTTGCAATTTATGTTACTCGGAATCAACGGATATGACGTCAAAACTTCAGCACAAAAAATGAGCTGGTGTCCATTATATTTATGAAAAAAGAGACTTTTTTTTACACGCAGAAGAGATGGTGGACGTTCTGGACACGGAAGTTTCCACACAGCAGCCTTCCTGTTCTATAGAAACAGTAGTAGGCTTTGGGAGAGAAATAAGCTAAAGATGGCTGCCATTATGCAAATCGTTTCCATTCTAGTCCTGGTTATTCTCATCAATGTTGTAAGTACGACTCGTATATTTATGTCTTTGCTTTAGTTTGTGATAATCATAGTTTACTTGTTACGGGAACATTAGATTTCAATTGCATTTATAAGTAAATATATGTCATGTCTTGTTTATTTCATTCAGCTATAGCTGAATCGTCCCAACAGTGTAGTGACTAACGGTCTCGCCTTGAAATCAAGGCTCCTGAGGTCAACTCCCGGTGGGGGCATATTACACAGCGGTTCAAGCAAAATATCAAAGTCAACTTTATGCTCAGAAAGGCTAATCGGGACTGGGTCTACAGTTTGAGCTGCGATCTGAACTACGGTGCAATGTGCCTGTACCGGGATCGAACCGGTAGCATTTGATTTGCACAATGGTTCTCATCGAACTTTAAACTGCATATTCAGTCCAGATTAAGGTATCTCAGCATAAAGTGGACTTAAAATGAACTTTGCCCTTTTTTGCGAAAATCCTTTACGACCGAAATTTGATATCACTTGTCGATCGAATATTATCTTCATATGTAGAAAACAGTATACGCGTAAAATACTGTTACGCTACACGCGTGCTAACATTCAGAATCAAATGAAAGAATTCACAGTGAAGTGTATCGAAATGAATTCACTTGCTAATAACACGAATCATGCTTTCAGTAGCTCAAGTATACTATTTGACGTATCCATGTGTCTTCTTGTGATGATGATATAGGGTTGCAATGGGACACAGGGTAAAATCCTGGTACACCCTTTGAACAAGAGACACAAGAAAGCTGCCTCCAGTAAGAGGTCAAAAAGATAAATGTATTATATACCCTTGCCAAGCCAACGAGGCTCTGACGTCTGAACCTACGGCCACTATAATCCTCTGTGGAGCTATATGTTGTCCAGTGTTTTGTCCATATATGTGCTGAGTGCCCCTTTATAGTCTCAGTTTTTAACTAGGTAAGGAGATTTTAGTCCTCGGAGACAGCTTGATTTTAGCTACTGTAAGACGCTGGACCCCGTATAATGTGACAGGTGCAAATAGCCTTAGTGCTAAAGCACCCACAATTTTAATTTCAAATTTCAAATTTAAGAGCAGCCCTCTTCATGGTATTAACTCTAACACATTAACCAATGAAATTATTCTGAACAAATTAACCTTATATTTTTGTTCATAGATGGTTGTACCAGATCATTAATTGACTATTTATTTGTTAGATTGATTGATTGACTTGTTGTTTTAAGTCCACTTTATGCACAGTAAGGCTAATCGGGAATGGACATACAATTTAAAGTGGGATCCGAACCACTATGTGCCTCCACCGGGTATTGAACCCGGGATCCTTTGATATATATTTGTTAGAAAAACGATATGTAGTTAGGAGTAGATCATTATGAACTTCTATACATGCCAAAACCGAAAGCCGTAAGGAAAAAAAAAAAGTGAAAATGTGTAATTAATTTAATAATGATAGTAACAATAAGCAGTTCAATTTCGGGTAAGCTATACACTGTCCCATTTTATCTCGGGAGCAGGCGAACGAAAACAAGTAGTGACGCGAGACGAGCCAATGAACACGCGAGATGGAACGGTATTGCGTGAAAAGGGGGAAAACGACTGCAGTTACCAGCCTTCGAGCAGCGTGATTTTCGGGTTCGATACCCGGTGGAGGCTAATGGCACAGTGTTTCGGATCCCACTTTAAACTGTAGGTCCAGTCCCGATTAGCCTTACTGTCCATAAAGTGGACTTAAAACAACAATTCATCAACAACAACAACAGCAGCGTGATTTTGCTTTGCCCACTCGATTTCCTCCCCTTCTCTGACGCTTCTCTATCTTTTTTTTCCGGCTCAATTTAAATTCTGTCCTGGAACTTTTTTCAATGAAACAATACCCAACTTGGACCGAATTTAAATTGTGCTAGGAAAAAGGTTCCGGTCCTATTACGGAACCCAATAGAACCCATTAGAATTTATGTGTTCCTGGACCTTTAACAACCCTGCCCAAAACAGAACATAGCTTAGGGGCCAAAAGTTTATAACCCCCCCCCCTGATTACACGTAGAAATGCTTGAACTACAATGAAAAATGACATACATTGAACTCTGTACCCTTCTCACATGCCTCATTATTAATTACTTTAACATCGCCGTTGATGTGTAATGTCGGTTTCCGTGGTAGAGTTGTTAACGTAAGACGTTACGTGATTACGAAATTAAGGGTCTTGGATACGAATTCTGGATAAAGCGGGGTGTTTCCTTGCATTTGTTATCTCATTTAATCCAACCACTCATTATTCACCATCACTACAAGGTAAAAGAAGAAACGAAAAGTAACAACATTACAAAAAGAAAACTACAAAATATTTCTGACAGATCAAAGAGGACCCTAACGTATGCCGTTCTTCTGCGCAGGCGCAATAATCCACGGCGCATATCACTGCGCAACTTCCATCTGATGTTTAAGAGAACCCACCCACAGGTAGTTAGTTGTTCTATGCTACTCAGGAGTACGTAGTCACAGCTAATTGCTGAAAGGAGTTGAAAATTGAATATGTCTGAATAAATTAATGGTTAATCAGATAGAAAACATGCAGCTGAGCGAATATTATTTTTATCTTCCAGGGAGGAGAAAAGAGGTTGTCTATGATGAAATGCTTTGAGCAATGCATGGATAAGTATGATTTCAATCACAGTAAGTATAGCAAATGCTTTTAATTATTATTATTATAGAAACACGAATTATCAAAGTGATTCTATGATAACGAGCATATTTTTAAGTACCTTTTTGCACACCGTGCGTCAGCAGAATATGAACAAAGTTCAAGTTGAAGTTTCCGCTAATTTTGACGCCAGTAGTTGATTGTTCACACGTCGAGAGGCAATGGGTGACGTGAAGAACGCCGAAATTGACGAGTTATTGAGGATGAGTGTGGAATACAATCGAAGGGCGCCGATTGTTGAATGACTTTGCGCTTGAAGGTCGCCGACTAAAATCACAAGGTTCTTCGGATACCAGAGATCTACTGAGTGACGACATCGTGCACAAGTATGTAGCCTCGGAGAAGTTCGAGGAGTGTTCTGCTAACCCGTCGAGAACAATTCATTCGAAGGGGAAGACGGCAAAGACCCCGGCAGTTGCCCGAAAAGCCCAATAGATCATTTGGGAGATCCAAGGACTTCGCTTAGGAAATTGGCGACCATCTTCGGGGTGAGTGACGCCACCAATGAATTCGGGATGCTGTACATCTTCCAGCAGGATGGCACACCGGCTCACAGGAAAAATTTAGTGCAAAACAGGCTCTTCGACAATGTGAACATGTTTTGGACCAACGAATTCTTGCCTCCGAATAGTCCATATTTAAACCCTCTGGTCTATTACGTGTGGAGCGTTATTAAAAGAGTTATAGCTCTTTTCAGATCTTACTGCAGGCGCTCTAGAAGCTGGCAGGGGAAGTGGGGAGCGGGGAAGCGACCAATCCAGCACGATAAGAAACGTAGCGGCCAGTAGAACGAGTTTTACGTAGTACTTTTTCCGGCTGCGTCGTGTCTCTCGGCGCCATTGCTGTTGTCTGGTTGGTCTGTTGCGTAATCCCCGCTCCCCACTTCCCCTGCCAACTTCTAGAGCGCCCGCCGTAAGAACTGAAAAGAGCTATAGTATAGCTCTTTCCCAGGCTTACGGCGGGCGCTATATATGCTGGCAAGGGAAGCGGCGAGCGGGGAAGCAACCAATGCAGCGCAATAAGAAACGCAGCAGCCTATAGAACAAGGTGCATGTAGTAGTTCCTCCCTCGACGTCGTAACTCTCTGCGCCACCGCTCAAGGTCTGTAGACCGCTGGTTTCCCCCGCTCCAAAGCAGACGGCAAACAAGTCAACGGACCTTGGCCACCGCTGTTGTCTGGTTGGTATGCTGCGTATTCCACGCTCCCCATTACCCTTGCCAGCATATGGAGCGCCCGCCGTAACAGTAGAAAGGACTTATAACAAGTCTAGGTACTCAAGCGTGGCATCTCTCCAGGCCGCTATTATAGCAGCATTCGCGGATTTGGAGCGAAAGCAGTTGAGGAGGGCGGGCTTGAGCTTAAGGTAGAGAATCAAGGCAGTCATTGAAGCGAAAATAACAGAACTTGAGAACGATCCCTTCACTGACATTTAAAAGCATGTTTGGTAAGCGTAAGTTTTTCACGTATGAAGACTTGCTTGTTCTTTCCGGATTTTGCTGACGCACCCTGTATCTTTGCATGTTGGGTCTCTTTTTAAAACTGGAATTCCCGAACATTTTCGTCTGGGAAAACGGATGAAATTCGTAAAGATTCCCGGCCAATCCAGGAGGGTTAGTAAGCCTATGACACAATTGTTGGGATTAACACGTTTTTAAAGTAGTAACAACCATGATATACTTGCCTTAATTAATGTAATTTGAATTATTTAGTTTTAAACAGGGTGGATAAAAATCATGATTTTTATTTAAAAAAACATTTTTATAATTTTTCTTATTTAAACAGTATTTTGTATTTAAATCGATATTTTAATTTTTTTTAAATTGCTTGTATGGTTTTTGGCACCATACATGTAGATATGTTTTTTACAGAAAGGCTTTTTCTAGTAAACAACCTTGTAAAATATTTGAATACTTTGATTAAATCAAATTAAAAAATATTTGTAAATATAAATTTTTCTGTTTATGCTAGTGCATATATCGTCTATAGTCTAAGATTTAGGGGATCATAGATAGGAAAATCCTGCCTCGAGCACTCGCTAAGCGAGAGGGACGTTCGTACCAGTAAAGGGGGGCAAGCCCCTGATACATAAGAACACACGGACATTTATTTAAAACACTTCACTGACTGAACAGGCAGGGTGAGGAAGAGTCATAGGAATGTTCGTTACCTGTAGCGCTGTTGGAAGATGCCTTGGCGGTCCTGGCATCGACGGGGTCCTAACATGTAATAAAACACAAGCGTAACTCTGTTTCTCCCAAAACTGCCCTAACGTAATCCCGATTACTAAACGATCACTTTCGCTCGTAATTCTCTCCTTTCCTTTTCACTTCTATTATTTAGGAGCTCAGTTACTAAAGCTCCTATCACACGAAACTGAATTTCTAGTAGGAATACCCTAGTTGGCGCTGAACTAACTTTCTAGGAAGCAATCATGGCTACTGGCTGACTGCTTGACTGGTTTGGAGGAATACGACATGTTCTAATTGCTACTTGCTTTCCTCGACTGGATTCTGTGGAACAGCCAATCAGAGCAAAGTTTCGCCATGTGAAGATAATCTGTGAGTGTGCAAAGGAACGTTTTTGTCTGTGGTTTCCGAGTGTTACTCCAGCAATGTATAACATATACAGCATGAAAGGCTCGTTGAGTTACACCATCTATGCTGAGTGCACGGTGTTTACATTTCAAACAACTAAAATATTCTTCCATACGTGTACAGTAAACGTTGTAAAGTATGTATTTAAGCAGCGCCATTGTTTTGTACCTAATAACGTTTTATACGAAACATTATTCCTCTCGGTTGAATAGTTATCGGGTTTTAAAAATGTGAAGTGATACATTGTTAATGTTCACATCTCACGCTGCCGCCATTACAACTTCCCTCGTATGGGAACAAAAGTCTATCGACAAGTACGCTGATAAGTATCGTGTGAGGCGAAAACTAGCAAATTGATAGCCAGTCCAGCGCCAACTAGAGCATACCTACTGGAGATCCAGTTCCGTGTGATGCGGGCTTAAGACTTAATTCGATGTAACATAGCAACTCTGCGCGACTCTGAAGCTCACTGGCAATTACTGCATTCAATGAAAATCTAAATACAACTAAGAACGAGATTTTCTCACGCGGACTATTTATTCGAAATTTGAACATTCGATCGGTAAATCCGTTGACTTGAGCGCGTCCTTTGCCAACCGTGATTTCTGAGGATAATGCTGATTTATCGATTTTCCTATTCTTCCGGTGTAGTGCTATATCAGCGGAATTTCTCAACTCGACTGAAGCCGCTGGCAAGACTTGCTTTTAAGAAGCTCTTTTCCAGCTCTTCACCAGGACCTTTTTTATGACGTGATTAGCTTATTAATTTATGAACATACCTAGGTACTATGGAAATGTTTGTTGAGTGTGTTAAAAACTGTAATAATTTCAGAAAATTTTCTTCCAGTTAAAATAAAACATTCTGGATGTACCCTATATTTGTAACTTAAAATACTTTTTAAGGTCTTCGTAGCTGAGTTTTGGCAAATATTAATGATACTTGCAAAATATCAGCTGCCATGTTTATTTACAGTTTAATCATAATGACACTATTTACGGTTTAACATGAGTAGTATTTTGTATATTGTTTTACACAAAATATTTGCTATTTTTGCCTATGAAAATTATTAAATTTTAAAGCAAAAGAAATTTAATTGTGTTTACAGTTTACATATTACATTTCCTTTCATATGAGCGTCACCCCGTCAGTACATTTATTTTGTTTCCTTTTCCCCTTTCTTAGAGCCTAGTAGACACCATTCAATAATTACGAGATCAATGTACTTTCACGAAAAGTGATTCTGATATCTACAAAATCCTTATGTACATTATTCTATAAATTATTTATTAAAATCTTGATTTAAATCGTGATTAAAATCAACCTGATTTGAATCAATCCACCTTGGTTTTAAACGATATATGTATGGCATAAGGAAGTGTAATTTATATTCATTTTAATCTTTATGCATGATAAAATATTCAAATTGAAATAAAAAAAACGGTTGTGTACCGTTTTTATAAATTAACAGTTAGGCTGTTAAACTTTTAAGGGTAAAATATTGAAAATTTTAAGGTAACCTGTAACAGTGTATGCAAACTTTGAGCTTACTTTTGTTCTGGGATGTCTTTAAAAATCGCTAATATATGTATACATCCATAACCAGAGCTCGAAATGAATCAGAGCGGACAGGAACATCTATGTTGCCTTCATATTTTTGTGGTTTATGGTTTTCAATGATTTTACCTTTTTAATTTGTTAATTACTATTATTTGTCGTGTCTTGCGAATTCTATTGAACTGAAAGATTAACCAAACAGTAAAATATCAAGTCAGTCAAAGAATGAATCCAATCCTACTTGCACGAATTTATTTTTTAAATTAGCATTACTAAAATGAAGGACTGAAGATACGTACATTTAATTAAAATATTTTCCCTGCTGTGAGAGCTGAATCCATGAATTCCGTCTTTTTAAAGTTTTAAAAGGGAAGAAAATTCGAGAAGATCCGTGTCAAATGTATTTTATATTTTTTTTGATTTTTCATGTTTATGTAAATATTTTAATATTTACTTTTATTGATTATAATTTAGCGCATCACTTCGATAGCCGTTATCTTTCCGCTCTAGAGATAAAAACAAACAACACCATGTTAACTAAAATAAAGCGTTCAGTTCCGTGAAAATTTAAAATTTTGAGCCCTGTACATTACGCAATTTTATTAATTTTGTCAAATTTATTCTCAAATTTGTTTCAGCCGACTTTATGAGACTTTGTGATAAAGGTCATGAGGGAGGAATAACTGGCGATAAGCAAGTAAGTTTTACATTAAAATATAAGTATTTTACGGTAAGACCTCAGACAACAGGCCACGTACACACACACACAATAAGATATGCAAGGACACACTCGATTGGATGTAAGAACTAACAAGTAACCATCAGCAAGGTCCGTAGACCGCTAGTTTTCTCTGCTCTTGAAGGTCTGGTCATAACTCGCTTTGTTTTCAGTCGTCATGTTTACAGCCCCGGCAGGGTCTCTGTGACGTCATCAGGATGAGACTTCGAGTGTCTGCTATTTCCAACACTGTAAAGAATTCAAAGCTCTTGTTTATAAGAGAAAAAAACATACTCGTATTGAAGAGCATCGCAACACAACTTACACAGAATACATGAATGTGATGGTGCATAGAAAAAATTATAAGTAAGGAAAATCACAAATTTACTCGCGGTTAGTGCTGAAAAGAATTGGAAAAAGAGCAGCACTGGATTCATTGTTTTTGCTTGATGGTATTTTTCCTTTTAATTTTTGGATCCTGCTGTTCAAATATAGGATTCGGAAAAAAATAATGTTCTTCCTTGACAAAACACGAAGTACTTTCTGTTTTGTATTTATGAGTTTTTTGTTTTGTATTGAACGAAGGACGTATTTAGAGGGGTCCAGGGGGTCTGGAACCCCCCCCCCCCAAGACTTATCAAGTACTAAAATTAGATAATGAAAAATATATTCGTTTAGCCTTTCTTGTATAATTTCCTCTGAACTTATTGGAAGCCATGGATTATATTGGGATCATACGGCTTTGAAGGACATTACAAAGAAGATTTATATACACTACTACTCAATATGCATAAAATATTAATCAGAAACTTACTTTAATCAGAGCAGCAAGGACGTATTTAGGGAGTCCGGACCCCTCCCCACCCGAAAGACTAATTAAGTGCGAAAATTAAGCAATTAAAATATTAGCATTTGTTGCATAATCGATGGTTATTAATTCCCTTTGAACTTTTTAGAAGGCAAGGATTATATTGGGATCATACGGAATTGAATTACATTACAAGGAAAATTTATGTACATTATTACTCAAAACAAGATTCATAAAATATTAATCAGAAACTTACTTTTATCCAAATACATGTAACATCATTTGTGTTATTCGATAAATATTCAATTCTTCATCTATTTGACATTAATTTCATTTCCAGGGCATTTGCATTTAACTACAGGTAAGCTACGTAATGAATATGCGCTGTTATATCTCTATTCTTATACAGTCTTTTTTATCTCTTCGTATAATAATAATATAATAGTAATTTATGTATTGTAATTAGTATACATTTGATTTAATATAATTATTTTAATTAAAACATTGTTATTATTATTATTCCTGAGACACTTGGTTTGGACCACCCACCGAAACATATTTCTAGATACGTGTCTGTATTGAACAGACGAATCATAGGAGTAATCAAGATTCTTGTTCTCGATCTGACAGACACACTTACTCAGAACATTTTTCCTAGCAATCTTGCCTTCACACTAATGATGGTCAAAAAATATCCAGATTCCGAAAATCTCGATTTGGAAATTTTACTATCTGAATTTCGTGGATAGAGGTTTATATATAACCACTTTCCATTTTTCAGGTCAAATTTATTAACAAAGCTCTCAATGTGCTGCACTTTAAGTATTGCTTTTATCCCCCAGAGTTTCCTCCAAGTACCCACTTTATACGATGCTGGCTGGACGCCGGAGCCGCTTGAACATGTGCAAAAAAATCCCGGTTCTCCTACCGGGGATCGAACCCGAGTCTCCAGAATGGTAGTCACATCATATACTCCGTAAAAAGAAAATGTCCGCATTTGGCAATCCCAAATTCACACGTCTTGCAAGAACACTGTTATCGTCACTAAGCTAGTGTAACTGGGATTATCACTGTAGGAACGGCGCCTTTCTTCGGACTCTTCTTTGCTGTAATTCCTACTAATTCGGATTATAAATCACATCCGCAACACACTGGTATAAAAAGAAAAATAGCAACCTGAAATTTGTCTTTCAATAGCATTTGCTCGGAACTTCTCATCGGACGGAAATTTGCGGTAAACAATATGGGAATTTTTCGTTTTTTATATATATATTTATTCTCTTGCAGCGCAGTGAGACATTATTTATTGTCACCCAGACACCACAATATGAAACGCATAAAAAAATTACTGGAAATACAGGAATATAAGCGCAAGGAAAGAACAGAGAAACAAGTTTCCCTTGCTAAAACTAAGGGATACCAAACTTTCCCCAGCGATCTGTCATTACTATGACGTCACAGTTTTACAACCACCTCGGCTTGCTCAAAAGGGTCGTTATGAACAGACCTTTCAAAGCAGGAGGCAAACAAGTCAACGGACCTTAACCATCAGTACATATACAGTGAGAGAAATCACTAGGTGCTACAATATAGAAGCAATCACCCCTCATAAGGAATAATTCGTTCTTCGTTAATATTAGCGTAACTTCTCCTTGACGGTTTATTTATTTATTGATACCGATATTGCATAATTTAATTGTAGTTTGATTACGACAGCAAAATAATATTTACATTTACCCATCAACTTTTCCTATCAGGAAATTGTTACAACCATCTAAGGAATGTCTTGTCAGACATTGCCGAGCTTCCTTGAGCTTCCCTGATCGCGATTGTTGCAAAGAGGTGCAAACAACAGCAATCAAGAAAGAGTTTACAGATAACTTAGTCGGCGATATTGAGTAAATTGAGTTGGAATAAATGTCTGGGAGCAGAGAGGTCGGTGGTCAGTCTTAACCATGCAGCAAGAGGGTGCAGGAAAATGAGCTGCTAAGTCTTGGAGAAGGACAGAGAGTCTGTGCTGTCAAACTTGCACTGCAACGGACACTTCGTTTGTTACAAGTCCGTGGGTTCGACACTCGAAGGAACACCTTCACAGCGAGAGACAGGTAATTACCTTTCAACATGCTGATCCAGTCTGTAGGGGTTTAAACTCAAGGTTAGTACCTTTTGCTCCTTACCATCAAGCTCACCATGAGCAGCGAGTCGCTCCACGAACAAGAATGAATAATCGGTGAGCTACGTACATCCCCGAGCAAGGTCCCCCATTCCTCAGGGAATGATACGATACAGTAATTGTTGGCATACCCAGCTCAGATGACGCTCTTCGTGTAGATTTCGTGAGACTTCTCATAAATGCTTCTCTCACTCGGTCAATGTCACCTCCACTCACACCTGGCCTACCATCTCCTTTCTTCGCACACAAACACCCAGTATTAACAAATTTTCGATACCAATTGAGGATCGCCATGCTTGGTACTAAATTTCCGTTGCACATCTGTAGCACTTTTTGATTTCTCAAATTGTAGCACACAAAAGGCCTTCTCAGGTTGAGAAAGCGTCATGATGAATCTGGCACTCTCGAGCGGCAGAAAATTGAACTACTAGAAACACCTGCAATACAAAAAAAAAAATCAACTTTACTGTTTAAAATAATCTACTTTGTTACTCGATAATGCTAACATTTTGTCTACAATAAATTTTTCAAAGTGGGTCCGGAGTTTATGTACATACAGTAGAGCGTCGATTATCCGAACGTCGGTCAACCGAACGACCGCTTAACCGAACTGTGTACTCGCTCACTTTCAGATATCTGTAATGAAAAAAGTACGTGACTTAGCTGCTCGTAAACGTGTAGGCTTGCTTAGACAGACCAAAATAAAGGATTTTTTTAAACGTTAATTTTATGTACTGTGTGTATTGTTCATGCAAAATGCGTATGTAATATGTACATATTTTTGTTTAATAAACTGTACCACATACTATATATTCCTACTAAAGTTGCCTTTGTACGTTACTTTGTAATACATACTTAAAGAGATGCCTGTTTTTATGAAAAAAATTACTGTACATTACTTCTTTTTGGCAAATAAACATGTACAGTTCGATTATCCGAACAAACCAGTTTTCCGAACACCCATGTCCCCCAATTACTTCGGATAATCGACGCTCTACTGTACTACATACGTATATATATGTTTGTATATATATATATATATATATATATATATATATATATATATAAGTGTGTGTGCATTACGATATATATATATATTGGGTGATTTTTTTAACCTGAATCATTTGAATATCTTGAAAAAAAAAATCATCCTACAAAAAAATGTTCCAAATAAAAAGTTGATAGTTTGGAGGGGGAAGATTAGTGGTGCAACAAAAGAACACCCCCTCCCCCTCTTGTAGGTGGGGCGGGAGGCATCTTTGAAATTTCAAATAGAAATCCCTATTTTTTATTACAGATTCGGATTTTATGGAAAAAAATACATCAGTTTTGTCTGAAACATTTTTTTCGATTCGTGATAGATGGCGCTCTAATCGACAGATTTTCATTTCTTGAATGTTTACACTTTAAAACCAATGTATTTCATTTCGCAATTCATTTAAATAAAAAAAATAAAAAAAAATGTTCCAGGACTTGAAATTGTTGTAAAACAAATAAATTTATTTTGAAAATACAAAATTACTCGACAATTGTTAGCTCTAGATATCTCGATGGCTAGTAAACAACATTCACTTCTCAATTACATTAAGTGTTCAAAATGGTGACCTTCAACTTCAATACATTTATTGATCCGCGCTTCGAATGAATGTACACAACTCAAAAGTACCTCTGGTTCAATTAAGGCACAAGCGTTTTGGATTCGCTCTATCATATTTTCACGAGTAGTTGGCGATTCTCGATACACTTTATCTTTTAGGTAGTCCCACAAAAAAAATCTGGTGAAGTAAGATCTGGTGGTCTGGCAGGCCAATTTACAGGACCAGCTCTGCCGATCCATCGGCCATTAAAGTCACGGTCGAGTACTTCACGTGCTGCTCTCGAATAGTGCGCTGGACATCCATCCTGCTGAAACCACATGTTCTGTCTCAGTTCCAGTTAAGATCTTCAAGTAATATTGGCAGTTCATTTTGAAGAATGTCGCGGTACTGTTGACAATTCAAATTTCCATCAATGAAGTAGGGACCGATGAGTTTGTCATCAATAATTCCACACCACACGTTTATAGTCCATGGAGGCTGATGCTCAACTTGGCGCAGCCAGTGCGGATTTTCGACACTCCAGTAATGCATATTATGCCAATTGACCGTTCCGTGGTTTGTAAAAGATGACTCATCACAGAACAATATCAGACGAAAGAAATTTGGGTTTATTTGTATTTGTTCACGTGCCCACTGACAAAACGTCACTCGATTTTGAAAATCATCGCCATGAAGTTCTTGATGCAATGACACATGATATGGATGATATTTATGTAAAATCTTCAAAACACTGCTCTGGGACAATCCGGAATTTCGAGTTACTTCTCGCGATCTGACATGAGGATCATGGGCCACAGCAGCTAACACATTAATTTCATTTTCTTCTCCAGTAACTGTTCTTCGACGGGTCCTTTGTTTAGGTTTAACACTTCCTTCAGTAGTAAATTGATTGACTGTACGTTGAAACGAAGCGAAAGAACACATCCTGTCTGGAAAACGCTGCATAAATGACAGCTTGACGGAGATTCCTGCCAGATTCTCCATACACGAGAACCATTTCAATTTTCTCTTCTACAGTTAATACATCCATTGATATTAAAAAGTATCAACAGCTTAGTCAAATTAATCGCTCGGAGCATTCTTGTGATCTAAAAAACAATGATAAACAAACAATGATTTAACAGGAAAAGTCTAAAAAGGAACTGTTTCTTGACATTGTTTTATTTTTTTTATTTTTTTTCTGTTGTAGCTTTGTTGTGCATCTTTGACACAACAATAAAAAAAATTAAACAAATATCGAATCTAACTTTAAATGTTGTAAATAGGCGAATTACCAGCTTAATGAAATCTCAAAGATTTGTCAAGAATTAGTACAAAGTTCATGCACGAGAATGTTTTATTTTTTTAATTTAAATGAATTGCGAAATGAAATACATTGGTTCTATAGTGTAAACATTCAAGAAATAAAAATCTGTCGATTATAGCGCCATCTATCACAAATCGAAAAAAATGTTTCAGACAAAACGTATGTATTTTTTTCCGTAAAATCCGAATCTGTAATAAAAAATAGGGGTTTCTATTTGAAATTTCAAAGTTGCCCCCCGCCTCCCTACAAGAGGGAGAGGGGGTGTTCTTTTGTTACACCACTAAATTTCCCCCCCCAAACTATCAACTTTTTATTTGGAACATTTTTTTGTAGGATGATTTTTTTTCAAGATATTCAAATGATTCAGGTTAAAAAAATTACCCAGTATAATGTAATCTCAATTCTTCATTACTTAAGTTGTCGTTACCAGATGCTCATAAGTCAAATGCAATGACCTTCAAGCCCCTTTTTCTAATTAACAAACGGAATAAATAATCATATCTTTCACCTGTGCTAATAACGTTGTGCTGTGTTAATTTGCTGAATTCTTTTATGACCCTGTATTTGTGGTTACATAACTGTCTTGTCATTTCATTTCAGTGCTTCTTCAACTGCGTTTATGACGGTGAAGGTTTGGTAAGTTATTTGGAATATTATTCAATCATTTCAACAACGCTACTCAACATATTCATGTCTTTAAAGAAATAAAGTACTCCACATTTTATTTCACAAACACGATGTTCGACTTTTAAATTAAAGATAAAATAACCCGTGGCGCAACAGCCCGTGAGAGCCAGGGCCTTCCAATTGATTGCCGACCTCACTCCCACCGCTGAAGTGGGAGATCAACCAACCAGTTACGGGGTGTCGTGTGGTCAGCACGACGAATCCCCAGTTGTTGATGTAGGTCTCCGTGACCAGGTTACATTACTCATTCGTAGCTCGCCAATTTCCTCACGATGCTGGGTGGCCATCGGTCCCATACAGAGGCCAAAATCTCAGGAGAAAAGTTGTTACGCTTCCCCCAGGAGACTCAAACCTGTGTGCGTGCATTCCGTAGCCGGAGTCCAAAGCATGACATCTTAGACCACACGGTCACGGTGCGAGACTGTAAAAGATACACATACTAATAACACGACAGTAATATGGGACTTTTATAAGTAAAACTTCCATGTATAAAAGTCTACTTAATCAGTAGTTTTGTGTAGGAACGGTTAGCTTCAGGACACTTTGTGTGCGGATGTCTTTGTGGTTGACTGTAACAAGTAACACACCACGCATACTTTGAGCCAGTCCCCAATTACGCTTAGAATAAACAATGATTAGTAATATAAACAAACATAGAACTTGATGGAATCATAATTTAATTATTTTGAAGAATATGCTATTAAGCATGAGAAAATAAAGATTAAAATCTTCAAGCCATAGTAAGTTCCGGGTAAGTAGAACACCGTGTATGATAGCTATTGTGAACAGTCTGGGTAAAAAGAGATTACAGCTTTAGCAAAATAATAAATGTTGACATACTATCCAAAAGTTTCCTCCTTTTTTCTTTCCCCTCTTGAATTTTATTATTGTCTCTCTTTCTCTTGATTTATGTATTATCTCTTAGCAATCTCTCTCTCACAATTTCTCTATAATATATCTTCTTGTGCTTTTTCCTCATTCTTTGTCTCATATTTTTCTCGCCCTCCGCTTTTCTATAATCTTTTTTTCCTCTTTCTCTTCCATCTGTATCATTTTATTCTTTCTCTCTTGTGATCTTTTCAATACTTATTTTCTCTCTTCCTGTTTTATACTCTCTCTCTCTCTCTCTCTCTTCTTCTCATCTTACCCTTCTATGTTTCTTCCTATATTCCCTGCCCCTTTCTTTTCCCCTTTCCTCTCTTCCCGTCTTCTCAGCCCGCCTGTATGTCTTCTCTCTTGATTGTGGGAACACCTCCGATACCTTGGAACCAGGGTTGTTAAAAGTCCAGGAATTTTAAATAAATTCAATTCAGGTCCAGGAGAGAAAATCAGAAAGCGTAAATTGGTTCTGGACCGTAAAGAACTTTCTTATCTGTAAAGTATTTCAATTCGGTCCAGGAACCTTCTTTCCGGATGGATTTAAATACGTTTTCCAGGAACCTTTTTTCTGCATGAATTTAAATAGGGTCCGGGAACTTTTTTCAGTTTGAATTTAAATACGGTTCAGGAATCTTTCTTCCGCATGAATTTAAATACGATCCAGGAATTTTTTTTGTTCCGGATCAATTTAAATGCAATCAAGGAACCTTTTTTTCTGGATCATTTTAAGTAAGGTCCAAGTTCCGTATTGAAATGAAACAATATGCAACCTGAGCCGAATTTCAATTGTGCAAGAAAAGAAGGACACGGTCATGTTACGGTACCCAATAGTGCCCATTAGAATGTATAGGTTTCTGAATCTTTAACAGTTTCTGGATCGTCTAACAATCCCAGGGTTGTTAAATGTCCACGGGTTGTAAATAAATTCAATTCCCGCCCGGGAGACAAAATCAGCAAGCGTAAATGGGTTCTAGACCGTAAAAAACCTTTTTATCTGTAAAGTATTTCAATTCGGTCCAGGAACATTTTTTTCCGGTTGAATTTAAATACGGTCCAGGAACCTTTTTTCAATGAAACAAAACGCAACTTGGACCAAATTAAAATTGTGCGAGAATAAATGTTCCCGTCTTGTTGTGGAGCCCAATAGAAACCAATAGAATATAAAGATTCCTGGAACTTTAACAACCCTGCTTGCTACCACCCATATCACCATGTTAGATTAATTCATAACTTATTACACCATCATAGAAGTTAGAAGCAAACTAGAATATGCATCTATTGTTTGGTCGCCAATTTACAAAACCCACATAAAACAAATAGAACAAGTGGAAAAAAAGTTGTTGAGATATCTATACAGTACGCAAACAGAGTTTCGTATGGCTTTTTACAGCAGGAATTCTCGTGTATGACACTCAGCAACAGAAGAGAATTAGGACAACAGATATTTCGTTATAAAATTATAACTGGGTTGTTGGATAATAGAGAGTTTCTTCACCAAATATGTTTCAATGCTAGCACATGTAATTTAATAATAAGAAATTTATTGCTATATAATATCCCTAAAACTGAAAAGTACAAAGAATCACCATTAATTAGAATGAGTAGTATGTATAATAGAATAACATCCACAAATCCAAATATTGATTTTAATCTTAACATTTTGGAATATAAAAATGCTATAAAAGCCACACTTAACACAGATACTTTCACAAATCGTTGATTATTTATTTAATTTATTAATTATTGTAGAATATGTTCTATATGTATCCCTATATCCACATAAATATGTGTGTGTATATACATAATGTAGATATATGTATGTGGATAAGCTTAAGGATATGTGTCCATTAATATGTGTATGTATTTATTTCATTATTGTTTCTATCCTATTATGGTCATATTTATTCTGTACATTCATGAGAAATGTGATAATATTGGTTGTGGATATATGGATAATTTATGTGTATTGTGTGTGTGTGTGTTATATATATATATATATATATATATATATATATATATATATATATTTGTGCGAGCACGCCATTACTCTACGTTATATAAGTGCACTTATGTTATAGTTAATAACTATGTAATATGTATGCATGCTATTTAATCTCACTTATATTCATATTCACATTATTTATGTTATATTAATGCCTCTGTAATTGGAGATATCCTTTCTCTGTAGAAGGCAAATAAATAAATAAATAAATCTTAGATTCACCCATTCGTCATCTCAAGTTAATAATTATCGTAATAAAGTACAGCATATATCATCATCCATTGTTCCATTTCTCTCTCCCGTGTTGTCGTTCTCTCCTCCTCCAAAAATATTTATAACAAACAATATTTAATATAGATATGTTAGGTTAATGTAGAAATACTCTACAATATTCTATCCCTCCCCCTATTCCCCCTATGGTTTATAATAAACATGTATAAATAGGTTAATTTATAGATTAGCTTTGTCACGTGATTTTTGCTAGTTAGTTTAATCAAGTTACTTAATTTCAAACAGGTTAAGCTCGTATGTAGTGAGAATACTATAGCTATGCCTTGAACTACTATATTGCACTATAATTAACGCCACTTTTCACTTTTTCTACAGCTGAAAAACGATGGACGTTTTAATATGAAGAAATTTCCCATTAAAAAGCACCGTAACCAAGATAAGAAGACCAATATTTTGGTTGCCTGCAATGGAAAGGCTCAAGGTATGTTTTTGAATAAAATTACCACAATAATATCTTGTAGACTCTGTACTGGCATTAATATAGATGTTAAATTTTTTTCTAATTTCCATTCATGTTCGTAAAGTATATTTCACTAGCTTGATTTTATAATACGAGATTGCATGCAAGAACGTGAAATGCTTCTTAAGGGAATTTGAATAAGCTCTCTTGCAGTTACCATCTAATACCACACTATGAAGGTTAAGATAATATACTCTGTTAGGATTGTCCCAGGAGTACTTGAACAAAGGATACGCAATACAGAAATTGATTGATTGAATTGATATCAATATATTGATTAATTGAATTGGTGTTTAAAGTCCACTTTATGCACAGTAAGGCTAATCGAGACTGGGCCTACAGTTTAAAGTGGGATCCGAACCACTATGTGCCTCCCACGGGTATCGAACTCAGGACCCCTTGTTTACAAGGCTACGACGCTACCACTGCGCCATCGGGGAGGCCCTAATCTATCAATATAGAACTAATCTATGCAGTTCCTTCATTTGGTTTTCCATATAATGTAATACAGCGTGATTATAATTTTTTTCTCTGATAAAGAAAACAAGTAAAATAAGAAAAACGTTAAAAATAATAATTAAAATAAATAATACAATGTACAGTATGTTCTCAGTAGAATTTAAAATTATTCAACTCTGCTTGAAAAAAATAACATCGTTGTTGTATATTATTATGAGTAATATTTACAAACAAATTATTTTTTGTTGCCTTTTTAAAAAAAATGTTTGGATAAAGCCCTAGGTTTTACCCCCGTTAGCTAATCCCTCGCTACGGGACTGTGTAAACTACTTGTATAAAAGCTAGATCACTAGGAGTAAAATTAACTCTGGCCGACACCGTGAATGTATGGAGCTCTACACTCTGTAAATCTTTCATGGCACGGTGAAATGCGTAGTGGAGAAGTTTTCTTTCTTAACATTATCGGAAATAATATTTGCATGCATTAGGCTCTTATTCAGCAAAACTGAAAAAAGTACCCTTACGAGCCGAGTCAACTATCAGTGTCTCGGAAACCAAAAAGCTATAAAAACAAATTGTTGTGGACTGTTAGCTCTATCAAGTATTAGTTCAAATCAACGTAAATCATCCCGATCAGTTCGTCTGACCGTGAAAGACAACAATAAGTCTAAAATGATGTGTCACTATCTCAGAAACTAGTTATCAATTATGAAGATCTAACGTTTTCTATAAAAAAATGGCTAGAAAATGCTAGTTTAACAGATATAAAATAAAAAAGTATCTTGATTTCCATGTTTTTCTATGGTAATAAAATAGTCTAACACCCCAACAAGATGAATTTTTAATTATTAACTTTATGCAATATCCGCCTTCTCGATTGATACAAGGGTCTCCCCGATGGCGCAGTGGTAGCGTCGTTGCCTTGTAATCAAGGGGTCCCGGGTTCGATTCCCGGTGGAGGCACATAGTGGCTCGGAAGTCACTATAAACTGTAGGTCCAGTCCCAATTAACCTTACTGTTACTGTTCATAAAGTGGACTTAAAACACCAACTCAATCAATCGATTGGTCTATCCATTTGTCTGTTCTAGACAACAATGGAACCCAACGAGGACACACACACACACACACACACATACTATATATATATATTCTATGTATGTATGTATGTATGTATAGGGTCATTCGAGATGAGATGCCCCACTAGGAGTGATGACTAATACTTTCGGCGAGAATGCACTATTACTTATTCGATATTTTCAGGCCAGAATTGGTGCGTCCTTTATTTTGTAAAATAATCCAAGCAAAAGCGAAGTTCCATCACTATTCTACCTTAAGAGTAAAATATCAACTTTTATTTGCAGTTGTATTTCTACAATAATGGTTTATTTAGCCTCATTTTGTGCTAAGCGGTGCAAGAAACGTACAAAAAATGACTTCCTATGATTTCAGGACCATATCCTCTTTTCAACAAACAAAGACAAATGCCTGATTTTACAGAAAGGAGAAATGTCCCATTAATTTCATGTGAGAAGACATACCCTAGCTTCTTATATTCTTGATATACTTTAAAAGAAAAATTGTAATATATTTTTTAAAAAAAATAATAAATAAAGATCCTCCTACTTCGTAAAATCTAAGAAATTACAGACAAAGAGTAAGAAATCGTCAATTAAGGGGAAATCTACACACACAATGAATAATACAGTACAAGTTGAGCCAATAAATGATGACGATAGCCTAGGAACTTATGCTCTGCGAACCTCATCTGACTAAGAAAACGTGGACTCTCAAGAAGGAAAGAAATTGAAGTGTTTAGAATGGTTGGAAGATTGAGAATAGGCAACATCCAGAGTAGAATAAATATCAGAAGTGTATGTACGAAATATGGAAGTTGCATGGTTACAGGTGTAATATTTGTGAGAGAAAGGAAAATATATAGAACTATGAATAGAGCTAGAAATTAGCC
Source organism: Lepisma saccharinum (assembly GCF_977018435.1). Taxonomy (NCBI): domain Eukaryota; kingdom Metazoa; phylum Arthropoda; class Insecta; order Zygentoma; family Lepismatidae; genus Lepisma; species Lepisma saccharinum. Next base: position 206,606,189 of record NC_139229.1, on the reverse strand, counting down.
TTTCTGTGCATAAAGTGGACTTAAAACAACAGTTCAATTCAACCTTTAATTGTCAGGAGAGATGGTTAAATGCATTATTTTAGCAGATGACTCAAATTTCAGGTCGTATTTCACTTACATAAATCGTAACATGATCGAACTATTAAAAGAAGACTTAAATTCGAGTTGGTATAACCATAACAGTAGATTAAAAAATGTAGTGTGTGTGTGTGTGTGTGTGTGTGTGTGTGTTTAGTGTGTGTGTTAGATACTTTTAGATCTTTCGTCACGATTAGAGAAAAGTTGCAGAAAAGGTCTAGAAATACAGATTGGCGCAAGCTGTAAATAAATTGGTGTAACCTAGATGTATTAATTGCTTATTTGTATTACAAAAGTATGATTACATTGCAGATAGTAAGGACAGATGTGCAGTGACGTTCAACGTAGTACAGTGCGTTCTTAAGAGCCAAAAGGGGGTAAGTAATGGTTAAGTTACTTCTAAGAGGAAATTAAAATCATCTTGATATCTGCTTCTTTCACATTTTCTTAATGATTCCTGTTTTTTTCACATTTTCTTTCATATTACATGAAAAAGAAGACCAAATAAACATTGTATCTTTTCCAGGTATTGTTTTTTTTTTCAATTAATGATTATGTAATGTAGAAAATGACAAGTAAGGAAAACATAATTACTGTAGGTTATGGTAGTATATGTTGGATACATACGATATAATAAATTCATGTTCTCTGCAGTAGGTCTTCAATATAGTTATTACGTTCCACTATGATGTAGCCTATTCCATGCAATCAAATGTTTAAAGGTAAAAAGGTAAAGTGTTCCCCTGTGCATAGCACAACGCCATGAAGGCGTATAGGGGGTGTGGGGGTAACGCCCCACACTTTCTTTAATGACATTCTATTAGCCTTGTGGTAATCTGGTATCGACAAGTTTTCAGTTTTTAGCATGCTATCAAGGAAGTATTTAGGGGGATGGTCCAGGGTTCCGGACCTCCCGAAAGAATTAGCAAGTATATAAATTAAATAAAGAAAGTATATTTTTTTAGCATTTGTTGTATAATCGATTCTTCATGTACTTTCTTTGAACTTACTGGAATACAAGGATTATATTGAGATCATATGGCATTGAAAGGCAGTATCAAAGAAGATTTATGATTGATTGATTGACTTGCTTTATTTTACTTCGCTTTTTGTGCCAGTTTTGGCTAATTTGCGAAGATGGGGATGAGTGATGATATGATGAAATGGATGAATGGACACTCACAAATATCCATGCCCAGGCCAGGATTCGAACTCGGAACCCCTGGCGTCATAGCGCGATGTGCTAACGACTCCGCCATGGGACCGGCAGAAGGTTTATGCACAGTACTAATTATGATAATATGCATACAATATAAATAAGGACATTTACCTTTCGTTAACTGGATCTAACATTCTCTATTGTTATTCAATAATTGAGTTGATGTTTTAAGTCCACTTAATGCACAGTAAGGGTAATCGGGACTGGACCTACAGTTTAAAGTGGGATCAGAACCACTGTGTGCCTCCACCGGATATCGAACACGGGACCACTTGATTTTGTTATTTAATAAGTATTCAATTCTTTATCTATTTGACATTAATACATTTGTTTTGTTTTTATACAAATTTTGGTGATCTTGAATGCACGTAAGCTAGATAATGAATACGTGTTGTTATATCTCTATTCTTATTCCGTTTTTTGCCTATTGATGCAATAATAAAAATATATTAATTAATTTATTACTTTATTATTATTATTATTATATCTGAGACATTGATTCGGACCCCCTCCGAAATATATTTCTAGATACTTGCCTGCATGCCATGATAGTGATAATGAATTTCAAATAGCTTGTGTAGCTTATAGCATCCAGGAAATATTTGGAGATGAAATACTTTTCTAATGAAGAAGAAATAAAACATTTTAAAAATGAAGAAAAATATAATGTCGAACAAAATTTGTGATGATTACAACTGGTTTTGTATTTACGATTACTCTGCAGCACGAATTCTCGTATATATAACTTGTTGCCTTCTCTGCTGAGTTTTGATTAAATTTCGTAAGCTCATCCTCATCTTTTCGAGGAGTAGATAACTTGGACTATGTTTCCCACTTACCAAGGGTTAAAATGAGTGCAGTGAATGCTATATCAATTCAGCATCAATAGAAAATTATCAAAGTGAACCGTGCACACTCCATAACTGAGAGCGATTTTGTTCTGTTTGCGAAAATCACCACATCCACCACAAGAGTTTTCAGACGAGCTTCTTAAGATAGATTAAAAAAGCCCGTGAGATAACAGATAGTCTGAAGGCGCACCTCTCCACTGTGGTTTGGCACCTGAGAGCAAAAGGTAAGGTAAGACCAAAAGAGATGGTTCCGTGGGTGCGCCATGGCTTGACTCCATTGAAAAATGTACGTCGGCTTGCAGTGAGCACCTCTTTGATTGTAAGGAATAATAAAGAAGGGATTTTGTATTTATCACCAGTGGTCAAAGAGGTTCCGTTATAACAATTGTCGTTGAGAAGCACTGTTCTTCTGATGGTTCGGATTGCTTCTCAAAGCCACTCCTTCATTCTCATAAGGCATTCTGCTTGTGTGGTGGTATGCAGATGTTATCATTCACCAGGTCTTCCTCAGACAAGATGAAACCATGAATCCGACGGTTTGATTGATTGGGGTGGTGTTTTAAGTCCACTTTATGCACAGTAAGGCTAATTGGGACTGAACCTACATTTTAAAGTGATTTCCGAACCACTACGTGCCTCCACCGGGAATCGAAACTGGGACCCCTTGATTACAAGGCGACGACGCTACCACTGCGCCATCGGGAAGGAAGTCACGAATCGGACGGATATTGTGCCTCACTGTGAGAAATGGATCAACAACTTCACCAGAAGTAGTTAGCATTGGCGAACAGAAATGGTATCCTCGTCTTGATTGATAACTCTCGTACCTTTGTGTCACAAGGATGCAACGAACACAACCTGAGTTGGTGTGTGAACCTTTCCCTTGCCTTCCGTATTCGCCAAACGTCTCCCTAATGGATTATCAACTCTTTCACCACTTGGACTACTTTTTCTGTCGGGTAGGAAGTTTCAAAATCACAGAGTATGTCATGCAGTTGATGAGTTAGTTCTTGGTATGCAACCATAAGCCACGATACTTCTTTCAGCATGAGATCCACACGCTGGCAAGAGTGCGTGGATGATGATGGGAGTACTAGATGTGCACTGTTCTCTTTAATATGCACACTACGTTTCCCCAACATTTCCTCTGCACCAATCTGTAGCTTGCAATACTTCGTTTTCAATCATTTCCAGGTATTTCAGGATTGCTCCTTCTTTGTATGTACAGTTACTGGCAATAAAAAATGGGATACCTGGATCCTGTAATACTCGCTCCCCTGCAAGGCGTTATGTGTGCTGCCTAAGTGGATTTAAATAGTAAATTTTCAATGGCAACTTCTACCACCACCGTAGAGTTAGGCAACACACATAACGTCTTGCAGGGATGGGAGTGTTTCAGGATCTAGGTGTACCATTTTTATTCCCGGTGACTGTACATATATTTTTGGAACGTCTTGATGCAGTAGGACGTAACTCCTTTGATCTTTCATTGAGCATGTCAAATACGATTAATACATGTTATTTTCTTCCTTACAGTTATGCAAAGCAATGAAAGGACACTTGGACAAGAAAGAGGAAGAGAAGGAAAAATACAAGGCAGAAACTACAACAGGAACACCAGGTACATTTCTTCGCAGTTAAGTAAGGAATGGCAAGTGTGCTGCAAAAAAAAATATCTTTTTGGAGGGTGGATAAAAGCATCAGAGTGTTTATCATTATTATTATATTATTAGCAGCAGCAGTAGAAGTAACGATGACTAGAGAGACACATTGAAATAATTATTAAAATTTTTATAATATATCTTTCGTTTTACCACACTAATATGTATTTTGGAGCATTCACTATTCCACTGGTCCTCAAGGGCTGTTGCGCCACGGTTTGAAAATTTATTAGTTTAGAAAACTGTATTATGCCAGTAATATTTGAATTCATTTATTTCTAAAAGCTCTGTATATGAACACAGTTCTGAAAATAGTTCTTGCCAAGCGTTTAATGTGTGAATAACGAAACACAGAACACTTCAATTCAAGATTTAAATTTTATACTCATTATTATTTATTAACCAATAATAATTAGAAAAAATATTGTTAAGTAGGCATTTCTTGAAAATAACTTGGGTCTAAACTGTCAGTTTCATGATAGTTCGAAATAATTTTGTCATTGTACAGGGTGGCTCAAAAAGTCACTTAACACCCCCGGTACAAGGCCACTGCAGCGCGCAGTATGGAAATGGTAATGACCAATCGTTGCCAGGCCAAGGGGGAACAACAACGACGGCACCCGCGAGGTCCGTGGCCATCTTAATGTCCGCCATCTTGAATTCAACTTCAGAATTTTAAATGGGAAGGGGGTGATATCATATATCAATTCAGGCTAGAATTTCACGGGAAATGCAATGGTGAAAGTTTTTTCGACGTATCTTTAACCAGTAAAAAGTTATGACTGAATTCTTGTAACACTTTGCTTCTTTTCGAAGTGTTAGAAAGATGCCTTAAAATTTGTTTAGCGCATCGGTAATGCATCTAGATCAAAGTGATGTCTAGGGAGAGAAGTTCGCATGTTATTGCACACGATCTTAATCGGATACATCCACGAAGAGCTGCACATTAAGAATGGTTGTAGCGAACAAAGTACAGTGTGACACTTGTCAACTGATAACTAACTTTGGACAGAAACTGCTTCACAACGATCCCGTAGTGTTCTGGTGTTCCTCCCTATTGCAAAAACACTCCGTAAAAGTACCTTCTTCATAAGCAAGGATAAGAAAACCCTGTTTATTTAACAAATCCAAGTAGACCTATGCATTTAAGGTTCCGTTGAGAGAAAATTGACTAACCAATCGTATTCCAGACAGCATGCCACACCATTAACTTACCACCAATAAACATTCAGCTTTGATCTGTCGAAAATGGGTTATCAAAAAAAAGCATTGAATATTCTGTTTATGAACTTCCTTATGAACATAAACATTAGCTTTGTCACTGTGAAGGACTTTTCATTTAATGGAAGCGTCACACTGTAATTGTTCGCGACAACCATTCATAATGCGCAGCTCTTCATGGATGTATCTGATTAAAATCTTGTGCAATGGCATTCGAACTTCTCTCCCTAGACGTCATTTCGATCTCAATGCATTACCGATGCGCTAAACAAATTTTAAGGCATTTTTCTAACACCTTGAAAAGGAGCAAATTGTTACAAGAATTCAGTCATATCTTTTTACTGGTTAAAGATTCATAAAAAAACCTTCACCATTACATTTCTCGTGAAATTATAGCCTGATTTGATATATCATATCACCCCCTTCCCATTTAAAATTCTGAAGTTGAATTCAAGATGGCGGATATCAAGATGGCCGCCGACCATGCGGTGGCGTCAATGTGGTTCCCCCTTGGCCTGGCAACGATTGGTCATCACCATTTCCATGTTGCGTACTGCAGTGGCCTTTTACCGAGGGTGTTAATGACTTTTTGAGCCACCCTGTACATAGTTTTGATGTTTGAGAGCACAAAATCGATCTTACTTCATGAACGAGTTTACATGTATGACATTTGTGTTAAAACTTTATTGTTGTAAGGGGGTGATAAAATCATCCCTAACAGGAATGAAAATGTACCCTTGTTGAAAGGGATATTTGGGTCTTGAGGGAGAAGGTCCCTTGTATCCCCTGTTAATTCTCACCCTGTGAATGGCTATATGTATGAGATAAAGGTACAGGAATCATCTTTGTAAATATACGTATGTTGCTGAGCTATATACACAGAACAAATGCAAGTGTTTACAAATTTTTACAAATTCCTTTCAAAAGCGATTGGTGAAATGAAAAATACTCTTAGACTGGGTATAACAAATCTTTCAGACACACCTTAGAGAGAGAGAGAGAGAGAGAGAGAGAGAGAAAGAGATAGATGAGAAGGGGAGGGGAGGGAGGGACGTAGTGTCATTTGGTTCCCTAAGTCTTTCATATCTTATCAAACTAAAGTTCAAATCACCAAGCCTGAGACCTTCTGTAAACAAAACCATGTGCATGCAGAAAGCATTGCAAACTCATAGATTCATTCATCCATTCCTTTATTTGGAACCTAACAAACTCATAGAAGTAAAATAATCCACTCGAAAATCCAGCGTTGTTACAGGATTCATTACGTAAGGTAAAACAACGGCCAATTTGTAGTATGGGATACGCTGCCGCAAATGACGTCTCACTTTAAACCCAATGCTTTTTCTTTTGTACTTATTGCTTCACCTTTATGGTTAACTCTTTGCACCAGTAATCATTTCCCATAAATTTGACTTCTTTCTTGCATGCGAATTGAATATATTTTACTTGCTTTTTTTTAGACAAAATGATATAACATGGTAATGTATATTTCTAAGGTTTGATGTAGATAGGAGTGTATTTGAAATTTGTTTGTAGATTTTATGTAAATTGTATCTTATGTAAATAAAATATATAATGGGCATAAACAGTCATATGCAATGCTGTAAGTCCAATAAATATATTGATGATGATGATCAAAACAAGACAAAGGAAGTTCGTAAATTTGTTGCGGTTGGAAACTTTGACAAGCATCCCAATCAAGCAAGGTACCTTTATAAGGTATGCCATTCCCGAGGTTCCGAGATTTATTCCCATGATGCTGTGCGCGCTATGACGTCATTAAGCGGACAGAATGGAACTTACTTCGTTATCGTATACGGAAGCTTGAGATAAATGGGTCTATTATTTACTTATACACACTTTTTCTTGAATGCCGGTAGAATGAGAACAAATCATCCTGTTTGTGCTCTTGCCACGTGCAATAATAATAGAAGAAAATCGCCTGGAATAAAGTCATCATCGCTTCCCAAAAAACAAGTTGCTGTAGCAGGATTGATTCAATTTGTTCCTCCAAATTTCGGACTTACTCAGTGGTGTAACCACAGGGGAGGGCAGGGGCATTGTCCCCCAACCTTCGACGGAAGTCAATTCTAGGGGGGGGGGAACATTGATGGCCAAAGGCACCTGCAGGGGGCACAGAGGAGAAATTGCCCCCTTCTATTTCAAATTTTATACAAATAAAAATACATTTCGTAAAATTTTCTTGCTCGCTTCGCTTGCAGTGCCAGCTTTTCTGAGTCTCGTCAAGTTCAGAGACGTAGCTAGGGGGCGTCGGGAGTCGGCCATGGGCGCCAAATAATCTAATTTTAAAAAAAATGTGAAAGAGAGAATGCCTTAGCGCCATGTGATATTATTTGTCCCTTATTAAATCAATATTGTTTTAAATTGCAAAAATTGGATCAAAAAATTTTCTTTCTCGCTTCGCTCGTAATATAATTGTTTTGTAATGTGATGTATGTAAATAATATGTTTTGTATATAATATATGTAATGAAAAAACTTTGAATACGTACATAATTTAGTGTTAGAATCCTGCCCCCCTCTAGCTACGGGCCTGTATTCAATGTAAAGCATACTTATCAAAGCAAGGACAATTTTATCAATGACTTTTGTATTATCAATATAATATGTTGTATACACATCTATTATATTATAATTTAAAGATTAGATACGTCTAATTAAAGATATTGTACAAATATAATACTACTTTGCTGGCTTTAATTTATTTTATATCTGCTTTAAAAAGCCTCGTTGGTTCAGTCGGTAAATAATCTGACTGTCACGCTGAAGGCGAGGATTCTGTCCCCAGGGTGGTTGGTCTCGAGGGGGATTTTCTCAGCAACGTCCTTGCATGAAAACTGCTTTGAGGTTCACCGGGGGTCTAAAAAAATAGTATTTTGGGGGCCGGAACGTGATGCTAACACCACCTTCATAAATGACCGGGATTGTGAATCATAATCCCTAAATTCATTCATGGCATGTTACAACACGCAGAAGGTACTTTTGCTTTTAAAACTTAGTGCATATTTAGTCGCACACCGTGGGCGTTCGGTCTGAGACGTCATGGTTTGGGCTCTGGCTACGGAACGCGCAGGTTCGAGTCTTCTAGGAGAAGCGTAATAACTTTCCTTCTGAGGTTTCGGACTGTGTATGGGACCGGTGGGCACACACCATTGTGAAGAAATTGGAGAGCTACGAATGAGTAGCGTAATCCAGTCATGGAAACCATGGAAACTTAGAGAAATGACTGAGGGGATCGTCGTGCTGACCACACGTCACCTCGTAACAGGTTGGATGATCTCTCGCCTCGGCAGGTGGAAGTGAGGCCGGCAGTCGGTAGGTAGGCCTTAGCCCTGTATTAGTACACAGTTGAATACATGCCGCGAGAATACACATTATGAAATTTGTTTGACTCAACTCAAACATACTGCAGAAACTATTTCCATGTAGATTTAATAGCCGGCATCCGTGGCAGAGTGGTTAGCACATCGCGCTACGACGCCAAGGATCCCAGGTTCGAATCCCGGCCTGGGTATGGATGTTTGTGAGTGTCCATTCATCAATTTCATCATCATGACTCATCCTCATCTTCGCAATTAGCCAAAACTGGCAGAAAAGTGAAGTAAAATAAACCAAATAAAAAAATAGATTTAATATTTCATATTTGTGTTGCTTGATTGAATTGGTGTTTTAAGTCCGCTTTTTGCACAGAAAGGCTAATTTGGACTGGGCCTACAGTCTAAAGTGGGATCCTAACCACTATGTGCCTACACCGGGTATCAAACCCGGGACCCCTTGACTACAAGGCGACGGCGCTACCACTAGACCATCGTGGAGGCCATATTTGTGTTGCTTGACAAGACTTATTTTCTAATTGCGCACTCTATTATTAGTAAAACACATTTTATGTGTGTGTTGGATATGGTATGAGATTTAATTAGGAAAAGCGATGGATAATGTAATATTTATACAAAGTAAATTAACGCATTATGTTCTTACAACAAATGTAACTATTACAGAATAGGAAGCCAGTGACGAAATTAGCCGTAAGTTTTTTTTTTAATTCCTCGCAGTAGTAAATATTGTTACAAATAAAATCGAGAAATTTAGATCCTCAACTTAGGTGGATAAGAGACCAAATTATAATTCTCAGCTTGCATTTACCTCCGATTATTAGAAGTATCATTCGACCGAAAAGCAATCTCTGACTGTTGGCTGATAAATGCGACGTGCCTAAAATACAGGAAAACGTAACAGCATAATCGTTCCATTATTTTTGTTTTGTATTTGTATTGCTTTTGTTTTATTTCAAGTATAATTTACCCCTTGGCTAATCGCAAAGATGAAAATGAATGGTGAGTAGATGAAATGGATGATCACAAATCCATGTGGATCACAAACAGTACAGAGTACTACACAGATTGTTGGCCCACATGCCAGAACCTAGTAAGCCCGCAAGATTGAAGTTCCTAGGATATATTACCTGGAAGAAATATTGCTATTTGAATGTTTCCCGAAAATACACCATTTATACAATAGCCATTATCTAATTCATTCGCCGGCTCGGTAGCCGAGGGCGTTAAGTGGTCGACTTTCGATTTCGCCTCCGAAGTTCCCGGTTCAAGTCCCAGCATGGGCATAGGTTTTCTCTGCGAGTCAGGCACGTATCCAGGAATTCCTTTCGTGGTGGGCTAAACACCATATTTTTAAGGGGTATATATAGAACCTCACAATTGTATGTTTAAGGCCAATGGTGGCAATTGGGTTCAAAACGGGAGTGGGGGGGGTGCAAGAAAAGTTTACTTTCTCTTCCCTTGGTATGCAAGGGTTAGCATAAAGAGGTCATAGTGTGAAGGCAAAAAAATGGGGAGCAACTATCCCCAAAATCGTCGCCACTGTTCAAGGCTGCCAAATTATTCAGAACGTGAAATCGGAACATTTTTTACCACTCAACTCCTCTGTTTCCATGCATTAACATTGTGTGCCGGAACCATCTCAGTATGTGTGTTTGCCCATTTCTTATCATCAGACATCAAAACATCTATGGCGTCTTCGAGTGTTTTTTACGAAGCTGTTACACACGCACGGGATGGACAATCCACTCGACAACGCGAGACTCAAACTGTGGGCTGAGAACTGGACGCAGAAATTTCTCGAATATTTCTCTCTGATTCGAGCCTGAACACCACTACTGTGTCTTGTCCTCCCATGTTTACAGTTCTTATAAAAGCTGAAACCCACCAAATTATTCATATTGAGGCCTAAGCACTCGCAAGTGTTCACAATTGTCTGTCACAACTTCCGCAGTCTTGTCGTATATTGGCACAAAACAGAGTAAGTCTTCTCGAATACAGTTCGAAACAATTAATTCACAATGAAAACCCTTCCGATCCCAACACATCTAGTGTTTCTTCTCCCAATATGATTAAATGCTTACTCATTTATCTCCAGTGACGTGCCCAAGGGAAGGTTGGTGAGGTCATAACCAAATTTGACCAAGTATTCCTTAAAATAAAGAACTTCAAAGAGAGGAAAAGATGGCAAAATGAGGACTGACCACCAAAAATAGTATGCATAACCCTCCTCTTCTAAAATTCTGGGAAAATTTGGTCCGGGCACAACTAACTCATCACCCAAAACTTTGATTTTCAGTTGATCTGTGCAGCTTATTTCTTTTTTAATTAACCGCTCCAATACCCGTTACTGATTAAATATTCACTTTAGAGAGAGACCTTCGATCTCTTCGGCCCTCGACCATAACTAGCACTACACTGAGGCTCCGGAAATTCCGCTGTCGTTAATGTCTTGTGGTTTGGACCCGAACTGGAACTAGTAGTAGACTTCGTTACTTTACGGTATTTAGTCCTTTTCATCTTCGAATCACTAGATCTTATCAAGCCACCAATGGACACTGACTGTACACTAATCGACAGTATGAACTGTCATACTTACCTTTGAATACTCATTAACCGATTCTGTTGTACAGATCAACTTGGAAATTGAAGCCGCGTATTTTAACCTCATTATATTCTAGAACGTTCCACAGATAAAACGATTCGTTAATGTTGCCAGTAGTTCGACTCCTTCTCTTATTCAAGAACGTTCCCTATCGCGCTTTCCAGAGATTAAAAAAATATAATGAATCGTCCTACGTGTGGCGCTACGTTTACAGCTTCCAAATGCTGACAAGTCTTTGCATAGTGTTGCGACAACACCGAAAGCGCAAGAAAAGTTTTAATGCAATATTATCAACAACAGGGTTATAGAACATTCTCCGTGTTGCCTTGGTAAGTATATCTCTCCTTATATATTATCGGCACACTATTTTAGAAAACAAGAACCTAATTTTGCCGGACCCTGTGGCTGAGTGGTTAGCACATCGCGCTGCGACGCCAAGGGTCCCGGGTTCGAATCCCACTCGGCCATGGTTGTGTGTGAATGTCCATTTATCATTTTCATCATTTCATCACTCATTCCCATCTTCGTAAATTAGCTAAGAGGAACAAAACGCGAAGTAAAATAAAATAAATCAAATCCAAAAAAAAAAAAAAAAAAAAATATGTAGTGTAAACTGAAAAAATTAAGGGGGGCTCCAGCCCCCTGATCCCACCTTGGGTGCGCACTATTAACAATAACAGGGTTCTAGAACATTCTGTGTCTTGGCTCGAAAATTATTTATCTCAAATTATCATCACATTATTTAAGAAGCCATGAACGTAATTTTATGTAGCGTAATTTCCTGAATGGGGTGCTGGAGACCCCTGATTCCCACCTTGGATACGTGCTTGACTCGATAATTATTCCTCTCCTTAAATTATCGTCACATTATTTTATTTCCGACCACAAGAAACCAAATACCTCATTTTATCTATTGTAAACAGAAAACTTTTTGGGGGGTTCGAGCCCACTAAGCTCCCCCTTGGATACGTGCCTGCTACGAGTGTCCCTTCATCAATTTAAACTAATCATCACTCATCCTGTTCGTCGCGATTAGCCAAAAGTGGAAGAAGACGCTAAATAACAAAAACAAATTTATCCTCATCGTGGCGATCAACTGGAGAATGTTAAAAGTAGCGTAAAAATATTAAAGGGAAATTCCAGGACATTCAGTAAAAAGACATATCAGAATATGCCCGGACAAGAACTTTCCTTAGAATGAGACATTTAAAATAAATGCAATAGGTTAGCTGGAAAGAAAAGCCGGCAGTGGACTACAGCCTGCAGGGACAAGATATCACGCAAAAAATAAACTATGCATTGTTTTGGAATAAATGTATTCTTCTATCGCGTATTTGATCTCTTGCTGTCAAATCAAATTAACAGCTTTGGTGTATAATATCAAAAGATGCATGAAAACACAGCGTTTCATGGGCCATCTGCTACATTCTACGCATAGCTTTCAACCGCTCGTGTCCGCTTGGTGACGTCACAAGCTCTAGCCAATAACGTGCAAGTCGCGGAGTGGCCCCCCCTGCCAATCAAGGTTATTAGAAGTATATCCCAATAACGATTTTTGTTCCGGCAAAATGTAGTACACTTCGTAAAATAACTTGGTGAAATAGCAAGGCAAGATAAGTGTGAACATTTTGTAGTAATATGCATTGTAACTTTCAATGAGGTTAGAGATTTGTGTACATAATGATATTTTATAACATTGGTTATCTTCTAAAAATAATCATGTGAACAGCAAGGAAGTAGTGCCACTTTCAACATGACGAGTTCTATGCGTGCGGGAAGGTCTCCGTGTTCAGTGATACATCGAATAGGTGAGACAGTTTGTTTACAGAAGGTCTCAGGGTTGGTGATTTACACTTTTTTTTAGCCTAACTTGATTTAACATTTATCACGGTAGAAATCATTACATTTTATTTTTATTTTTCTCTTTTCTGCTCGATCGTCACGACACCTTTATGGTGTGTTGCTAAGGAACTTTTTTGAGTGCCGAAACACAAATTTTCGTTGTGCATAAATCTCCATGAAGTTTAGAGTAAAATTCCTGTTATTTAATGACTTTCCCTCGTACAATTTTCAATTTGCTTACCTGACATTAAAATTGATAAATTTTAGGAATTTTCATATTATTTGTAGTCCAAAAATTGTAAGATAGACTAATATGAAGACTTCAACATCAACCACTCAGCTTATAGTTATGGTTTTAACGTGGAAGTCAACAAATTTAGGAAATTTCGCACACATTACAATTAAAAAAAATCATAGGAACCCATTGCCGTCGCATTATGAAATTTTGCACATAAATAGTCAATTGATGTATTCAATATATATATATATATATATATATATATTTTAAAAAAGGGTGCCTTTTGAGATTTTCAAAAAAACATATTTTCAAGTGTTTATAAATTACAAAATTCAAATAGCACAGTCATGTTGTATTTCAATTAAAGCTCATTAGATGCAGAAGAGAATGACGTCAATTTGAGCTCTCTAGATTAAATAGTTTTCGATCTACAGCTGTTTAAGGATTTCAATATGTCGTCAAATTTTGGGATTTTTGCTTTTTTGAAAGTCGATATCTCAAAAACTAAAAGCCGAAAAATCTTAAATTTCGCAGTTTTCGTCAACTTTACTGGTACTGCCACTACACCAAAAATATTTATTTCTGAGATATCAAGGTTCAGACCCCGTTTGATTTGACATGGAATGATCCTTATACTTACCAGAAAATTAGTGACAATGGATCTTTAGTAGTCTGCAATCTAACCAGGACAAAATCTATTGTCTATCTTAAAAAACTTTAGTTAGTCTTCAGACCAAGAGGCGTCCTCAATTAATGTAGTAACTTTTAAACTGTGCAATGGATAATTCCAATAAAAACTAGCCTATACGCTAATCAGTAGTTAACATCCAGTTCCATCATTGGATTGAATTAAATTGGTGTTTTAGTTTACTTTATGTACAGTAAAGCTAATCGGGACTGAACCTACAGTTTAAAGTGGTTTCCGAACCACTGTGTGCCTCCACCGGGTATCGAACCCGGAACCCCTTGATTACAAGGCGACGGCGCTACCACTGCACGATCGGGAAGGCTCAGTACCATTGCACTGTGTGTGTTATGAGGTGGGGGTGTACTGATTTAGCAAACAATCATCTAAGGAATAGTATTGGTATTGTAAGTATTTTGAACTAACAATAGTTTATAAAATCTGCTGTGTCGTCACTAAAGTACGTGTGGCTATTTCAACGTGTATTTGTAATATTTTTTAATTTCTTTTTTTGCAGATGATAAATCATCTGATTGAGGCATTGAAACTCTCGCTTGCTGCGTGGAATTGAGCAAGCTGAATAAAGAGTTTTCTCCTTAATACAAGCGCATTTGTTTTAAGATTAAAGCGAAAAACTTAATAATGGATATAGCTAAACCAAACTTAATGTTTATGTTATTATGTGTAGTTGTACATTTATAAATGGGCTTTTTGTGAATTTATTTTCCATTCTCAAAGCCATATTGTATTTTAGTAGCAGTAATACTCACAATGCTTGAAAAACTTCTTTATAAATGGATCACTTGGATCTTGAATCAAGCCTGTCGTTACTAGTGTTGATTTTGATGTGCAGCAAGTTGGAAACATATTTCATGCTATTAAGGACACATTTTTCGAGATTTTATACACATTCCTTCTTATCTGAAAGGAAAATGAAATTACAGTTTTATTATTACAATCCTTAAAATTTGTATGCCATGTCTTTCAAAATAAACTTACAATGATGAACTGTATGTTTCTTTCTAGCTTAATATGCACGAAAAAGTAAACATTCAATTCATTTTGGTATGTTATTTTTTCTAATGGAAATGTTGGGAATTTTAAAAACTTACCTATGTGTTGATTCCTTTTAAATGCTTATTTTACTGCAACTTTTTCTCACGTTAGCATGAACATTGTGGATATGTTTTGTTAATTTAATATGCAAGTCATTCTGCAGTACAAAGAGTAAGTCAACCTTTCACGGGCTGTTAATCTCTAATTTCTCGAATGCTACCTCAACACCACGGTAAAAAAGAAATATAAGAAAGAACGTATGCGTCGACTTCTTAGCACCCAAGTGGCCTTTTCTTTGTGACTATCGCATGCCACAGTTACAAGAGTAGCGATTTTAACGCTGGGAAAAAATAAACTCGAGCTCCTAACGAACCCTTGGGAACAATGGGAATTACAAGAATGTATTCTTACGTAAGAAAAAGAAAACGTCTTCGAAAGGCAACCAAAAGACAAAACATCGCCCTTTCAATCCATTTTGCGTTTTTGTATATAAAAAAAATTAAAAGAGGTTGTTCCGAAATCTTGTCTATTTTCAATTTGTACATCATTAACTCTTTCGTTTAAAATGTTACTGAGCTTCTTCTGTGGATCAATTAGAACTTCCAAAAATACTGACCAGTCTTTGAAAAAAAATTAATTTCTCTTGAGTGGTTTGCTAACGTGGAAGGTAAGAAAATATGGAAAACATATTACATAAAAAAATAATTAGAGTCCATCCCGACATACTTACCGAAGTCTTTGTATGATTTCTTATCTGGTACGTCGCAGCGCTACGATGATAGCTGGAAATATAATTGATCAGTTATAGAATTTATATATGGGTGTGGTTTGTAGTGCGAAAAAGAAATTACAAAACGATATACATAGAATATTTATTGGATTCACCTCTAAAACTACGGTGAGTTATAGCCTACTTGAATTTTCGTATTTCAAAACATGAGCGTCAGGATTTATTACAGAGGCAAGGAATTCTCGGGGAATGACGGAAAACAATTATAGTAGTGTGATTTGTGATATAACCAGTGCGAGAAAGTATGAACCCCCCTCAGGCAGATTTGGCTACACTTAAAACAAGCTCAACATGCCCATATGAGCTTTTTGCTCAAGTGTGGAACCCTGTCTAATCCAAGATTTTTGTAAAAATGCCCTCGGGAATTTCCTGTGAAAGTATGACCCCCCTCAGATTGATTTGCTTACACTTATAAAAGGCACTTCTGTGAGATTGTTGTTCATAAATTTGTTAAAAATATGCCCCTCTTGATATTTTTTTTTCCCACACCTAAAACTACGCCAAGATACACCCACACCCACCCACACCCACACATATTTACTTCCGGTCCACTTCCGGTCCACTTCCGGTCCATTTCCGGTCCACTTCCGGTTCACTTCCGGTCCACTTACGGTCCATTTCCGGTCCACTTCCGGTTCACTTCCGGTCCACTTCCGGTTTGCCCACTTCCGGTCCACTTGTGGCCTATTTCTGAGCACAGCTCTGTTAGAGATAGGGATATTATATAAATTTAAAAATTATTTCATTCTTCACAAACAAATCTCATCTAACAATTCCATAACAGTTCCATGCTCAGCTCTGTGTCTGTGTGAGGCAAGCACAGCTCTGTTAGAGATAGGGATATTGATTATTTAAACATCTAGAAATTATTTCATTCTTCTCAAGCTCAGCTCTGTGTCTGTGTGGGGATTTGTAACTAATAACATCAAAACAACACAGCTCTGTTAGAGACAGAATATTCAATTCCATATCTATAACATCTCTGTGTAATTCCATAACAGTTCCATGCTCAGCTCTGTGTCTATGTAGAGCAAAACAGCACAGCTCTGTTAGAGATAGGTATATTATATAAATTTAAAAATTATTTCATTCTTCACAAACAAATCTCATCTAACAATTCCATAACAGTTCTATGCTCAGCTCTGTGTCTGTGTGAGGCAAGCACAGCTCTGTTAGAGATAGGTATATTATATAAATTTAAAAATTATTTCATTCTTCACAAACAAATCTCATCTAACAATTCCATAACAGTTCCATGCTCAGCTCTGTGTCTGTGTGAGGCAAGCACAGCTCTGTAGGAATATTAAGTATAGATTTAAAAATTATTTTATTCTTCACAACTAACAATTCTATAACAGTTCCATGCTCAGCTCTGTGTCTGTGTGGGATTTGTACAGCAACATAGCTTTGTTAGAGACAGAGTAGATGGGTATAAATATTATTTCATTCAATTCTTCACATTTATATCCATAACATCTCTGTGTCTGTGTGTCAGTACAGCACAGCTCTGTTAGATATTGAGTATAGATCTATTGGAAATTATTTCATTCTTCACAAACAAATCTCATCTAACAATTCCATGCTCAGCTCTGTGTCTGTGTGGGGATTTGTACCTAATAACATCAGTACAGCACAGCTCTGTTAGAGCTATAACATCTCTGTGTAATTCCATAACAGTTTCATGCTCAGCTCTGTGTCTGTGTGGGATTTGTACAGCAACATAGCTTTGTTAGAGACAGAGTAGATGGGTATAAATATTATTTCATTCAATTCTTCACCTCTATATCCATAACAGCTCTGTTAGAGATAGGGATATTAAGTATAAATTTAAAAATTCACAAACAAATCTCATCTAACAATTCCATAACAGTTCCATGCTCAGCTCTGTGTCTGTGTGAGGCAAGCACAGCTCTGTAGGAATATTAAGTATAGATTTTAAAATTATTTCATTCTTCACAAACAAATCTCATCTAACAATTCCATAACAGTTCCATGCTCAGCTCTGTGTCTGTGTGGGGATTTAGCTTTGTTAGAGACAGAGTAGATGGGTATAAATATTATTTCATTCAATTCTTCACATTTTATAACAGCTCTATTCTTCACATCTAACAATTCCCATAACAGTTTCATGCTGAGCAAGGCTCTGTTAAGTATCTTAATATTTCATTCCTTCATAACAGTTCCTGTGTCTGTGTGGGGATTTGTACCTAATAACATCAAAACAACACAGCTCTGTTAGAGACAGAATATTCAATTCCATATCTATAACATCTCTGTGTAATTCCATAACAGTTCCATGCTCAGCTCTGTGTCTATGTAGAGCAAAACAGCACTGCTCTGTTAGAGATAGGTATATTATATAAATCTAAAAATTATTTCATTCTTCACAAACAAATCTCATCTAACAATTCCATAACAGTTCCATGCTCAGCTCTGTGTCTGTGTGAGGCAAGCACAGCTCTGTTAGAGATAGGGATATTAAGTATAAATTTAAAAATTATTTCATTCTTCACAAACAAATCTCATCTAACAATTCCATAACAGTTCCATGCTCAGCTCTGTGTCTGTGTGGGATTTGTACAGCAACATAGCTTTGTTAGAGATTCATTCAATTCTTCACCTCCATATCCATAACAGCTCTGTGTTTATAATAGATAGGAATATTGAGTGCATCTAACAATTCCTGCCCATAACAGTTCCATGTTGTAGAAATATCAGCAAGGCTCTGTGTCTGTGAGATTTGAAACCTTGTTCCCAATCAGTTCCAAGCTGTACAGCTCTGTGTCTGTGAGATTTGAAACCTGTTGCTGTACAGCTCTGTGAGAATTTTCATAGTGCCTAATAATATCAGCACAGCTCAGTTAGGATCGCATCTAACAAATATCAAGGATTTGTACCTAATTACAGTAGCACAGGGATAGGGATAATAAGTATAGACTATTGATATAGAAATTATTTTATTCTTCAATCTTATTCATAACAGTTCTATGCTCCTATGTGTCTGAGCAACATCAGTACAGCACAGCTCTGTTAATTAATATCTATTGAAACATGTGTCTGTGCGGGGATTTGTACCTACGTATAGCTATTATTGAGTATAGAATTATTATCTCTAGATCCATTTTCTGTGTCTGTGCAGGGATTTGTATTTAATAACATCAGTACAGCATTGCCCTGTTAGAGTATAGATTTATATTATTATTGAAACATCTCTTCACAAACAATCTCATCTAACAATTCTATAACAGTTCCGCTCAGCTCTGTGTCTGTGCGGGGATAAACGTCAGTACAGCACAGCTCTGTTGCTCATCTTTTCAACTCTGTGTCTGTGCAGGGATTTGTACCTAATAACATCAGTACAGCACAGCTCAGTTAGAGTATAGATTTAATTATATTATTATTGAAACATCTAGAAATTATTCTTCAAACAAATATCATCTAACAATTCCATAACAATTCCATGCTCAGCTCTGTTGCTCATCTTTTCAGCTCTGTGTCTGTGCAGGGATTTTTACCTAATAACATCAGTACAGCACAGCTCTGTTAGAGTATAGATTTAATTATATTATTATTGAAACATCTAGAAATTATTCTTCCTAACAATTCCATAACAATTCCATGCTCAGCTCTGTGTCTGTGCGAGGATTTGTACCTAATAACATCAGTACAGCACATCTCTGTTAGAGATAGGGATATTGAGTATAGATTTAATTATTGAAACATCTAGAAATTATTCTTCAAACAAATATCATCTAACAATTCCATAACAATTCCATGCTCAACTCTGTGTCTGTGCGGGGATTTGTACCTAATAACAACAGTACAGCACAGCTGTGTTAGAGACATTTAATTCTTCACATTTATATCCATAACATCTCTGTGTCTGTGTGTCAGTACAGCACAGCTCTGTTAGAGATATGGATATTGAGTATAGATTTAATTATATTATTATTGAAACATCTAGAAATTATTTCATTCTTCACAAACAAATCTCATCTAACAATTCCATGCTCAGCTCTGTGTCTGTGCGAGGATTTGTACCTAATAACATCAGTACAGCATAGCTCTGTTAGAGACATTTAATTCTTCACATTTATATCCATAACAGCTCTGTGTCTGTGTGAGGCAAGCACAGCTCTGTTAGAGATAGGGATATTAAGTATAAATTTAAAAATTATTTCATTCTTCACAAACAAATCTCATCTAACAATTCCATAACAGTTCCATGCTCAGCTCTGTGTCTGTGTGAGGCAAGCACAGCTCTGTTAGAGATAGGGATATTAAGTATAAATTTAAAAATTATTTCATTCTTCACAAACAAATCTCATCTAACAATTCCATAACAGTTCCATGCTCAGCTCTGTGTCTGTGTGGGATTTGTACAGCAACATAGCTTTGTTAGAGATTCATTCAATTCTTCACCTCCATATCCATAACAGCTCTGTGTTTATAATAGATAGGAATATTGAGTGCATCTAACAATTCCTGCCCATAACAGTTCCATGTTGTAGAAATATCAGCAAGGCTCTGTGTCTGTGAGATTTGAAACCTTGTTCCCAATCAGTTCCAAGCTGTACAGCTCTGTGTCTGTGAGATTTGAAACCTGTTCCTGTACAGCTCTGTGAGAATTTTCATAGTGCCTAATAATATCAGCACAGCTCAGTTAGGATCGCATCTAACAAATATCAAGGATTTGTACCTAATTACAGTAGCACAGGGATAGGGATAATAAGTATAGACTATTGATATAGAAATTATTTTATTCTTCAATCTTATTCATAACAGTTCTATGCTCCTATGTGTCTGAGCAACATCAGTACAGCACAGCTCTGTTAATTAATATCTATTGAAACATGTGTCTGTGCGGGGATTTGTACCTACGTATAGCTATTATTGAGTATAGAATTATTATCTCTAGATCCATTTTCTGTGTCTGTGCAGGGATTTGTATTTAATAACATCAGTACAGCATTGCCCTGTTAGAGTATAGATTTATATTATTATTGAAACATCTCTTCACAAACAATCTCATCTAACAATTCTATAACAGTTCCGCTCAGCTCTGTGTCTGTGCGGGGATAAACGTCAGTACAGCACAGCTCTGTTGCTCATCTTTTCAACTCTGTGTCTGTGCAGGGATTTGTACCTAATAACATCAGTACAGCACAGCTCAGTTAGAGTATAGATTTAATTATATTATTATTGAAACATCTAGAAATTATTCTTCAAACAAATATCATCTAACAATTCCATAACAATTCCATGCTCAGCTCTGTTGCTCATCTTTTCAGCTCTGTGTCTGTGCAGGGATTTTTACCTAATAACATCAGTACAGCACAGCTCTGTTAGAGTATAGATTTAATTATATTATTATTGAAACATCTAGAAATTATTCTTCCTAACAATTCCATAACAATTCCATGCTCAGCTCTGTGTCTGTGCGAGGATTTGTACCTAATAACATCAGTACAGCACATCTCTGTTAGAGATAGGGATATTGAGTATAGATTTAATTATTGAAACATCTAGAAATTATTCTTCAAACAAATATCATCTAACAATTCCATAACAATTCCATGCTCAACTCTGTGTCTGTGCGGGGATTTGTACCTAATAACAACAGTACAGCACAGCTGTGTTAGAGACATTTAATTCTTCACATTTATATCCATAACATCTCTGTGTCTGTGTGTCAGTACAGCACAGCTCTGTTAGAGATATGGATATTGAGTATAGATTTAATTATATTATTATTGAAACATCTAGAAATTATTTCATTCTTCACAAACAAATCTCATCTAACAATTCCATGCTCAGCTCTGTGTCTGTGCGAGGATTTGTACCTAATAACATCAGTACAGCATAGCTCTGTTAGAGACATTTAATTCTTCACATTTATATCCATAACAGCTCTGTGTCTGTGTGAGGCAAGCACAGCTCTGTTAGAGATAGGGATATTAAGTATAAATTTAAAAATTATTTCATTCTTCACAAACAAATCTCATCTAACAATTCCATAACAGTTCCATGCTCAGCTCTGTGTCTGTGTGAGGCAAGCACAGCTCTGTTAGAGATAGGGATATTAAGTATAAATTTAAAAATTATTTCATTCTTCACAAACAAATCTCATCTAACAATTCCATAACAGTTCCATGCTCAGCTCTGTGTCTGTGTGGGATTTGTACAGCAACATAGCTTTGTTAGAGATTCATTCAATTCTTCACCTCCATATCCATAACAGCTCTGTGTTTATAATAGATAGGAATATTGAGTGCATCTAACAATTCCTGCCCATAACAGTTCCATGTTGTAGAAATATCAGCAAGGCTCTGTGTCTGTGAGATTTGAAACCTTGTTCCCAATCAGTTCCAAGCTGTACAGCTCTGTGTCTGTGAGATTTGAAACCTGTTCCTGTACAGCTCTGTGAGAATTTTCATAGTGCCTAATAATATCAGCACAGCTCAGTTAGGATCGCATCTAACAAATATCAAGGATTTGTACCTAATTACAGTAGCACAGGGATAGGGATAATAAGTATAGACTATTGATATAGAAATTATTTTATTCTTCAATCTTATTCATAACAGTTCTATGCTCCTATGTGTCTGAGCAACATCAGTACAGCACAGCTCTGTTAATTAATATCTATTGAAACATGTGTCTGTGCGGGGATTTGTACCTAAGTATAGCTATTATTGAGTATAGAATTATTATCTCTAGATCCATTTTCTGTGTCTGTGCAGGGATTTGTACTTAATAACATCAGTACAGCATTGCTCTGTTAGAGTATAGATTTATATTATTATTGAAACATCTCTTCACAAACAATCTCATCTAACAATTCTATAACAGTTCCGCTCAGCTCTGTGTCTGTGCGGGGATAAACGTCAGTACAGCACAGCTCTGTTGCTCATCTTTTCAACTCTGTGTCTGTGCAGGGATTTGTACCTAATAACATCAGTACAGCACAGCTCTGTTAGAGTATATATTTAATTATATTATTATTGAAACATCTAGAAATTATTCTTCAAACAAATATCATCTAACAATTCCATAACAATTCCATGCTCAGCTCTGTTGCTCATCTTTTCAGCTCTGTGTCTGTGCAGGGATTTGTACCTAATAACATCAGTACAGCACAGCTCTGTTAGAGTATAGATTTAATTATATTATTATTGAAACATCTAGAAATTATTCTTCCTAACAATTCCATAACAATTCCATGCTCAGCTCTGTGTCTGTGCGAGGATTTGTACCTAATAACATCAGTACAGCACATCTCTGTTAGAGATAGGGATATTGAGTATAGATTTAATTATTGAAACATCTAGAAATTATTCTTCAAACAAATATCATCTAACAATTCCATAACAATTCCATGCTCAACTCTGTGTCTGTGCGGGGATTTGTACCTAATAACAACAGTACAGCACAGCTCTGTTAGAGACATTTAATTCTTCACATTTATATCCATAACATCTCTGTGTCTGTGTGTCAGTACAGCACAGCTCTGTTAGAGATATGGATATTGAGTATAGATTTAATTATATTATTATTGAAACATCTAGAAATTATTTCATTCTTCACAAACAAATCTCATCTAACAATTCCATGCTCAGCTCTGTGTCTGTGCGAGGATTTGTACCTAATAACATCAGTACAGCATAGCTCTGTTAGAGACATTTAATTCTTCACATTTATATCTATAACAGCTCTGTGTCTGTGTGAGGCAAGCACAGCTCTGTTAGAGATAGGGATATTAAGTATAAATTTAAAAATTATTTCATTCTTCACAAACAAATCTCATTTAACAATTCCATAACAGTTCCATGCTCAGCTCTGTGTCTGTGTGAGGCAAGCACAGCTCTGTTAGAGATAGGGATATTAAGTATAAATTTAAAAATTATTTCATTCTTCACAAACAAATCTCATCTAACAATTCCATAACAGTTCCATGCTCAGCTCTGTGTCTGTGTGGGATTTGTACAGCAACATAGCTTTGTTAGAGATTCATTCAATTCTTCACCTCCATATCCATAACAGCTCTGTGTTTATAATAGATAGGAATATTGAGTGCATCTAACAATTCCTGCCCATAACAGTTCCATGTTGTAGAAATATCAGCAAGGCTCTGTGTCTGTGAGATTTGAAACCTTGTTCCCAATCAGTTCCAAGCTGTACAGCTCTGTGTCTGTGAGATTTGAAACCTGTTGCTGTACAGCTCTGTGAGAATTTTCATAGTGCCTAATAATATCAGCACAGCTCAGTTAGGATCGCATCTAACAAATATCAAGGATTTGTACCTAATTACAGTAGCACAGGGATAGGGATAATAAGTATAGACTATTGATATAGAAATTATTTTATTCTTCAATCTTATTCATAACAGTTCTATGCTCCTATGTGTCTGAGCAACATCAGTACAGCACAGCTCTGTTAATTAATATCTATTGAAACATGTGTCTGTGCGGGGATTTGTACCTAAGTATAGCTATTATTGAGTATAGAATTATTATCTCTAGATCCATTTTCTGTGTCTGTGCAGGGATTTGTACTTAATAACATCAGTACATCATTGCTCTGTTAGAGTATAGATTTATATTATTATTGAAACATCTCTTCACAAACAATCTCATCTAACAATTCTATAACAGTTCCGCTCAGCTCTGTGTCTGTGCGGGGATAAACGTCAGTACAGCACAGCTCTGTTGCTCATCTTTTCAACTCTGTGTCTGTGCAGGGATTTGTACCTAATAACATCAGTACAGCACAGCTCTGTTAGAGTATAGATTTAATTATATTATTATTGAAACATCTAGAAATTATTCTTCAAACAAATATCATCTAACAATTCCATAACAATTCCATGCTCAGCTCTGTTGCTCATCTTTTCAGCTCTGTGTCTGTGCAGGGATTTGTACCTAATAACATCAGTACAGCACAGCTCTGTTAGAGTATAGATTTAATTATATTATTATTGAAACATCTAGAAATTATTCTTCCTAACAATTCCATAACAATTCCATGCTCAGCTCTGTGTCTGTGCGAGGATTTGTACCTAATAACATCAGTACAGCACATCTCTGTTAGAGATAGGGATATTGAGTATAGATTTAATTATTGAAACATCTAGAAATTATTCTTCAAACAAATATCATCTAACAATTCCATAACAATTCCATGCTCAACTCTGTGTCTGTGCGGGGATTTGTACCTAATAACATCAGTACAGCACAGCTCTGTTAGAGACATTTAATTCTTCACATTATATCCATAACATCTCTGTGTCTGTGTGTCAGTACAGCACAGTTCTGTTAGAGATATGGATATTGAGTATAGATTTAATTATATTATTATTGAAACATCTAGAAATTATTTCATTCTTCACAAACAAATCTCATCTAACAATTCCATGCTCAGCTCTGTTCTGTGTGGGGATTTGTACCTAATAACATCAAAACAACACAGCTCTATTAGAGACAGAATATTCAATTCTTCACAATTCCACAACAGTTCCATGCTCAGCTCTGTGTCTATGTAGAGCAAAACAGCACAGCTCTGTTAGACATAGGGATATTAAGTATAAATTTAAAAATTATTTCATTCTTCACAAACAAATCTCATCTAACAATTCCATAACAGTTCCATGCTCAGCTCTGTGTCTGTGTGAGGCAAGCACAGCTCTGTTAAAGATCTTCACAAACAAATCTCATCTAACAATTCCATAACAGTTCCATGCTCAGCTCTGTGTCTGTGTGGGGATTTGTACCTAATAACATCAAAACAACACAGCTCTGTTAGAG
This sequence comes from Lepisma saccharinum, assembly GCF_977018435.1. Lineage (NCBI taxonomy): Eukaryota > Metazoa > Arthropoda > Insecta > Zygentoma > Lepismatidae > Lepisma > Lepisma saccharinum. The sequence continues at coordinate 206,580,788 of NC_139229.1, read as the reverse complement.
ACAGAATATTCAATTCTTCACATCCATATCCATAACATCTCTGTGTAATTCCATAACAGTTCCATGCTCAGCTCTGTGTCTATGTAGAGCAAAACTGTTTAGAGATAGGGATATTAAGTATAAATTTAAAAATTATTTCATTCTTCGCAAACAAATCTCATCTAACAGTTCCATAACAATTCCATGCTCAGCTCTGTGTCTGTGTGAGGCAAGCACAGCTCTGTTACATGATAGGAATATTAAGTATAGATTTAAATTTCATTCTTCACAAACAAATCTCATCTAACAATTCCATAACAGTTCCATGCTCAGCTCTGTGTCTGTGTGAGGCAAGCATAGCTCTTTTAAATATAGGAATATTAAGTATAGATTTAAATTTCATTCTTCACAAACAAATCTCATCTAACAATTCCATAACAATTCCATGCTCAGCTCTGTGTCTGTGTGGGATTTGTACAGCAACATAGCTTTGTTAGAGACAGAGTAGATGGGTATAAATATTATTTCTTTCAATTCTTCACCTCCATATCCATAACAGCTCTGTAAAATTTATTCTTCACATCTAACAATTCCATAACAGTTCCATGCTCAGCTGTGTGTCTGTGTGGGATTTGTACAGCAACATAGGCTTTGTTAGAGGCAGAGTAGATGGGTATAAATATTATTTCATTCAATTCTTCACCTCCATATCCATAACAGCTCTGTGAAATTTATTCTTCACATCTAACAATTCCCATAACAGTTTCATGCTCAGCAAGGCTCTGTGTCTGTGTAGATAGGGATATTAATATTTCATTCCTTCATAACAGTTCCTGTGTCTGTGTGGGATTTGTACAGAGCACAGCTCTGAGATAGGGACTAACAGTTAGGGTATAATTAATTCTTCACATCTATTGAGTGTCTAGATGTTATTTCATCCCTATGCCATGACAGTTTCAACTATGTATTTGTATGGAATTTAAAACTTGTCTGAAAAGTGGCAATCAATGCCCATTGTTTCTATATAAACGTTTCAACGTACGTTGAAGTTTTAAGTTCAAGTTTTAAATTCCATACAAATACAGAGTTGAAACTGTCATGGCATAGGGATGAAATAACATCTAGACACTCAATAGATGTGAAGAATTAATTATACCTTAACTGTTAGTCCCTATCTCAGAGCTGTGCTCCTGTACAAAACCCACACAGACACAGGAACTGTTATGAAGGAATAAAATATTAATATACCTATCTACACAGACACAGAGCCTTGCTGAGCATGAAACTGTTATGCGAATTGTTAGATGTGAAGAATAAATTTCACAGAGCTGTTATGGATAAGGAGGTGAAGACTTGAATGAAATAATATTTACACCCATCTACTCTGTCTCTAACAAAGCTATGTTGCTGTACAAATCCCACACAGACACACAGCTGAGCATGGAACTGTAATGGAATTGTTAGATGTGAAGAATAAATTTCACAGAGCTGTTATGGATATGGAGGTGAAGAATTGAAAGAAATAATATTTATACCCATCCACTCTGTCTCTAACAAAGCTATGTTGCTGCACAAATCCCACACAGACACAGAGCTGAGCATGGAACTGTTATGGAATTGTTAGATGAGATTTGTTTGTGAAGAATGAAATTTAAATCTATACTTAATATTCCTATATTTAACAGAGCTGTGCTTGCCTCACACAGACACAGAGCTGAGCATGGAACTGTTATGGAATTGTTAGATGAGATTTGTTTGTGAAGAATGAAATTTAAATCTATACTTAATATTCCTATATTTAACAGAGCTGTGCTTGCCTCACACAGACACAGAGCTGAGCATGGAACTGTTATGGAATAGTTAGATGAGATTTGTTTGTGAAGAATGAAATTTAAATCTATACTTAATATTCCTATCATGTAACAGAGCTGTGCTTGCCTCACACAGACACAGAGCTGAGCATGGAGCTGTTAGATGAGATTTGTTTGTGAAGAATGAAATAATTTTTAAATTTATACTTAATATCCCTATCTCTAACAGTTTTGCTTTACATAGACACAGAGCTGAGCATGGAACTGTTATGGAATTACACAGAGATGTTATGGATATGGATGTGAAGAATTGAATATTCTGTCTCTAACTGAGCTGTGTTGTTTTGTTGTTATTAGGTACAAATCCCCACACAGACACAGAGCTGAGCATGGAACTGTTATGGAATTGTTAGATGAGATTTGTTTGTGAAGATCTTTAACAGAGCTGTGCTTGCCTCACACAGACACAGAGCTGAGCATGGAACTGTTATGGAATTACACAGAGATGTTACGGATATGGATGTGAAGAATTGAATATTCTGTCTCTAACAGAGCTGTGTTGATTTGATGTTATTAGGTACAAATCCCCACACAGACACAGAGCTGAGCATGGAACTGTTTTGGAATTGTTAGATGAGATTTGTTTGTGAAGATCTTTAACAGAGCTGTGCTTGCCTCACACAGACACAGAGCTGAGCATGGAACTGTTATGGAATTACACAGAGATGTTATGGATATGGATGTGAAGAATTGAATATTCTGTCTCTAACAGAGCTGTGTTGTTTTGATGTTATTAGGTACAAATCCCCACACAGACACAGAGCTGAGCATGGAATTGTTAGGAAGAATAATTTCTAGATGTTTCAATAATAATATAATTAAATCTATACTCTAACAGAGCTGTGCTGTACTGATGTTATTAGGTACAAATCCCTGCACAGACACAGAGCTGAAAAGATGAGCAACAGAGCTGAGCATGGAATTGTTATGGAATTGTTAGATGATATTTGTTTGAAGAATAATTTCTAGATGTTTCAATAATAATATAATTAAATCTATACTCTAACAGAGCTGTGCTGTACTGATGTTATTAGGTACAAATCCCTGCACAGACACAGAGTTGAAAAGATGAGCAACAGAGCTGTGCTGTACTGATGTTTATCCCCGCACAGACACAGAGCTGAGCGGAACTGTTATAGAATTGTTAGATGAGATTGTTTGTGAAGAGATGTTTCAATAATAATATAAATCTATACTCTAACAGAGCAATGCTGTACTGATGTTATTAAGTACAAATCCCTGCACAGACACAGAAAATGGATCTAGAGATAATAATTCTATACTCAATAATAGCTATACTTAGGTACAAATCCCCGCACAGACACATGTTTCAATAGATATTAATTAACAGAGCTGTGCTGTACTGATGTTGCTCAGACACATAGGAGCATAGAACTGTTAAGAATAAGATTGAAGAATAAAATAATTTCTATATCAATAGTCTATACTTATTATCCCTATCCCTGTGCTACTGTAATTAGGTACAAATCCTTGATATTTGTTAGATGCAATCCTAACTGAGCTGTGCTGATATTATTAGGCACTATGAAAATTCTCACAGAGCTGTACAGCAACAGGTTTCAAATCTCACAGACACAGAGCTGTACAGCTTGGAACTGATTGGGAACAAGGTTTCAAATCTCACAGACACAGAGCCTTGCTGATATTTCTACAACATGGAACTGTTATGGGCAGGAATTGTTAGATGCACTCAATATTCCTATCTATTATAAACACAGAGCTGTTATGGATATGGAGGTGAAGAATTGAATGAATCTCTAACAAAGCTATGTTGCTGTACAAATCCCACACAGACACAGAGCTGAGCATGGAACTGTTATGGAATTGTTAGATGAGATTTGTTTGTGAAGAATGAAATAATTTTTAAATTTATACTTAATATCCCTATCTCTAACAGAGCTGTGCTTGCCTCACACAGACACAGAGCTGAGCATGGAACTGTTATGGAATTGTTAGATGAGATTTGTTTGTGAAGAATGAAATAATTTTTAGATTTATATAATATACCTATCTCTAACAGAGCAGTGCTGTTTTGCTCTACATAGACACAGAGCTGAGCATGGAACTGTTATGGAATTACACAGAGATGTTATAGATATGGAATTGAATATTCTGTCTCTAACAGAGCTGTGTTGTTTTGATGTTATTAGGTACAAATCCCCACACAGACACAGGAACTGTTATGAAGGAATGAAATATTAAGATACTTAACAGAGCCTTGCTCAGCATGAAACTGTTATGGGAATTGTTAGATGTGAAGAATAGAGCTGTTATAAAATGTGAAGAATTGAATGAAATAATATTTATACCCATCTACTCTGTCTCTAACAAAGCTAAATCCCCACACAGACACAGAGCTGAGCATGGAACTGTTATGGAATTGTTAGATGAGATTTGTTTGTGAAGAATGAAATAATTTTAAAATCTATACTTAATATTCCTACAGAGCTGTGCTTGCCTCACACAGACACAGAGCTGAGCATGGAACTGTTATGGAATTGTTAGATGAGATTTGTTTGTGAATTTTTAAATTTATACTTAATATCCCTATCTCTAACAGAGCTGTTATGGATATAGAGGTGAAGAATTGAATGAAATAATATTTATACCCATCTACTCTGTCTCTAACAAAGCTATGTTGCTGTACAAATCCCACACAGACACAGAGCTGAGCATGAAACTGTTATGGAATTACACAGAGATGTTATAGCTCTAACAGAGCTGTGCTGTACTGATGTTATTAGGTACAAATCCCCACACAGACACAGAGCTGAGCATGGAATTGTTAGATGAGATTTGTTTGTGAAGAATGAAATAATTTCCAATAAATCTATACTCAATATCTAACAGAGCTGTGCTGTACTGACACACAGACACAGAGATGTTATGGATATAAATGTGAAGAATTGAATGAAATAATATTTATACCCATCTACTCTGTCTCTAACAAAGCTATGTTGCTGTACAAATCCCACACAGACACAGAGCTGAGCATGGAACTGTTATAGAATTGTTAGTTGTGAAGAATAAAATAATTTTTAAATCTATACTTAATATTCCTACAGAGCTGTGCTTGCCTCACACAGACACAGAGCTGAGCATGGAACTGTTATGGAATTGTTAGATGAGATTTGTTTGTGAAGAATGAAATAATTTTTAAATTTATATAATATACCTATCTCTAACAGAGCTGTGCTGTTTTGCTCTACATAGACACAGAGCTGAGCATGGAACTGTTATGGAATTACACAGAGATGTTATAGATATGGGATTGAATATTCTGTCTCTAACAGAGCTGTGTTGTTTTGATGTTATTAGGTACAAATCCCCACACAGACACAGAGCTGAGCTTGAGAAGAATGAAATAATTTCTAGATGTTTCAATACGCAATATCCCTATCTCTAACAGAGCTGTGCTTGCCTCACACAGACACAGAGCTGAGCATGGAACTGTTATGGAATTGTTAGATGAGATTTGTTTGTGAAGAATAAAATAATTTTTAAATTTATATAATATCCCTATCTCTAACAGAGCTGTGCTCAGAAATAGGCCACAAGTGGACCGGAAGTAGGCAAACCGGAAGTGGACCGGAAGTGGACCGGAAGTGAACCGGAAGTGGACCGGAAGTAAATATGTTTGTGTGTGTGTGTGTGTGTGTGTGTGTGTGTGTGTGTGTGTGTGTGTGTGTGTGTGCGTGCGTGCGTGCGTGGAGCATGTCGTTGAGTAAACCAAGTGGTAGTGATAGCGAGAGAAGAGAATACAATACAGTGTTGTACGAAGCCAGGCACGACGGGTGATTTTTCAGGTGTACAATTTTTTAAAAAAAAATGTTCGAGTGAAGAAGAGAGCAGTAAAATTGACTTTAAGAACTGCCAGGCTCTAACAGCTCAAGCGTGTGGTGTGAATCAAGCTACCGTTTCTCGGATATGTTCGGGGGCAAAACAATGTGGATCGGGGCCTGCTCCAATGTTTCAATCACCTAGAAAGCACATTAACGTACCGAAAAGAACGACAAACTTAGATGACTTTGAAAAATACGTAGTTCGTAGAACCGTCTTTGAAATTTACGATTGTGGCGAATTTTCTACTGCCAAAAGGATAACGTACTCTTTACGGGACAAAATATCTCACAAAGGCTGTACAACTTCCACCTTGAGAATATTGAAACAATTATGCAGTCCCTCTGGCATAATCAGGTATGTTCTTTTCTTCCATTAAGTTTATTATATGTTATATTATCTAATGTTCCGTGCTCTCCGTGACAAGGTGTTTCGCTCAACCACGCTGTCTCTTTTCCGTGTGAGATTTCGACATGGCACCGCTGCAGTGCGCTGCTATTGGCTATCGCCATATGCAGGAGATTTGACGCGCACTATAGTGCTAGTTTTGTGAACTTACCAGTTTGCGATGTGGTTTGAATGTGCCTGTTCTTTTGCTGATTAGAATTCTGCTTTAAGTACAAAATGGGTTCTGGTGGAGTTTTAACGTTACATTTCCGTTCACATAGACCCTGCTGTGTTTTAAAGTTTAAAAACGTTTACTGTTGTAACGATTTCGTGCAATATGACTAAGGCTGCAGAGAAAAATTGCCTCGAAGATTCAAAACGTAAGTATTTACATACCTATTCAGTTATACTTTTTTGTGAGTTTGTTACTATGCTCTAGAGCAGGGGTTTCCAACTGGCGGCCCGCGGGCCGCATGCGGCCCCCGTTACCTTTTTCTGCGGCCCGCGAAGCCAGTTTGCAAAATACATTAGTTTTATTTATTTTTATTAAAATACGTTCTTTTTTCCTGAAGGAACGGATGCTCTGTGAAGAAAGACAATATCACCGGTAGAATTGATTTTGCAGTCAATAATGATAATCATAAGAATCTAAAGTGACGTAACTTTCTCTTCACACCATGCATTCCATCCCTTCGCTATGTGGAATGAACTCGTCTGCTTCCGCGAAGGCTTCACTCTTTGTGTTCAGAAACAAACTGCAAAGAGGCGCTATAGAGATCTGTTTTACTACGCACGAAGTACGAAGCGATTTCCAGTGTTCCAACTTGGAGTGTACTGTGACTGATTGTTAAAGTTTGTGCAAATATCGAAATGAGCAATATCTCCAAAAAACGTAAGATTGAAAATTAAAATAGCTTATCTCCAACTTGAATTGCGTGATTTGCAAGGCGATGTGTTTTTTCAAACTAGGCAAGAAAAGGGGCCAGAGTTTTACTAATACCTTTCAAAAGAATGCTTTCCAAACCTTCGTAGTTTTGGGCAAAGAATGACATCGATGCTCGACAGCACATACACGTGTGATAGTGTTTTTTTCTTCAATGAAGTTCATCAAAAACCGTTACAGAAGCAGACTGGCAGATTCTTCACTGCCTCACCTTCTGAGACTTTCAAATACAGAAATTCAAATACAACTTTAATAAAAGAAGCAGATCGGGCTCAATATTCACATTGAACATTTACTATGAAGGATTCTTGTTTGTATGGTGTCTATAATTTCTCTCAATTCATCAATAAGTATTGGGTTTTTGTGAAATAAATTGTAATTATACAATTTTGATTTGTAATTCCATTGTTTTATTGCCTCATTTTAGAAATGTAGGTCATGCGAAAATACTACATTTTCACTTCAGTACTTACATTTTTTCTAATTTTTAATCCCCCACCCAAAAAAAATGCGGCCCGCCTATCAACTGCTGGATATAATTTTGGCCCTCGGACCTTTTGAAGTTGGAAACCACTGCTCTAGAGAACTGTTCATCACTAAGTTACATATGTGGGGTAGAATTACTGAACATTCTCTCATCATGTATTGCTACACGTAGATACAAGCACAAGTGTATATTTGACATACATAGCTGTTGTAATTGAATAGATTTATGACGACGATAAGGATATCAAAGTAAAAGAAATCTCTGAAACGGTTGGTTTCGTACTACAGCCATTACAGGATCTAACTTCTAATCATTGTTCAATTTGTAATATTGAAACACATGGATTTTTAAAATAATGGAGTTCAGAAGTATAATGAAATTTACCCTAGTTTGTACGTAACGAGTTTGGAGGTTGAGTATAGAGGCCAGCATAGTCTGTCTTTTACCTACCCACTGCCCGCTTGCACGCGATAACAGGTTTACCTGCTCGCCTGCCCACGGCAACGAGTCGACTTGCGTCTTTACCCGGGTTCTTGGTCTTCAAGGCGCTCTGCGCTTACAAGGTACCTGGGCATTCATCAAGACCCGGGCGCCTGCAAAACCTGCTGGAAGAAAACAGCCCTCCGGCAACGTGTCGCTCCAGGTGTTTCATCACCACGTGGACGTAGCTACTAAATCCTACGAAGTCATAGGAGGAGCTTCTTCTCCAAGGAGAATTTATATACTTAGCGATTTCAGTTCAGCGTAAGCAGTTTTTATCTTATTGCCAGGAAATGCACGCAATATTACAGTTTCGTTTATCTAAATGAATGATCGAGCAAACAAAAATCTCCTCATTGAAAACTAATTGTTTTTCATTGCATGGTGCCTTAACCAGGCACGCAGTGGCGCAACCAGAGGTGGCAGGGTGCATTGCTCACAACCTTGGACGGAAATTGTCTAGCGGAGGGGTCAGGGTGGGGGTCAAACATTAAAGTACAAGTCTCATCAAGTTCAATGCCGTAGCAAAGGGGTAGCGGGAGTCGGCCCTGAGCGCCGAACGATCTAAGTGAGAAAAGTTTTAAAGCAGAGAATGCTATGGCGACCCGTGATATGATTTGCTATTAATGTTGGTTTGTTACGAGTTGGATGAATTAATTATGTAATACGTCGCTCCATGTGAAAATAAAATATTGTAGATGGAAATTTTACATGCCATATGTATGTACATTCGGAATGCATTTATCATGCACTTTCTTTCTTTCAAAAATAGTTTGTGTGCTTGTTTTCCATTATTAGCTAACGTGAAATTGACGTGTTGAAAAAAAATATTTCTAATCCTCTGTTTCAACACAAATGCGTGAGAACCGACTTCTACCCCCTTTTTGCGTGATTTATGAGGATAATAATGCCTTTCATGCTACTTTATTACTATTATTGTGATTGTTGTTGTTGTTACGTTTATCCAAGTACTTGCCCCCCCCCCCAAACGAGGGTAACGGCAATGCCCCTGGCTGGCTACGGCCCTGGTGTTCGCAGTAGAACAGTGTGTTGTTTGACTCGCGACCTCAGCGTCGAACGTGACATGTTTCAGTCCTGCCCTATATCACTATATATACGTATATTGGTTATTTACGACATATACTTATGGATCCTGTGCCACGGAAAACCTATTTCAATGTGTGTGTGGGGGGGGGGAGCAACATTCGTAAATCTCATTTCATTGGTGATGTGGCTTACGAAGCTTTGAGTTCCCTTTTTTAAGTAGTGAAAATCTATTGCAGTTGGCAACACTGCAGAACGGTGTGGGCCAGGTGCAGTTTCTACTCGAAGCAACTACGTCATGCAGAGGGAGGGGTCTGCAGTTGATGAAAAAAACGAACTGAGACCTACTAGGTATCGTAAGACTGCGGGTACCCGGCGGGTCTACAATGCCTGCCAGGAACGATCTGGGCAGGTGGGCATACAAGCTGCTCAAGCGAGGGTTTGCGCAGGTTGCATGGCATTTCAGGAGCGATGTCTCGCGAACGGGTCTGCTCCAGGTCTTGTGCAGGCCTCTGGTTGAGTAAGAGCCTATGTTTTAGCGTGAGTTCAAAAGTATCAGTCTTTCTACTTGTACACGAGTACATCCAACTTCAAAAGAAACAGTAGACGAATTGTCCATCACCATTTTCATTCGGTCTGTATTACACAGTGTGATGTTAATGAATTGGGTAACGGTTCCTATTGTTTTATGATTCCTTCTAGCACAAAGGCTAATTATCGTAGAATTTTGGAAATCATTGTCACACGAAATTTGAACCTTCTTTAAAGTAATGAGCATTGTTTGGACTCGAAAAAAAGTTATTTATGTTGAAAAGAAGCAACTTGAAAATTACCTTATGCACTTCTCATGGACAAGATATTCTCCGTCGACAAGTGACAGTAAATATCGTAGAAGCGTGGGAATGAATGTAGAAGTAAATCAGAACCTTAGTATAATGCATTTAGGGACTTTATTTTAATGCTAAGGGAACCAAACCTACCTGCCTAACCTAACCACGAAAGCATATATTGAACAAAACCTTAAGTAATAGCTAAAACTCAGCAGTATGTGTTAACAGACGTACATCGAAATCGAACCATGTAAAAATTGCATTCATAGCATGATGAAATCGCAATAAAACAAAAGGAACTTGGGCCATGAATTGAAATAATGACATCAATATGCAGAGGGCAATGCCCGCATCGAACTAACGTACTTTCATTCTTTTAAACAACACAGGATGTTGAATAAAAAAGTAATGAAAATAGCGGTGGGCAATTTACCTACCATTATCTTTGCCGTTGACTGCACCGTATTCGTTACATTGTAAGTATTTTTTGCTAGGTATACTCTTAACCTTCTGCATGGCCACTATGGTTTACAAAGATTGTTTCTAATGAACGTTTTCGGTTATTTTTAGCTCGCGGAGATGTTTTGTGATGAAGTAATGCACCTGCGTTACCACTGGTGTACGCAGAGGGGAACTGATGGGGCTACAACCCTTCCCGCAATTTTGAGAAAATAAAAAAATTCAAATGAAAGCAATATAGAACTTGAGAATCAAAGTGGTGCCTTAAAATGTCCCCCGATTACAATTTTTTTTTGTTTCATCAAGCTTTGAAACTAAGGTTAGAAATTCTAATTATCAATATTTCATAGTGTGTAACGCCTACCCCCTAGAACGCAAGTATGTAATATCCAAATTTACGATTCCAACCACCCTCCGAAAAAAAGAAATCCTGCGTACGTCAGTATCTGTTACCAGACCTTACTCAAGTGAATGTACTCGTAGAACTCGGACACGACAATCCAAAACCACGCCTACCGCTTCATGAACACAAAATATTAATTATTTTATATTAAAAGTTATTATTATAAAATAAAGCAAATCAAACATGAAGAATGGAAAACGTACGAAAACAAAATGGAGCGAAACTGTCGTTAGTGTTAAATTTACTAGTGTTAATCTAATGAAATTGTTAACTTTGTAGTGTTAGGCTTGATTTCGACATTTCTGTCAGGAGTGCTAAGTTTCACGGCTAGGTTAGGTTTTTTGCTTACACGGGATCAAATATCTCGGTTATTTGTAGTTCTCACGCCCCCGAAACAAATTTTATATTCCACAAAAATCGAAATCTATCGGCGTAATTCTCGAGGGGTACAGCCGTTCAAGGTTCTTGTTTTATTTATTCTATTTCCTTGCATTAACATTGTGCAACGTTAATCGTGGTTTCATGGTTATGAAATTCGATTTATACAAGGCCCACTCTTCAGTTGATAAGGGGCACCAAAACCAGTATCGAGTGGACTTGTAAGGTCCCTTCACATGCCACACGTAAGCACAGAACGTAGTTACTTCCCCTTTCTGCTGCAATGTTTCTTTGCCTTGGAAGAATGGGGGGATGTGTCACTACAAAACCTTGAACTACATGTCTGCTGATCGAACATTGACCTGCCACAATGTACGGAAGTAAGTACGAAAGTAGGGTTACATAATTCTTCCCCAAGATTTTACTGGTTAAGCTACGTTTCCATTCTGACAAGTTCCAGACTCATGATGCGCAACATGTGCCGGCGCATGTTGCGCGTCATTTAGTGCACTGTTTCAAATTCAAAACTACTTCTGCAACATACGTCCGCAACAACACTGGAGTGCAAGAGCGCAGTGGAGCGTCGTACAGTGTTTTAGAGCAGTCAGTGTTTCTTCTCTTGTATTGTAATAATTTGGTGGTAATTTACAATTTGTGTAAAGATGGACAATACAGCTATGGTGGGTTTTGTGGTTATGGCAGGCGTGTACCATGCACTTCTAAATAAAAGAGGCGAAAACGACCTAGATGGTGGATTAGAAGTCTCCTAGCAAAAAAAAAAAAAAAAAAAAAAAAAAAAAAAAACTCGTTGATGAGAGACTTACGTACGTCTTCAAAGTGGATACAAAAAGTTTGTAAAGATGACTGCAAGTGATTTTGAATTGTTATTAAATCTTGTTGGACCACAGATTGTAGTTGCGTCGTCTGTTTCTACTTTAGTGCGTATGCACGTGCCTCAGGAACTTGCTGCATGCTACTTCCATTGTCCGCGGCGCATGACGCGACGCATGTTGTGCGTCAAAATCGTTTGGGGCAATTTTGTTCCCGGCATGTTGCAGACAGTTTCCATTTCAACAAATGCTTGGCACATGCTGCGTCGCATGCCGCGCGTCATGTTGCGCGGCAAATTTGTAGTAATGGAAACGGAGCCTTAACGTTATCGCCTTGTAATTAAAGTGGTCCCGGAAATGAATACTGGCGAAGCCATATATTGGCTTATATCAAGGCACGTATCCAGAAATACGTAAAAGCGAAGGAAATAGGAAACTTCAGACGGTGGAAAAGTTTTAAATTTTCAGGGCTGCGAGCACTTGTGGCCGTCCTTCTTTTCATTCGGTGTATGCATGCACATATGTATGGGTGGGTGAGTGCGTCAAAAACGAATTAAGAAACTTGTTTTCTCTTTTCTTTTCTGTTGCGATTAACCTAATGGTAAAGTATTCGACTTGACCAACTAATTATTGCCGGACCCTGTGGCCGAGTGGTGTCGGCCTCTGTGGCGGAGTGGTTAGCACAGCGCGCTGCAATGCCAGTGGTCCCGGGTTCGAATCCCGGCTAGGACATGGATGTTTGTGTTTGTATGTAATGAGAAAAATCGAGAAAATAGTAATATTGATATGAGTGAAAGTAGAGAAAATGAATTAATAAAAAAATAGTGGTTAGCACATCGCGCTGCGACGCAAAAGGTCCCGGGTTCGAATCCTGCTCGGGCTTGGTTGTTTGTGAATGTCCATTCATCAATTTCATCACTCATTCCCATCTTCGCAAATTAGCCAAGAGGCACAACACGCGAAGTAAAATAAACTAAATCAATCAATCAATCAATCAACTAATTCTTATGAACAGCTAGGAAGGGAACAAGTATTACTGAAAACCGAGAACCGATGTAATATCCGAGATATAAACAGACCTCTCGCCACGTTCTCTTCGCTTTGTCCGCTGCTACATTGTGACCGACTGGCTGCCCGTGTCAGTTTGACAGATTAAATTTCCGGTAGCATTGGGCAGCGCAGTCTGGTATCCCGTTATCATCTTCCAACTTGATTTTTTACCTGATTTTCCTTCGAGATTTTTTACCGCGGTAGAATAACAAACAATCGGCCATGTGCGTGCTTGTGTCTATACGCACCTTCCTGACATTTCGCACTAGGAAAACAGTTGAAAGTCTGTGTTTAATATATTTCTCTGTGGAGTTAACCTTGTGGTCAAAATTGTCCCGTCTAGTTAACACTAGGTGTAATGCAGGCAGTGGCGTAGCATGGGGTTGGCGAAGGAGCCTCACGTCCCATGGGGTGGATACGAAAAATGTAATAAATAGAAATGAGAAGAAAATATGGAAAAATATATTTTTTGTGGCCAATAAAATTACAACATTCTGTTCTTATCTGGCATTATATTCTAGTTAAACGTAATACACGTCAAATCATGGACATAACATAGAGGCATGCGGGCCCTAAGCTTATGGGGACCCGGAAGAAGTATAAATTGTTGTCGTGTTTCTCTTGTGAAACATTTACGCAAAAATTCACGCTAACTTGCTTGGACATTTGTACCCATTTATTATTTTCTTGAATACAAAGCACTTTGTCTTGCCGTTTCTTCTTTCTCTCGACCTTGCACTCCCCGATTTTAATATTTTAACAAAGAAAAGCCCCTCCAACTGCCACGAAGCAAGTGTGAGATATTTAAATGCGTTGTTTTCAACCAAAGGAGAACATGGGTAATATTAGCAGTTCTTCCTTCCTTCTTACAGATTCAGATTTCAGCTTCCGGAAAACAGAGAAATACATTTTCAGGGTGAATGAAATTATTAAATATAGTTTTCGTCAGTAATTTATTACTATTATTTAAATATGATAATTTACTGACGTATCTCTGAAGATTTTGCAGCGATTCACATTGACACGTGTATCCGGTGTCAGGCCTGGTGCAAGGAAATTACGTTCAAACAAGTAGACGAATAACGTTGTTCAAGTTCAGAGGATTGAACAAATGCCTGTCTGCTGCTTTCAACGTTCATTTGATTAGTTGGCACTCACCACGTGACTCATACACCACACTGTACACCGCTCCAGAACGTAGTGCAAACTTTTTAACCATAGTTAACATGCCTTGTAACCAAACCTCAGATTCTATTTCCGATGTCGAATTGGTTCAAGTGTCCAGCAAATGTAGTCCAGATGAACAGGGGAGGATTTGCCACTAGGCTATCCTAGTGGTCACAAAAATGAGGCGCTGGAAGGGCAGAAGTCACCAATACCGTCGACTATTAGCATACCTTAATATTGCAATAATAACAAAATAAAACAACATCTCAACTTCTTTTACTTTCTTATTTCATTGATTGATTGATCGAATGTAAACTTGTGGGCGCGTCAGCACTTAGGCTATTTTGCACCCGTCCCATGATACGGGGTCCAACCCCTTACGTACCTTATCTAATATATAACTAAGAACGCAACTGTAATATCGGAGACTGGACCTTTGGCAAACGAATGGGCGATTTTTTCCAATTTCCCCTCCATTCGAAAAACCGCTGTGATATTCCAAAATCTGAAAAATTACATCAGCTTAGAATTCCTTCTAGAGCATTGAAGTGAATTTTTGTGTAGTTAGCTTTCACTGTTATATAGATATTATCAATTTCGTATTTTGCAGTTCATTTCGCATTATTTCGTGACAAAACAGGGTAGAAAAATGCACCTCAGACCTCTCAGAAACATGAAAAATGAACATTACAGCATGTTATTTCATATTTCGTGTTTTCGTCAAAAATGAAATTTGCATGCCTCTAACTATACATTTTATTTACACTATATGTACATTTTTTTCTGCTGCTCTTTTAAGTACGACGCACATCCGTTCTCTTGGTTTCGCTTATCTTCGGTGCCCACTCTAACCTGGTACACTGGAAGAAGTTGCCGCATAAACTTCCGGTACTCGAAAGCGTCACACTGGAATTGTCCACAGTTGTAACTTGTACTTCGGGGCACTGCTGCGCACGCGGCTGGGCTAATCGTAGGGAAATGTGTCGTTTGAGTGACACTTCGAATGGACACTGTCACACTAGCTCTGTCTCGCATGACGACCAACGGGCACTGTCCTTCCGAGCAAGTCAAACATGAAGCGGACCCCTGAACCGAACTAATGCACTGCGACGAACTGTTGGACGAAGTCTTGTCCCCAACACTGTCCTATTCGTTATTCTCCACCAAACTGTTGTCCTCTCACCTCTCGCGGGCTCCCTTTCTTCCCAAAATATCCACATAATGGGCCAAGCCCAGATTGGTCCCTTCCGTTTGAACTGCCTGGGTCATGCAGGCCAAGGTTCAAGAAACTGGTGGCTACCGACATACCCAACCTGATGAACGTCATCTTCGTTAGAAGCGAAATCTACTTTGGCTGAAAAATAGCATACGGCTGTCGCCTAGCTCGGTAGGTGATGGTGAAAGTTTGGGCCGAGAAAGCCACCACCATTGTTCTGGAAAGGTGGGAGATGACGTGAGAAGATTAAAACTTTTGGAAGGAAGATGTGGAATTTAGGTCGGATCTGGGAGACAAAAATCTGCTTCGTTCCCACGAGAAGTAAAGTTTCCTTGAACGGGGATATGTGAACTATATGCATCTTAAAATAAATAATATAAATATGCACATACATATATTTAACATCAATAGTAATAATATAATAGTGTTAATATGTACAGTTACATGTGCTATGCCTCTTCGTCTGCTGTCACGCTCTATATAGGTCCCGACCCAAAATGAATAACTCAACTCGTTAAGACCAATTGCCAATAACTAAACACATTGTTTACAATTTGGAAAATAACAAAATTCCAGACTTTCGAAACTAGGAACCACAAATTTCGAGACAAACTCTAGGGCGATTAGTATACATGACCATGCAGCTAAGAAGATCACTATACCTTAGCTGAACAGAATGCCACAAAACAAATGTTTAGAATCTTGATCTCTCAAGTACATGTAATAACTAGAAACTAAACTGAGCAGTTACCGACTACTGAATGCAAAGAAGCATCAGGCGTGAATTTTAATGTTCCACTTGGCATTGCCACGTACAGACTTATCATTTAGATAAAATTTCGTTTCCTACAAATTTGCAACAATTATAGTGTAAACAATTCATAATTATTGTACAGTTTAGAAATACATTGCTCCAGAAGTAAGAAAAATATAAGATTTCCCGGCATTTTCCACAGTTTGCAGACTGATAAATCATTGTAAAGACTGCGTAATTTCCACATGAACATGCATTATATCGTAGGGAAGCGACGTGAACTTTGGGGACACCAATGCAGAACAAATATGAAATATACCGGAAACTGATGTTCTTCTGCAAATGTTTCTTAATGAACGCAAGAATAGATCATTAATCTTCGTAATTAATTTTGTAAGTAGGTAACTCAAGTATAAGTTTTCCTATTAGAAAGGAACTGAATCTCAATGCGTTTAGCGTATGTGAATTACGAGTTCATAACAAGCAATCAAACAGTAGAATGTAGTATTAAATGATAAGGCTACTTACAGCGATGGATTGGCCCATGTCCACAGAGTGCTGACAAATTTCTTCCATCCACAGTATATAAACTTATTCCTAGTCGCATCTATTGCATTTCGCCATTGATATCGAGGGCTGAAGAGAGTTGTCTTGTGCGAATTCTGTTCACGTAGCAAATACGGGAAAGGAGAAAAACAATGGTGGCATTGTTGGATGCCGTTTCCGTGGCAAACTGGCTGCCATCAGCATTAGGTTGGAAAGGGAGTCTTTTTAGTTTTGCTCGCGAGTATTTTTGTGTTTTTGAAAGTATTTTTCACTTCTGAAGTGAATGAAAATGCTACCGGACTTGCAAACCTTAGGGTTTCTCGTCGCCCTGCTGCTCGAGGCAGACCCTTGCCTCGCAGCAATGTTTTTGTTTGTTCCTCTTCTGTGGGAGCAATGCACCAGTAGTATTAGCTCACTGGCTTTAAATGGGGATAGTCGAGGGCGAGACGAAGGACGGCGTAGGTTGACCTTCCACGTGGAAGCGTCCGACCAAGATCTGGCCTTCCAAGGGGACCTCCACCATGCACCGATGACACTGTGGACTTTCACGTCGACGTGCATCGTGGGGGACACCTTCCTCCGCCTCTTAGACTTTGCTGCCACGCCAGTTTTAAGTTATTTCGACGTTCATCTGGCCGACGGATTGATACCAAATGTCAGCATCGTGGTTAACAGGCTCTCTAGAGAAGTTGCGGAGGCTGTCTATTTCGCTGATGATCCTCTTTCTTCCCACGGCTTGGTTCTCGCATCCAGCAACCATCCTTCTTCTCCCAGATCGATCGCTATATCAGGAAGGAGAGTATCCAGTTTGGTGTTTTCTGACAGCACGTATTCAATGTTCGAACTGATAGTAAGAAGTGTGCGTGTTGTTCTCGTGAGATGCTCGCCAACTTCTCCCACCATGTCAGAGGCAGTGACTGCCGGCTGTTCCCGAGACTTGCAAGATGGGAGAGAAATAGGAATACGATCAATAGAAGAAGCTGTACCTCAGGAAGTTGAAGACCCTCCTGATTTCAGACTAGGTAACTTCGCTCCATTTGCTCATGGAAACAAACCGAAAGATGACAAAAAGAAGCGTGAAGAAGACTTGATAGCAGGTGATATTGCTGAGAGAAGACTGGCAGCTTCAAATGTGTGCTTGAAACCACAGGAAGAAGAGTGCAAGGACGGAATGAAAAGAGATGGCCCCTTAATTGGAAATGATGCTTGTTCATCTTCGTCTTCCGAAAGCTCCCTCGAGAGTGATGCAAGTGATTGGGAAAGAACCTTCGAAATGGCAGCAGCAGAAACAAAGGAAAAGCTTATGAGGAAGTGGCAAGACTTCATCGCTTTGTACAAGAAAGATGCCACAGAAATGGAACTGATGCCTACTTTATTTGCGAAATGTATAAAGAGACTCAGCCAGTTGGAAAGAAACTTCGTATTTCTATACGAAAACTTGATTCTCACTAAACAATTTCAAATGCGAAGCATGGTTGCTGAGAAAGGTTCGAGTGTGGTTCCAAATGTATCCCAAGCTATCAGAGACATTGAAGTAAAGCTGAATGAGAAATGGAAGAACGCTTGCACCGAGTACGGAATGTTCACTCACCGAATAGGAGTGCAAAACTTGAAGGAAAGAAATGCTGAAGACGAGAAGAAGCGGAAGAACGAGATGAAGATGGAACAGAAGCGCCAAAAAATGTATGAGAAACTTGATGCTTTGTTCCAGCGCCTCTGCTCGAAAGCAAAAAGTAAGTTGACAAAACAGCTACAAGACGACTATAATGCTTATCGCAAGCATGTGGAAACCTTGATCCTAGACGTCCACTTCGACACAGCTGTTATGAAGAAACTCTTGAAGTCAAGAGCCAGAACAATGGATAAGTTCACATTGCGTCTAGAGCAGCTGCGAGCAGAGTTGAAGACCATGGACGACACCCAAAAATGTGGTATATATTATTGTTATATACGTAAAGAAATAGATGATATGGTGGTAAAGCACCGTGATCAGTACGTGAACGATTTGAAGAGCATTACAGCGACCATCACGTCGTTCAAAGACAAACAGACATTGCGTGATCGTAAAGTAAATGCCAAAGCAGAGAAGAGTCATTGTTTTATGAGTAAAACCCTGAAGGAGAACGCTCACAGGTCGAGAAGGAACCTACCCAGATTCTTCCAGAATTGCGTTCCAGTGTACCTTCCAGATCTCCAAGAGAGAGTCAAGGATCAAGAAGTGCTGGACGCCATCAACCAGGCCCTCGACTCCATCCTGAGAAGCTGCCAGAGAAACCTGGAAGATGTGCTGAAGGATTTGCAGGTGGAGTTGGGTTCAGGGTGCATGGACTGGGAGGATGATTACGTGGAGAAGAAACTCCGAGAAACTCGACGAGAGAACGGGCAGCATTACCTGACGAAACTTGGCGAGTTGAAGAAGATGGTGAAGGATTACGAAGAACTGCAGGAGTCAAGTGCTGCCGGTGCTTCCCTTAGTTGTTGTCCTTTCGTGAAACCTCTTCGCCGCTGTTTCAACAGCTACTTCTGCAAAGTATAAACATTACAGTACAAGGTGTGCAGAAAAGTAGAAACGTTTCAATGACGGTGTATAAAAAAATAATTTTATCCAAAAAAATTCATTGTGGCTTCAGCCAAGACTGCGATGCAAGGATATTTACTGAGCACTCGCACTCTTCGTAGATTCAATTAGCAATATTTATCCTATATAGTGAAGTTAAATATTTTCAGATATTTCGGAAAGCTTGCTTCAAAAGCATTTCAATTACATTATCACAAATTGTTAATGTCAATATTTAATCTGAGTAGTAGTAGTAGTACAAGCTGTATTTAATCTTCGTTCCAATAATATGTTCATGCATTGATATTAATAGTTTTAATCATTTGCTTTGAAGTAGATTCACACAATCTTAGCACGTTAGATATCAAGCATAAAAACAACAAGTACATTCTTTTTCTTATCAACACTTTCTAGTTGCCCCGCATCTCCACGACGTATCATTCGACTGAATGATGGGATAAAACCAATCACTACCAATAGATTAATGGAAAATGTATCTATTCACCATTCATCCTCATTAATGATGAGACCACTTGTCCTCGTGACAAGTTGGATGCTTGGCTGCCAAAGGTAAAACTGAAATACAGTACTTAGTTATACAACTAGGAATGGCAAATAGTCACTCGTTCGATTTTGTGAACCTTTGAACCTAAATCATGCATGTTACGGTTAGGATAGATACCTGTCTACACTTACAACAATGATCATGAATTTAGTAACGTAGAGTAATATAAAACTGAGCTCTCTCTAGGCTTCGTGGGTAGTTCACCTAACTCAGGCAGATTGGTCTCCTTTCCAAAGAGCTGTTGCCTGTCCCTAATCAAAGCCAACAAAAGTGAGTCCCTTGCCAGTCTGCCCGTTCTCCTAAACCCCTGTCCTTGGAGTTTCCTCCACGCTGACACTTGAGTTTTCCTTCCTAGTACTCGTATTCTCCACAGCTTGCTGCTTGTCAACCTTTTGTCAACCTTGCATCCTCAATACATCAGGAAGTTTGCTTGATGTGCATATTTCACATAAGTGAGAGGAATGGACAGCTGGTAACTAACAAGTGAATGATCTGGTCAGTTCGAAGCCTCTAGAGAAACTCTTAAATGAAATAAAGTATAATCTTATGGATTGATAAGATAAATAGCAAGGTAAATATTCAATAACTGTTTCAATACCATTCTTAACATCACATATAAAGGTGATCAAACAAAAAACTTTTCTTAAGTAAATATTTTGTCTTATCTATTTTGAAATGTATCAATGTTTATATTTAATTGTATTGTGTAAATTCATGTGCTTGTAGAGTATGTTTGTAAAATATTTTACTTATACAGTATGTTACTGTATGTCTGTACCAGTGTTGTTAAAGGTCCAGTAATTTTAAATAAATTCAATTCCGGTCCAGGAGAGAAAATCAGCAAGCGTAAATGGGTTCTGGACCGTAAAGAACCTTTTTTATCTGTAAAGTATTTCAATTCGGTCCAGGAATCTTTTTTATCAGATCAATTTAAATACAGTCCTGGAACCTTTTTTACCCCGGCTGAATTTAAATACGGTCCAGGAACCTTTTTTTTAAAAAAACAATACGAAACTTGGACCGAATTGAAAATGTGCGAGAAAAAAGAATCCGATCTTGCAGCGGAACCCAATTTATGTGTTTTCTGGACTTTAACAACCCTGGTCTGTACAAATATCTTGTGTTTTATATTTCCATTTGTATGTAATCAATTTATGTAAAACTACTGTAATAAGGTAGCCATGCTATTCACAGCAGTATAAACGTTTAAATAATAAAAAAATATCGTTTTAGTTGAAACATTATTAAAACCTTTCTACGTGTTAATGTGTAGCTGCAGCAGACTAATATACGGTACCTAGTGAATCACATACATTTAATTATAAGGCAACGACATAAATACTATGCCATCTCCAAGGACATATTTAGGGGGGATGCAGGGGGTCCGGATACCCCGGAAAGACTCACCAACTACTAAAAAATAATTAAAATATACTTGTTTAACATTTGTTGTATAATCGATGGTTATTAATTTACTCTGGACTTTAGGAAGGCAAAGATTGTTTCATCCTACAGATATTCAATTTTCCATTAATTTGACATGGATTTCTTTGCCAGGGAACTTGTTTTTATTGATATAATGCCGATCTTAACTACAGGTAAACTAGATCATGAATACGTGCTGTTATATATCTGCTCATATATACCTTACCTATTCGCGTAATATTAACAATAATTAATTTATCTATATATTTTTATTTAATTTAATTTATTTTATTTTATTTAATATTTTATTTAATAGAATTACATAATGATTTGAATTTGAACATTATTATTCCTGAGATACTTGGTTCGAACCCCCCTCGCTCCGAAATATATTTCTAGATACGTGCCTAGTTTTCGGGGGACATACGCAATACATGTTTCTTGGCCTGTAATGCCCGTATGTTGATTGATTGAGTTGGTGTTTTAAGTCCACTTTGTGCACAGTAAGGCTAATCGGGACTGAACCTACACTTTCAAGTTGGAACCGAACCACCATGTTCTTCCACAGGGTATCGAACCCGGGACCCCTTGATTACAAGGCGACGATGCTAAGTAGTATAAAATACAATACAACCAGCACCACTTACAAGTGTACAAATGATGAGCTCATATAATTAAACAGCCCGATTTGCCCACACTTAAAATTATGCAAAGATGCCCTTATTCCCCAATTCTTCAAGTGTCATATGCTCTTAATTCTAAGAATTTTGAATCCTAGTGTACAAATGATGAGCCCCCTCAGATTGATTTGCCTACACTTATAAAAGGCACTTCTGTGAGATTGTTGTCCATAAATTTGTTAAAAATATGCCCCTCTTGATATTTTTTTTGCCCACACCTAAAACTAGGCCAAAACGTATTAACACACACCCACACACACATACCCCCCTCACCCACACCCACACACACACACACACACACACACACACACACATGTAATGCAAGAGCTCTTGCATCATGCTGTGCAACAAATTATTATCCAATATTATGCAACAAATTATGATGCAAGAGCTATTACATCATGCTATGCAACAAATTATTATTTAATATTATGAAGCAAATTATTAGGCATGTATTGTTTTCTAATTGGTTAATTATGACATAATGTGATGATGTGTTATATTCTGATTGCTTTATTGTTTCAGATGTTTTAATCCGTGCTTAGGGTATATAAAGGGATTTTGCGCTACTCCTCAGCCAGTATTGTGAGAGTGGCTGAGGAGAACAGATGTGTTGTTACAGTGCTTCTCATACTTACAGGCCTGTTTGGTTTAATATACAATTTATATTAAATATATTTCTGGTATATTGAACAAAAAGGGCTTATATTTTGTATAAAAAATCTGATATTTGTTGCATCCAGCTTGTTTTGTTGTAATCCACTCATATTTAGAGTCAGGCTTATATTTGTCCCAGCCTGTTGTACAAAAATCAATACATAACACAGCGCTAGGTCATTGCCTTTCTAGACATGCATGTCTGTGCAGGCATTTGCGGAAGGTCAGTGTAGATCAATATTTATTCTCTTTTTCCACTTGTGGGGTATTAGCTTTACAACCTGTCATAATAAGCATAGAGTTTTGGTTTAAAACCCCAAAAAATTTATATAATAAACTGAGAATAAAAATTAATAATATTAACATATTAAATATACACAAGAAATAAACAAAGCACACAGCTGAACAATATATATATATATATATATATTAAGTACAAAATTTTGAATTGAACCCCAGGAAATCTTATATAATAAACCAACAACAAAAATGCCAAATCAAAAATATTGCAATCAGTGTAATAAAAATATATCCAGCCCCAATTGGGCCAGACACCAAAAGAATTGTAACCCAGGCAAATTCAGAACTCCCACTAAAATATGTTCTAAATGCAATAAAATATTTAGCAAGGCATATTTCAATAGACATGTGGGTTCTTGTTCTGTACAGTCATCAACATTGCCCCCTCAACCATCTACATCTGGTCTGAAAAGGAAGCATGAAACACCTCTTAATGCTGGACCGGCAAAGCAGCCACGCTATGAACCCATCCATAGCAGTTTTAACGGCCAATTAAGAGATCACTGTTTTAAATCAGAGCCAAGATGTGACATTAAGAATTTTTTGAACAGTATAAATCCTGATGTGCAGGCAATTCTAAATGCACAAAATGGCTCTTATAAGCTGTCCCTCAAATTGTTTACAATATAAGAAGCCAAATGGCACAAAATTTACACAGCCCCACATAACAGAAACTGTACCGGTATATTCAAATGCAAATTTAGACAAAATAATAAGCAGTTTGATAGATCAATTGAATATTAAACACTCTGAATTTGCAGCAAAAGAGTCTGGATGGAGCCTATGCGGATCTCCACACAAGCTCTATGTTAATATTTCTGAATTCAGCCCATTACAAGGATCTACATATCTGCCATTACCTGCCAATATCAAAAACAAAACAGCCGTGGTTAATATAAAAAATAATGACCAGAAATGCTTTTTGTGGTGTATTTTAGCTGCTTTGTATCCAGTTTCAAGGAACCCTCAGAGAATAACTTATTATAAGGAACATGAACATGATTTTGATGAAGCAATGGAGGGTTTAGAATACCCAATGCCTGTTCAGAATATTGATAAATTTGAAAAAAAGGCCAGGCATATCAATGGCAAACAATTATCTATTAATGTATTTACTTGTTCTACTGGCCGTGACAATTGCTTGATAGATCCTCTCAGAATCAGTACACTTGATGATGAATCTGCTATTCCGATTGATCTGCTCTTAATTGAAAAGGATGGCACATATCATTACACTCTGATACACAGTCTTGAAGCTTTAGTCAGAACACAACTAGACAAAACTCATAAAATATTTAAGTTGTGCAGAAGATGTTTGTCTGTATTTGATGGTCAAAAAATAATAAATGGGTTCGGGAAGTGAATGCAGAAATTGCTAAAAACAAGTTAATTGAGCATCTGAAATACTGTGGCAACCATAAACCTGTTCATATGGAGATGCCAATGCCAAGTGAAAATGCAAAATTCAAAAAGTTTGAAGCCTTGTTGGAACACCCAGCATATATAGTCTGTGATTTTGAATCAAATCTCAAACCCCTTGCATTCTGCAGCCCAGACCCTGAGGAATCTTCAATTACATCATATCAATTACATGAACCTTCCAGCTTTTATTATGTGGTTGTACAGGGTGGTGTGCTTAGTAAAGAATATTTATACATGGGAGCAGATGCCATCAAAGAATTTGCACATAGAATAGAAAATGAGTGCCATGACATAGCATCTAATGTCTTATTAAAATCAAAACCCATGTTGCCTTTAACAGAGAAACAGATTGAAGATTTCAACAATGCAGAAAAATGCCCGGTATGTGATTCTGAATTTTCAGATGCAAATATCAAGGTTCATCACCATTCTCATACAGATGGTAAATTCTTAATGGCCCTGTGTAATAGCTGCAATATTCAGATCCAGAGACCAAAATTTGTCCCCATATTTTGCCATGGTGCATCCAATTATGATTTTCATCATTTGATCAGGACGAGGGGTTTAACAAGCAGAATTTAAATATTTTAGCTGAAAATGATGAGAAATATATTGCCATTAACAAAATAATTAAAGTTAATGGTGTTTCTATTCACTTAAGATTTCTTGATTCTTACAGAATTTTATCGGCTAGCCTGGCTACACTGGCCACTCAATTATCTGATGATCAATTCAAAATCACATGTGCTTTGTTTCCAAATCAGGATCTGAAATTAATTAGGCGGAAGGGTGTATATCCATATGATTATGTTACAGATTTTTCTAAATTTGATGAGTGTTCTCTGCCACCACAACAAGAGTTTTACAGCAAAATCAGAGCATCTGGAATCACTGATGATGATTATCACCATGCCCAATTGATGTGGAACAATTTAAAATGCAAGACATTTGGTGATTATCACAAGGCATATTTAAAACTTGATGTGACTCTCTTAGCTGATATATTCCAGGCATTCAGAAAATCTTCCATGCAAAATTATAAGCTGGATCCAATGTATTTTTACAGTGCTCCGGGCCTAGCATGGTCTTCAATGTTTTTGAACACTAAAATGCAATTGGATCTGATCCAGGATCAAGATATGTACTTGTTTATGGAGCAATGTATAAGAGGGGTCACGGTGCAATGCTCTCAGAGATATGCCAGAGCAAATAACAAATATATTCCTGATTATGATCCAGCACTGCCATCAAATTATATACTGTATGTGGATGCAAACAGCCTGTATGGTTATGCTATGATGGATAAACTGCCATATGCAGGTCTTGAGTGGGTTGAAAATTTCAATATTGAAGATTTTAAGGACTTTGATGACAGTAACTATGGCCTCTTCTTAGAGGTTGATCTGACAATTCCTGATGATTTACACAACACATGTTCTGATCTGCCCCCCATTCCCGAGGTTAAGTGTTCACCTGGCTCTAAACAGAAGAAATTGATGATGACTCTGGAGCCGAAACAGAATTATGTCATATATTACAAAAACCTCCAGTTCCTGATGAATCATGGTGTTCAAGTGACCAAAGTTGGAAAAGTTTTGAGGTTCAGGCACTCAAGATGGTTGAAGCCATATATTGATACAAACACAGAGCTTCGAACATCTGCAATGAGCCAATTTGATAAATCTTTGTTTAAATTGATGGTAAATTCAGTGTATGGCAAAACAATTGAAAATGTCAGAAAACATATTGATGTTAAAATAATTACTGACCCCAGCCGGAGCAAAAAATTGATTGCAAAGCCCAACTTCAATTACAGAAGAATTTATGATGAAAATATGGCACTTTTCAACATGAAAAAAAACAAAGATTAAGTTTGATAAACCTATTTATGTAGGGGCTGTGATATTGGAATTGGCCAAATTACACGTTAAAATTGTATTATGATGTGTTGAAACCTTTTTATGGTGATTGTGTAAAATTGATGTACATGGACACAGATAGTTTTGTTCTTGATATTCAAACAGAAGATGTTTATCAAGATATGGCACAGCCTGAATTGTTTAAATATTTTGATACCACTGAACATTCAAAAATTAAACCCCACAACAAAAAGATGCCTGGCAAGTTAAAAGATGAGACACTTGGTGATGTTATTGTGGCATTTGCTGGGTTAAGGGCCAAGATGTACAGTTTTGAAACATGTAGTGGTGTTGTTGCCAAAAAGGCCAAGGGCATTGGCAGAGTAACTGTTGACAAAGAGCTTGAATTTGAGGATTACAAAAATTGTCTCAAATCCCAGAGTTTAATCAGAACATCAGAATCCAGAATTCAGAGTGTGGATCACTTATTGACTAGCAATATTGTAAGAAAAGTGGCTCTGGACCCACATGATGATAAGAGATGTATTTTATCATGTGGCATACATACCCTACCATGGGGGCATTGTGATTTGAAAAATGGCAATCAATGCCCAATTACAGAGCATGATTTGAAATAAATAAGTTCATAGGCATGTTTATTTATTTAAACTTAATCTTTGTTTTTTTCATGTTGAAAAGTGCCATATTTTCATCATAAATTCTTCTGTAATTGAAGTTGGGCTTTGCAATCAATTTTTTGCTCCGGCTGGGGTCAGTAATTATTTTAACATCAATATGTTTTCTGACATTTTCAATTGTTTTGCCATACACTGAATTTACCATCAATTTAAACAAATATTTATCAAATTGGCTCATTGCAGATGTTCGAAGCTCTGTGTTTGTATCAATATATGGCTTCAACCATCTTGAGTGCCTGAACCTCAAAACTTTTCCAACTTTGGTCACTTGAACACCATGATTCATCAGGAACTGGAGGTTTTTGTAATATATGACATAATTCTGTTTCGGCTCCAGAGTCATCATCAATTTCTTCTGTTTAGAGCCAGGTGAACACTTAACCTCGGGAATTGGGGGCAGATCAGAAAATGTGTTGTGTAAATCATCAGGAATTGTCAGATCAACCTCTAAGAAGAGGCCATAGTTACTGTCATCAAAGTCCTTAAAATCTTCAATATTGAAATTTTCAACCCACTCAAGACCTGCATATGGCAGTTTATCCATCATAGCATAACCATACAGGCTGTTTGCATCCACATACAGTATATAATTTGATGGCAGTGCTGGATCATAATCAGGAATATATTTGTTATTTGCTCTGGCATATCTCTGAGAGCATTGCACCATGCCCCCTCTTATACATTGCTCCATAAACAAGTACATATCTTGATCCTGGATCAGATCCAATTGCATTTTAGTGTTCAAAAACATTGAAGACCATGCTAGACCCGGAGCACTGTAAAAATACATTGGATCCAGCTTATAATTTTGCATGGAAGATTTTCTGAATGCCTGGAATATATCAGCTAAGAGAGTCACATCAAGTTTTAAATATGCCTTGTGATAATCACCAAATGTCTTGCATTTTAAATTGTTCCACATCAATTGGGCATGGTGATAATCATCATCAGTGATTCCAGATGCTCTGATTTTGCTGTAAAACTCTTGTTGTGGTGGCAGAGAACACTCATCAAATTTAGAAAAATCTGTAACATAATCATATGGATATACACCCTTCCGCCTAATTAATTTCAGGTCCTGATTTGGAAACAAAGCACATGTGATTTTGAATTGATCATCAGATAATTGAGTGGCCAGTGTAGCCAGGCTAGCCGATAAAATTCTGTAAGAATCAAGAAATCTTAAGTGAATAGAAACACCATTAACTTTAATTATTTTGTTAATGGCAATATATTTCTCATCATTTTCAGCTAAAATATTAAATTCTGCTTGTTAAACCCCTCGTACCTGATCAAATGATGAAAATCATAATTGGATGCACCATGGCAAAATATGGGGACAAATTTTGGTCTCTGGATCTGAATATTGCAGCTATTACACAGGGCCATTAAGAATTTACCATCTGTATGAGAATGGTGATGAACCTTGATATTTGCATCTGAAAATTCAGAATCACATACCGGGCATTTTTCTGCATTGTTGAAATCTTCAATCTGTTTCTCTGTTAAAGGCAACATGGGTTTTTAATTTTAATAAGACATTAGATGCTATGTCATGGCACTCATTTTCTATTCTATGTGCAAATTCTTTGATGGCATCTGCTCCCATGTATAAATATTCTTTACTAAGCACACCACCCTGTACAACCACATAATAAAAGCTGGAAGGTTCATGTAATTGATATGATGTAATTGAAGATTCCTCAGGGTCTGGGCTGCAGAATGCAAGGGGTTTGAGATTTGATTCAAAATCACAGACTATATATGCTGGGTGTTCCAACAAGGCTTCAAACTTTTTGAATTTTGCATTTTCACTTGGCATTGGCATCTCCATATGAACAGGTTTATGGTTGCCACAGTATTTCAGATGCTCAATTAACTTGTTTTTAGCAATTTCTGCATTCACTTCCCGAACCCATTTATTATTTTTTGACCATCAAATACAGACAAACATCTTCTGCACAACTTAAATATTTTATGAGTTTTGTCTAGTTGTGTTCTGACTAAAGCTTCAAGACTGTGTATCAGAGTGTAATGATATGTGCCATCCTTTTCAATTAAGAGCAGATCAATCGGAATAGCAGATTCATCATCAAGTGTACTGATTCTGAGAGGATCTATCAAGCAATTGTCACGGCCAGTAGAACAAGTAAATACATTAATAGATAATTGTTTGCCATTGATATGCCTGGCCTTTTTTTCAAATTTATCAATATTCTGAACAGGCATTGGGTATTCTAAACCCTCCATTGCTTCATCAAAATCATGTTCATGTTCCTTATAATAAGTTATTCTCTGAGGGTTCCTTGAAACTGGATACAAAGCAGCTAAAATACACCACAAAAAGCATTTCTGGTCATTATTTTTTATATTAACCACGGCTGTTTTGTTTTTGATATTGGCAGGTAATGGCAGATATGTAGATCCTTGTAATGGGCTGAATTCAGAAATATTAACATAGAGCTTGTGTGGAGATCCGCATAGGCTCCATCCAGACTCTTTTGCTGCAAATTCAGAGTGTTTAATATTCAATTGATCTATCAAACTGCTTATTATTTTGTCTAAATTTGCATTTGAATATACCGGTACAGTTTCTGTTATGTGGGGCTGTGTAAATTTTGTGCCATTTGGCTTCTTATATTGTAAACAATTTGAGGGACAGCTTATAAGAGCCATTTTGTGCATTTAGAATTGCCTGCACATCAGGATTTATACTGTTCAAAAAATTCTTAATGTCACATCTTGGCTCTGATTTAAAACAGTGATCTCTTAATTGGCCGTTAAAACTGCTATGGATGGGTTCATAGCGTGGCTGCTTTGCCGGTCCAGCATTAAGAGGTGTTTCATGCTTCCTTTTCAGACCAGATGTAGATGGTTGAGGGGGCAATGTTGATGACTGTACAGAACAAGAACCCACATGTCTATTGAAATATGCCTTGCTAAATATTTTATTGCATTTAGAACATATTTTAGTGGGAGTTCTGAATTTGCCTGGGTTACAATTCTTTTGGTGTCTGGCCCAATTGGGGCTGGATATATTTTTATTACACTGATTGCAATATTTTTGATTTGGCATTTTTGTTGTTGGTTTATTATATAAGATTTCCTGGGGTTCAATTCAAAATTTTGTACTTAATATATATATATATATATATATATATTGTTCAGCTGTGTGCTTTGTTTATTTCTTGTGTATATTTAATATGTTAATATTATTAATTTTTATTCTCAGTTTATTATATAAATTTTTTGGGGTTTTAAACCAAAACTCTATGCTTATTATGACAGGTTGTAAAGCTAATACCCCACAAGTGGAAAAAGAGAATAAATATTGATCTACACTGACCTTCCGCAAATGCCTGCACAGACATGCATGTCTAGAAAGGCAATGACCTAGCGCTGTGTTATGTATTGATTTTTGTACAACAGGCTGGGACAAATATAAGCCTGACTCTAAATATGAGTGGATTACAACAAAACAAGCTGGATGCAACAAATATCAGATTTTTTATACAAAATATAAGCCCTTTTTGTTCAATATACCAGAAATATATTTAATATAAATTGTATATTAAACCAAACAGGCCTGTAAGTATGAGAAGCACTGTAACAACACATCTGTTCTCCTCAGCCACTCTCACAATACTGGCTGAGGAGTAGCGCAAAATCCCTTTATATACCCTAAGCACGGATTAAAACATCTGAAACAATAAAGCAATCAGAATATAACACATCATCACATTATGTCATAATTAACCAATTAGAAAACAATACATGCCTAATAATTTGCTTCATAATATTAAATAATAATTTGTTGCATAGCATGATGTAATAGCTCTTGCATCATAATTTGTTGCATAATATTGGATAATAATTTGTTGCACAGCATGATGCAAGAGCTCTTGCATTACATGTGTGTGTGTGTGTGTGTGTGTGTGTGTGTGTGGGTGTGGGTGAGGGGGGTATGTGTGTGTGGGTGTGTGTTAATACGTTTTGGCCTAGTTTTAGGTGTGGGCAAAAAAAATATCAAGAGGGGCATATTTTTAACAAATTTATGGACAACAATCTCACAGAAGTGCCTTTTATAAGTGTAGGCAAATCAATCTGAGGGGGCTCATCATTTGTACACTAGGATTCAAAATTCTTAGAATTAAGAGCATATGACACTTGAAGAATTGGGGAATAAGGGCATCTTTGCATAATTTTAAGTGTGGGCAAATCGGGCTGTTTAATTATATGAGCTCATCATTTGTACACTTGTAAGTGGTGCTGGTTGTATTGTATTTTATACTACTTAGCATCGTCGCCTTGTAATCAAGGGGTCCCGGGTTCGATACCCTGTGGAAGAACATGGTGGTTCGGTTCCAACTTGAAAGTGTAGGTTCAGTCCCGATTAGCCTTACTGTGCACAAAGTGGACTTAAAACACCAACTCAATCAATCAACATACGGGCATTACAGGCCAAGAAACATGTATTGCGTATGTCCCCCGAAAACTAGGCACGTATCTAGAAATATATTTCGGAGCGAGGGGGGTTCGAACCAAGTATCTCAGGAATAATAATGTTCAAATTCAAATCATTATGTAATTCTATTAAATAAAATATTAAATAAAATAAAATAAATTAAATTAAATAAAAATATATAGATAAATTAATTATTGTTAATATTACGCGAATAGGTAAGGTATATATGAGCAGATATATAACAGCACGTATTCATGATCTAGTTTACCTGTAGTTAAGATCGGCATTATATCAATAAAAACAAGTTCCCTGGCAAAGAAATCCATGTCAAATTAATGGAAAATTGAATATCTGTAGGATGAAACAATCTTTGCCTTCCTAAAGTCCAGAGTAAATTAATAACCATCGATTATACAACAAATGTTAAACAAGTATATTTTAATTATTTTTTAGTAGTTGGTGAGTCTTTCCGGGGTATCCGGACCCCCTGCATCCCCCCTAAATATGTCCTTGGAGATGGCATAGTATTTATGTCGTTTATTTATATCAGAATATAACACATCATCACATTATGTCATAATTAACCAATTAGAAAACAATACATGCCTAATAATTTGCTTCATAATATTAAATAATAATTTGTTGCATAGCATGATGTAATAGCTCTTGCATCATAATTTGTTGCATAATATTGGATAATAATTTGTTGCACAGCATGATGCAAGAGCTCTTGCATTACATGTGTGTGTGTGTGTGTGTGTGTGTGTGTGTGTGTGTGTGTGTGTGTGTGTGTGTGTTAATACGTTTGGCGTAGTTTTAGGTGTGGGCAAAAAAAATATCAAGAGGGGCATATTTTTGACAGGATTATGGACAACAATCTCACAGAAGTGCCTTTTGTAAGTGTGGACAAATCAATCTGAGGGGGGTCATACTTTCTCAGGAAATTCCCGAGGGCATTTTTACAAAAATCTTGGATTAGACAGGGTTCCACACTTGAGCAAAAAACTCATATGGGCATGTTGAGCAAGTTTTAAGTGTAGGCAAATCTGCATGAGGGGGGTTCATACTTTCTCGAAATGGTTATAGCATAAATTACACTACTAATTATTTTTCAATTACATTTTAAAATGTTCAAATTGTCAAAAGAAGTAAATATTGCTTTTCAAATTTACTGTCGCTATTGAATTGGTTTATATAAAACATGTAACTAACTATTTTGAAACGGATATTACTTACCCAGTTTATTATTAAGTAAATAGACAATAACACTTTGAATATTTGTACAATATTACAGTCCGTACACACATAACGTTACGTTCTAATTTTTTCAAATAAGCGAATGTACTTACTCGATTTCCTTCCTCCAATAGTCCACGCCGATATTTTCAAAGACATTAAGAGCATTTGGAAACTCAAAACGAGGCCGAAGGTCATGTCGGCGAGTGCACAAGACTTGGCCGTGTGCGAGTCTTAAATACATGGACGTCCGGAAGAGCGGGCAAGGGAGGGCCACGCCCCCCCCCCTAGAAAATGAATGTCCGACAAAAAGTATATATACAGGGTGTCATTTTAATGGCGCCCACGGACCACGGAAACGTATAGAATACATCAAAACAAACAACTTTTCTCAGTAACATTTTTCTCGTTGGAGCGTCGTTTCGGCGCTACAGTCGTTCAAAAAAGCTCGTTTTGCCGCCTGAATACTGGCAACCCAACACAACATTTGATAGCATTTGTGACGTCATATCCCGTCGTGAAGCGATGCGTTACAGGGTTGCCAGGAACACACAAATTCTGTGAAAAATGACATAGCTACAATCAGCCACATTATGTACCGCAAAACAAAACGAGAAAACACGTTCTGTAACCTAACAGGAAGTAAACAAACGAGACGAAAAATGGCAGAAAGAAAATATAATTCAAGTGGAAGTGGTCACTGTATCGAATTTTATCTCAGCTTACATGTCAAATATTTGCAAATCTAGTTACCAAGTTGGCATCTATCCACTTCGTTCTTCTGATACTAGTTGTCTGTGACACACTGAACAAATGACAAAATAGAAATGAAAGAACTAAAAATTCCAAAGATAATCAACACATAATATAATGTATATTCAGGGCATTGTGAGGCAAGTAGCAAAAATGGTTGAAAATACAGGGATATAAGTAGCAGTAACACAAACTCTCCGACGACTGTGTTTATCTACGCACGGGATACACATGTAATAGTTTGCAACTGTGAACAAGGCAGTATATTCGTTACTGATTCGTCATTACGATGTTACTGTGGTTGTACGTATTTTTAGCCGTAATGATAGTTCCGTTATCAGCACAAAAGTACAACAAGGCATCTGGACACAAATCTGTAGATATCAAATTTGCAACGAGATTTGCAAATATTTGACATGTAGCTGGGCGTAAACAGCCACATGTAAGCTGCAAGTCCAATAAAATGTATTGTTGTTGATATTTGACATGTAGGCTGAGACAAAATCCGATATTGACACGTCATTTTGAATACGGTTTTTACCATTTCTCATATCGTTGGTTCACTTCCCCCTTCCCCTGAGATGACTGCTGATCTTCTGGCTGGTAGTCTATGATGTTCGGTCTTCTGGATGAGTTCCTCGCTTTGTTTTACAGCTTATAATGTAGTTGGTAGTTTGTCATTTTTCACAAAATTTGTGTGTTCCTTGCAAACCTGCCGTGCGCTGTTTCGCCGCAGGAAATGACGTCACAAATACGATCAAATGTATTGTTGGGTTGCCAGCATCCAGGCGGCAAAACGGTATTTTTTGAACGGCTGTAGCGTCGAATCGACGCTTCGACGAGAAAAATGTTACTGAGAAAAGTTGTTTGTTCTGATGTCCTCTATACGAATCTGTGGTCCGTGGGCGCCATTAAAATGACACCCTGTATATTTCGCACATAATTTCATTTCAGTCACAGTAGTTTATGTTAATTATTATAAGGGGGTTGAAGGAACATGATACTTTCAGACTGCAGCAGTGTTTTTTGAAGGGGCATCGCAATTATGGGGGAAAATATGCCTCCTTTGACCCCCTGGATAAAAATACCTTACTTGCCCCTCCCTGGAAAAAATCCTGCGGACGCCCATGCTTAAATATATATATATATGGTGTCTCAAAAAGTCACTTAACTCCCTCGGTACAAGGCCACTGCAGCGCGCAACATGGAAATGGTGATGACCAATCGTTGCCAGGCCAGGGGGGAACCACATTGACGCCACCCGCACGGTCGGCGGCCATCTTGATGTCCGCCATCTTGAATTCAACTTCAGAATTTTAAATGGGAAGGGGGTGATATGATATATCAAATCAGGCTAGAATTTTACGACAAATGCAATGGTGTTTTCTTTTATGTATCTTTAACCAGTAAAAAGTTATGACTGAATTCTTGTACCAAATTGCTCCCTTTCGAGGTGTTGGAAAAATGCCTTAAAATTTGTTTAGCGCATCGGTAATGCATCGAGATCAAAGATGTCTAGGGAGAGAAGTTCGCATGCCATTGCACACGATTTTAATCGGATACATCCACGAAGAGCTGCGCATTATGAATGGTTGTCGCGAACAATTTACAGTGTGACGCTTCCATTGAATTAAAAGTCCTTCACAGTGACAAGGCTAACGTTCATGTTCATAAGGAAGTTCATAAACAGAATATTCGATGCTTTTTATCTGATAACCCATTTTCGACAGATCAAAGCTGAATGGTTAGTGCTGGTAAGTTAATGGTGTGGCGTGCTGTGCGGAACACGATTGGTTAGTTAATTTTTCATCAACGGAACCTTAAATGCTTAGGGCTACTTGGATTTGTTAAATAAACAGGTTTTTTAATCCTTGCTTATGGAAGAAGGTACTTTTTACAGAGTTTTTTCAATAGGGAGGAACACCAGAATACTATGGGAACGTTGTGAAGCAGTTTCTGTCCAAACTTAGATCTCGATGCATTACCGATACACTAAACAAATTTTAAGGCATTTTTCTAACACCTCAAAAAGGAGCAAATTGGTACAAGAATTCAGTCATAACTTTTTACTGGTTAAAGATACGTCGAAAAAAACCTTCACCATTGCATTTCTCGTGAAATTCTAGCCTGATTTGATATATCATATCCCCTCTTCCCATTTAAAATTCTGAAGTTGAATTCAAGATGGCCGCCGACCGCGCGGGTAGCGTCAATGTGGTTCCCCCTTGGCCTGATAACGATTGGTCATCACCACTTCCATGTTGCGAGCTGAGTGGCCTTGTACCGGAGGTGTTAAGTGACTTTTTGAGCCACCCTGTATATATATGTGCACGCATGTTTAATGTACTACATCATAGAGTAACTTGACGGGTTCATTCGTCAGTACCTTTCTGTAACTGATATCACATATTACATTTTCGGGTGGCATAGAGACCTGACAAGATTCGGCTGTGTATGAGAAAAATTCTGTCTCGTTCTCGATCGGACTCTACTATAGCTCTTTTCAGTTCTTACGTCGTGCGCTCTAGAAGCTGGCAGGGGAAGTGGGGAGCGGGGAACATGCCGCTGACCAACCAGAGAACAGACCACCTAGCGGTGGAGCCGAGAGTTACGCAGTCGCGGGAGGAAGCTGCAGCGTTAACCTCGTTCTGCACGTTGCTGTGTTGCCAATTCACCGCGTTGCTGATGGTGTTTTGCCTCAGTGTTGATTCCTGTTTGTTATGAGCGGAATGTAGGAATAACATACGTGGTAGTAATTGTTGTCGCGTCGTGTATTGCCTCACTGCATTGTTTCTTCGATAAACGTGTATGTGGCATGTGATGTGACGTTTATTTATACTCTCGTTATTCCATAGGGAGCTTTGTGCTTATTAACGCAGTAAGTATCGTACGATGGCGAACAGGAAAGAGGTAGTTTGTAGCAAAGGCAGGAAAATAATCAGTAGGGTTCATGGATATTTTCAAAAGGAAGCAGAAAACAGTGGTCCCTTGGTAAGTGTGCACAAAGTGCAACAGAGAGTGTTGGAAGCTTGTGGAGTGAGTACGCGAACTGTGCAGCGTATTGTTAGGGAAGGCAAAGACAGTCTTGAGGCGTCGGGTTCCACGTCATTTGAATCACCGCGCAAACGAATCAAAAGGAACAGTATCACAAAGGCAATCGACGGTTGCGATAAAGATATAATAAGAAGAATTATCCTCGGGTATTATGTAAAGGGTGAATATCCAACACTGAACAAGTTTTCGTTGATTTGCATACACAAATAAGCTTTCAGTGGTGAGTTTCGTCGTTGTGGAGGATACTGAAGTATATGGGGTTCAAGTACAAAAAGAGCAACGACGGTAGACGATTTCTGACGGAGAGAACCGATATAGTTACAGCCAGAGTAACGTTTTTGCGAAAAATGCATCTTCAAAAAAATATGGAACCTTTGCCCTATATAGGTATTTCATTTAGATGAATCGTACATACATCAGAATTACGCTCCAACGAAAATCTGGCAAAATAAAGAGGGTACGGGGGTTTAAAAGTGCCCATGGGTAAAGGTGGGCGCATTATTGTTTGTCACGTAGGTTCCAGTCACACTGGTTTTCTACAGGAATGTAAATTAGTTTTCAGTGGTTTTTGCAGTTTTTAGATACGCTTGACGAAAGGAACATCAAAGACGCAGTGATTGTAATGGACAATGCTAGCTAACATTCGGTACAGTTGGAAAGAATTCCTACAACGTATACACTTGATATCATACACTTATCGGTATTCTACCGACCACAAGATGGGGATAATACGCATTGTCAGGCCATACGTGAACAATGGGACGTCTGTATTTCATGGTTCTTTCGATTTCAACTCGCCTTTCCCGCTACTCTGGCAACGCTGCAGTCTCTCTCTCTAACCGGCCTGTCTCGTTGCGCTGGATAGGTCGTTTCCCCGCTCTCCACTTCCCCTGCCAGCTTCTAGAGGGCACGCCGTAACAACTGAAAAGAGCTATAGAAGGTTCTGAGAGTGTTTAAAAAATCGCGCAACCCAAACTTTGAAAATTTATATCACGAAAATCGTAAGAGATATTTACATCGGGTTTACTGCATTTTGAAGCCTCATTCTTTGAGATATTTTTCAATGCTTAACATTATCAATTTATTCGAGAAATCTAGAGAGAATAAATATGGTGATCTGGGGGCCATAAATTTTTGGAAATAATCCTTTCATGAAAAATCCCGCGCAAAAATGCCATAGTTTCGTTGTAGGTATGGCAAGTAGCGCCATCTTGCTAAAACCAGTAATCGCGTTCATCCTCTTGAAGCAGGGAAATAAATTGAGTGATGATATATCGGTACACAATACGATCCACTCTTCACTCAAATAACATTGGGCTCACAATACGTCGTCGGGATACGGCACACCATTCTCCAAGTATTTGTGGATGGAGCGGTACCTCGTGGAACCCATGAGGATTTTCAGAAGACCATTTTCTGCTGTTTTGGCTGTTGACATAACCATTCAAATGGAACCAAGCTTCAACAGTGAAAAACAAGGAATTAATTAATGATGCCATTTTCTTCGATGAGATATCGAAACAACCTGCAGAACTTCAAGCGTGTATCCTTATCAAGGTGTCGCAGTTCTTGAACAGCGCGAACGCGATATGGTTTTAGGGTAGCTTTCTTCACAGCCCTATGAGCACTGGAAAGTGACAAGTCCGCTTAAGACGCAAGTTTCCTGAGGCTTTTGGTTGAAGATAGTTCCAGGCGTGTACGCACATCGGTTAAAAACGATGGCGACCATTTCTTGTTTTGTCCCATACACTTCCGGTTTCTCGAAATCGACAGACTAGTCGTAAAACAGTTGTTTTGTGAGGTACAGCAGAAGCAGGGTATTTATCTTGAAAAACTTCTTGCACATGAGTGTAAGAATGAGTAGCAAAATACTCTTCAACAACGCACACGCACTCCAATGATTTGATTTTGTTGATTTGGTGTTTTCAAGTCCACTTTATGCACAGTAAGGCTAATCGGGACTGGACTTACAGTTTAAAGTGGGATCCGAACCAGTTGTGCCTCCACCGGGTATCGAACCCGGGACCCTTGATTACAAGGCGACGACCCTACCACTGTGCCATCAGGAAGATCCTGCTTCTCCAATGAATACGCCATGTTGAATCAACCAGGCACTGTAGTGGCGAAGCGTGAGCGAAGAAAATTCAGGGTAGCCAGGGGCAGCCTAGGATTCTCTCAAGAGTCCAATTTTTCTACAAAATCATGATTTATGATTTTTAACGTAAATGTAAGGACAATATTTAGGCACATATTGCGTGCGTCTGGTGACAAATTTTCGACCTGCTAGTGTTGCCAGCTATGGAGATATGTCCCAAATATGGCACTTTTTCACTCAACCCATAAAATCGCCAGTCATAAATCAATCAAATTCTGAACATGATCATTATTAGTCGCAAATAACAAACTGACATGGCATCAGTCATCAGACGTCTAATTGTGACTCTCCGATAATTTCTTATATAATTTCTTATATATTTGTCCTCATCTTGACATTTGAGGCAGGTTTTGTCCCCTAAAACAGTTTTTAGCCGAAGCAAGAAAACACGTATGTCTTCCTTTGGGCCCCTCTATACACCTGCCAAGTTTCATGAAAATCGGAGGGGGACACAGGGGTCAAATGCCCACTTCAATTTGTCCTCATTTTGACATTTGAGGGGGTTTTGCCCCCTAAAACAGTTTTTTAGCTGAAACAAGAAAACACGTATTTCTTCCTTTGTGCCCCTCTATACACCTGCCAAGTTTCATGGAAATCGGAGGGGGACACAGGGGTCAGATCCCCACTTCAATTTGTCCTCATCTTAACATTTGAAGGGGGTTGTCCCTAGAACAGTTTTTTTAGCCGAAACAAAAAAAAAACGTATTTCTTCCTTTGGGCCCCTCTATACACCTGTCAAGTTTCATGGAAATGGGGTGGGACACTTAGATAACTTCCCTTGTTAGTCTTACACTTTGTAATCATATAACACTGCATATATTATAATGTTTTATTTTAATTTTTAGAACTGTAACTGTAGAACAATTGTATAATTTTTGTATACCATTTCTATCTTGTTAAATGTTTTAAAGGTTTCATCCTAGAATGGAATGTCTCACATTTACGTGTGTTTCCATTTCCAATACATCCGAGTGAATACATATTCGTTTCAATGGAATTTACAAAACCACCTCTGACATTTTATTTTATTATTTATTTTTGTGCACGAATGTGTTAGCCGATGAGTAGCAAATTATTTTAGGAACAACACTTGAAAAAAATCTTGTAGGACTAACGAATGAAAAATTTCTTTGTAATCGAAAATCATAATACCTTTTAAGGTGTGGTAATATTATAATGCTATTGAGATACGAAACTATCGGATCCGGATCCGTTTGGCAATCCCTAGTACTGTATATACTGTCAGTTTGTATGACGTGGAATACAAAGACCAATTCTGCAATGAGAGATGTTTCATTCTCGTAAACCTCCGAACACACAGGGTTGTGCTCCGACGTGGCAACAGCGCGAACTTCTGCCACCCGCCAAATTTAATAGCCGTGCGTTTAGTTCCTATTAATGTATACGGGATTCTTTTACTGTCTGAAAAAGGATTGCTCGAACATCGTTCGTTGAAATAGAATGCTATCCAAGCACGTAGCCAGGGGGAGGGCTAAGGGGGCTGAAGCTCCCCCTGAAATCATACAAATATCTAATTTAAATAGTGTATAGTGGTAATTAATTTTTCTTCCTTAGCAGGATTAAACATCAAATCGAAGAAGTTTAGTGTATATATATTCTACCATTTAATCCAAATAATAAATGGATCCACAGCTCTCAAGATGTATAATTTTCTTTGTGAGAGGTCACACAATATAAACTTTATGAGTAAAATTTTCCCCTAACTTTTAAAGCCTTTTTTTCAACGGAATGTGGAAGAGTTAATAACAAAATACAATAACATAGATATTCACTCATACAGTAGATCGAGTAACAAAGTTTCTCCATTTGTAAAATAATAATTATAATAATAAATTTGGATTAAAATTTGTGTAATATTAATGGTGCCGTGGTCGAAGCGCACAGTGGTTGAAGCGCACCCGACTTCGTGGCCTTGACTGCACCTAACTTCCGGTTCGCGGAACCTATCTTATGACTAAGATAGTAGAGTGGAGGGTTGTAGGAGTTGTCAGTCGTAGGAGTGCTATTAGTATTATTATTATAATTATAGTATAGAAACAATATTGTTATTGACTGATTAATGGATTTGGCGACTGAAGTTCACTTCATGCACAATGAGGCTAACCCGGTCTGAACCTGAGCCCGTGAATATTATTATTAGGTTAGGTTAGGTTGACCAACGAATACGGTGGGTTCTGAATATGTATCTACTTATTTGGAAGGAGATTTGCTGAAATGCTTACGTATACTGGCGTATATAACGAAGATAGAATAAGGATTATCTCTGTAAATGATGTCATTTTGTAATTACTTATGACACATATTGCGACACGACACGAAAAACGCCATATTGTATATACATTTTTAAATATGGTGCCATAATTTTACGATTCTACAGAAAAGTAAAAGTTATCTCTGTAGATGGGGATGTCATTTTGTTAATATTTGTATATTTTGTGACTGTATTTGTGGATTAGACTTAGTCATTGTAGTAATATAGAAGTTGCTTGTACAGAAGAGTAGGCTAACCCACGACCTGACCCACCGAACTTTCTTTGTGCGCTTAGCCCACGTGCGTCTCGTCCACGGAATCATATTAATGACTTATAATAGTTTTTATTGTAAAATGACAATTATAACAGTGCTGATAAGGGATGAGCCCCTCCCGAAATAAAATCCTGGCTAGGGCCTGATGCTATCCATACTTTTTTAAAAAGTTATTCTTCCATTTCCCCAGTGCCCCTCCTGCTAAATCTGCCAATGGATATGACGGTTGATACAGACACAACTTGACTTTAACCTTGCCTGCTGGACAGCCCTCGTTTCGCTTTCACAGCCAGCACTCGCCGCCGTAGCCGCAGCCAGCGAGGAGAGGCGAAGGAGCGACAGGAGCTTATTTAGGCCAACGGAGCGCTGCCTCCCTGCTCAGTGTGAACGAGAGGTGCAACCATGAAGTCGTTGGTTCTTGTGTGTCTGCTGCTGGCGGCTGCCTCGGCTTCTCCCGCTCAGCTTCAGGTGGGTACCCGCATCAGATCTTTGCCACTGTGCCTTCTCCGCAAGATGGAGCTCGGTCAAGCTTGTTTTGTTAGTCACTTTGTGAACGGACCGGCTACTCGGGACTGGAAGTCTATTTGTTCCTTGTATTTTTTAAAATTTCACGTCGAGTTTCTGACTCTTTAGGCTGTTCGCGACGATAAAGATGAATTATGATAGATCAAGGGACACTCATACTTATCCGGAGATTAAACCCAGGATCTACGGTGGCAAGATAGTGTTAGGTGTAAGCAGTGGCGTATTGTGACTAAGACCTGGGCTATCTCACTATGACACCTAGTCCTAGGCTATGGAGGAAGGGAGAAGACTAGGCACATTCTTGACGTCTTGAAGGAAGCCACGTTGCCATCCCAACGGTAGTCAGGTTGCGAACTTATAAAAAAATCAGGTTGCCAACTTCTAAGAATTCATGTTGCCAACTCCTAAGAATTCAGGTTGCCAACCTCAGAATCGCCATTATCTTATTTTTGAAATCAGGTTAATTCACAGTTTCTAATAGATTTATCTTCAGTATTTTACTTTCAAGGCTTCTGGCTTCGCAGATAGCTTAGTCAGCCTGGAAAATAGGCTCCTGGGTGTAATTTGAAAGTGAAAGTCTCCCCAGTCGGGTACTTGTAACGTTTCTGCCATCCTATGACCACGGGATCCTGGCTTCGAATCCCCGTTAGGCACATTTCACAGTGTTTCCAATCCAACTTTAAACTAAAGGTCCAGTCCCGATTAGCCTATCTGGGCATAAAGTGAACTTTTTTCTGTTGAAAGTGAGATCGGAGCGAGTAAAGTGAGGGCTAGGACAGTTTACTTTTCTTGGTAAACAAGGCTTAACATTAAGAGGCCATAGTGCGGGGACAATAAGTGTGTGTGTTTGTGTGTGTGTGTGTGTGGATGCGGGGGCAACTGTTCCCTACGTCCCCCAAATTGCCGCCACTGCATACATATATATATTCAATATCTGAAAACATATTCTGCCTCCCAACTGCGTTCAAATTTGGAGTAAACTTGTAACTTTGTATAACATTTACAATTTATTTTCAATAATAAAAATTGCGAGAAAGCAACGAATACGAACGCTATAAAACACCTTTGACTTCTCATAAGTTCTTCGGCTATCGAAGGGTTATTAATTTTTCTTTAAAAAAAATCAACATTTTATAGGAAATAGTTACGTTTAGAAACTGCGTGTTTTATATTAACGTGTAGTATTGCCATCAGTCACTTTATTCTCATTTCAGATGATAGTGAATTGGCTAAAATGTACACCACACTATTGTGAAAAGGTATTTCACATCGTTCATAAGTATTGTATAGGTTGCTTCCGAGCAGTAGGATATGTCATTATCACAATTTTTATTTTTAAAAATAATTATATGTATAATTCCAAACTCCAGATTTACTCTACAGTTTACCTTAAACGCCGAGGCCCTTTAACGCAATAAGGCCTGAACGTCGAGGGCATTTTCATCGGGAAGTTTATAATTGTTCAAAGTTTTTAATAAATATTTATTTCGCTGTAACTACAAATACTAGCTTGTTTTGTTCAGTACAGCCTATGCTACATACCTATGGTCGAATAAACTTAATTTTTATTTACCAAATAGAAGAACAAGAAGAAGAAGAAGACGACGAAAGTTAACAAATCTTGTATGATTTTTATGAAATTTCAACCCCGTCGGGTCCCCACGTAGGCAACGGCGGGACGTGAGGGTTGAATACGGCACCTGCATATTGCATGATATGTGCTCCATTCTTGTGGAAAGAATCGTACAGTTGCTGCTGATACTTTCGGAGAAACAAATAATTTCTAATGTAAAAAGCTGTGATTTTTTCTGCGGAAATTTACCCCCTCCTCCCAAATATAGCCAGAATGAAATTAAATGTTACTAATTACTAATAGGATGCTTCGTATAACACTCAAAACATGTATCTCCGAATATTACCACAGTCACAGTATGTTCCTAAAGTGAGAAAAACAAATGTGACATATATGCCACATCTCGGCGTTTAAGGGTGGAACGCTAATGAGAGGCTGAAAATATTTTCAGAAATTCAAAAAACAATTATATATATATATATATATGGGCATTTTTAAACAACACTGCACGCTATCGGATTTTAATAAAATAACTTTCATTTTTTCACTCCAGCCTAGTGAACGAAAAAAAACGAAAGTTAGGAAGTGCGTGTGTTCACAGGCGTCAATGATAGTAAAAAAATTGACATAAATTCTGCCTTACTTGAGAGGCAATTATTTTTTTCAGGTCTTTTCTTTTATTGGTTAAACACTAAATGTTCTTAGCGTCCTAAAAATGTTAGCGCTTTGGGACAGAAAATATAAACGTCAGTGAGAAAAGTGAATTTGTGTCGAATGGTTGCATAGAATCAAATCATACTCAAAATTAGCTCCAACTCCAGCCATAAACATAGTCAATCCAGACAATAGTAATATCACCCTACCAAATATAGTAAATATAATTATTACACCAAAAACGAATGAATAAATAAACCCCAGCAGTAACCAAAGTAGAAGAATGAACTAAACCAGAAACTGGAGTTGGAGCTGCTATTGTTGCAGGTATCAAGCAGAAAATGGAATTTGTGCACT
This sequence comes from Lepisma saccharinum, assembly GCF_977018435.1. NCBI lineage: Eukaryota > Metazoa > Arthropoda > Insecta > Zygentoma > Lepismatidae > Lepisma > Lepisma saccharinum. Next base: position 206,536,621 of record NC_139229.1, on the reverse strand, counting down.
TTTGTTATTGTAGCAACAATAATATAAATCTAGTAATTAATAGTAGCCTATATCAAAATCAGGATAGAAAATATGTCCCCTCTCCCTACACCTCGTGGCATCGAAACGAGGCTTCAGTGAGCAAAAACTTTACAAAGAAAAGTTGTCTTGCTGTCATCGACACCCTTCATACGCCATCAGCAAGTACACAGTTATTCAATTTCAGTATTTCGTACATTTTTCAATCTTTCGATTTGGTCGTTTCTGACGCAACGTAAACTCATACTTGTGGCAGGAGCAAAACCAGATTGTCTGAAGGCTATGGAAGTTTCGTCACATTTCGTTCTTACCGCTGTTCTTTCAGCTTTCCCACGCCACAATTAGCCTGAAGGTAACAAGGAGTTGATATTGACTAGTAAAATATTTATACTCGTTAAGTATCGGGTCAACGAAATCAGAATAGGAAAATAAGAGAGATGTCGAATAAATAAAAGATAGCTGATATTTGCATCAGCGTGTACTCCTTGGCTCCGCCCATTCGCATTCCCCCTTTCTCTACCGTTATGCGCGGCTTTGCTCCAGAGATTCCCTGGACAGAGTATAGACCTTCGATACTTATCGAGACGAGAACAAGACAGAGACAGGTCTCTTTAAAATCGAGATGAGACCGAGTTTCACGATCTAGCTGGAGACTTTGGTACAATAAATTGAAAAAAAAAAAGCTACACCGTTTGTTCAGACATATTACTCTGATTCTTTACAGATAAAATATATATTTTGTTTAAATTAATTACAGAGTCAGTCGATTAGTGACAATTGTGAGCCTGTACTGTGTGGTTGCATATATCCAAGATAAATTCCTTTCTTCGAGATTTTGTAGTTTGGAAACGAGGTGTCAAACAGAAAATAACTGTATCTCATGATAACCTACATATGTAGTTTATGCTATATATTTCAAAACTTGAGCCGGCCCCCGTGGCGGAGTGGTTAGCACATCGCGCTAGGACGGCATGGGTCCCGGGTTCGAATCCCGGCCTGGGCATGGATGTTTGCGAGTGTTCATTCATCAATTTCATCATATCATCACTCATCCCCATCTTCGCAAATTAGCCAAAAGTGGAGCAAGTAGCAAATTAAAATAAAGCAAATAAATGAATCAAAACTTGAGACGATAACGAGTTTTACCCTTCAAGACTGGCACGAAAACTAGACCAAGGTTTATTCATTAATAGGATTCTTGTTGAATTGTTGTTTTAAGTCCACTTTATGCACATATTATAGGCTAATCGGGACCAGACTATAGTGGGATCTGAATCGGTGTGCTATGTGCCTCCACCGAGTATCGAACCCGGGACTCCTTGATTACAAGGCGACAAAACTACCACTACACCGAGACGGAGAGCTAATCAGGCATTAACCACTAGAGATGAAACCAACAACGAGGCAGCACATAGTGGTTCGGATACTACTTTAAACTGTAGGTCCCGTCGCAATTAGCCTATCTGTGCATGAAGTGGACTTAAAACAAAAACCCAAACGGATACTTTTAAAATTCAGTTTATTTTGTCTAAAAATATATCAACAGTAGTCTCTGAATGTTTCCCGAAGGTATAAACTTGCAGGAAAATTATTCACTGCAAGAGTACTGAACTATGAGTATCGCAGTGTTATATTTATTTTATGGACCGCATAAATTACTTGCCATAACCACCGTGCTTGCGTAAAACGATGCAATTCGCTTCACTTCTGTTGCAAAAATTTCGCACGCCTTTCCCTGGTACCGCTGTCGTGAAAAGGAGCAATCATGATGATGTAAGATAGGTGTCCGTGACAATTGAATAACGACTCACCCCGTGCACTTCTCACGACCTTTCGCAGGAGCAAGGACGTTCGCCACAGGAAGGAACAAGCAATTCAAACAAAAGCAACGCGTTGGTTGGTTTGAAATAGGTCATGGAGATGCATTCAAATTATTTATCTCTTAATTGCAAGCGAAGGATTCGTAATGATCAGTAAGTATTCTTCTCTCGGGTCTGTCCTTGTTCCGAAAACACAGTAATTTCGCTGTAGGGGGCGATATCGAACAAGTAACATCGAAAACTTGACCAAATTTCTATTTTCAAGTTCAAACTTAACGTTCATCTAACCTACGTACATGTTTATTGTATATTGCCAAGTTCAAACTTAACGTTCATCTAACTTACGTACATGTTTCTTGTATATTACCAAGTTCAAACTTAACGTTCATCTAACCTACGTACATGTTTCTTGTATATTGCCAAGTTCAAACTTAACGTTCATCTAACCTACGTACATGTTTCTTGTATATTGCCAGGTTCAAACTTAACGTTCATCTAACCTACGTACATGTTTCTTGTGAACACTTATAATATGCAAAATTCGAGTCAGTATTATGCCATGAAAACTTTAGTGGAAAACAGCCTGATGGATGTTGTCTCAGCTCGGTGAGATTGGTCAGTTGAAGAATGGCGTTCTTCTTTAGTTTACAAGGCCGCATACTTTTCGAGAGGGAAATCTTTCATGATTGTACCATTAATGGACACGAATTATTTTTAAATTGTGTTTGTAACATAGTTAAGCAATGGTATACGGTAACAGTTTAGTATATCGGAAACACATTAAAATCGGATATTTTGTGTTTCGCATGGTTCGTACTTACCAATTGTGTATTGCGGAACATAGTTCAAGGTGCCATTATGCTTTTTACACGAAAACAAACACAATTTTTCACATACAGAGTGATTTCTTTGATTCCTTTCCTCGCTTCCGTAACACACAATATGGCGGCTACATCTTGACTCACGTTGTGGGTATGCAGTGTTTCCAACCTTCTTCACCGAAAAATACCTACTATCGTGCTCGTCACCGGTGGAAATTGTACATTATGCACGGGTAGCTGACGGATAGCCCGGGTAGATGACGGATTGCCCCACGAACCAATCACGGATAGCTCAACGAACCATTATACACGGTAGGTGACGGATAGCCCCACGAACCATTCACAGATAGCCCCACGAACCAATTCCGATAAGGTTAGGTTAGGCAAGCATAGTGAAAAAAAAGGTGGTTGGAAACATTAACAGGGGGTTAGTCATCCGGTTTAGGTACGGGATGCAAATGAAAACAATGGCAATTGTGCGTCGGTGAGATATTTCTCTTGAAAAATACATGATTTTCCGGTCAAATATATTCCACGATGAAAGAAAATACCTCGACGAACGTTTTAAACGTTAGACAAACTCATTTCCGTAAGTAGTTTCTTCTGTAAAAATGAAGAAATGTGTTTGCGATATACGAAACTGTTACCTGGTATACTACATGCTTTCAATTCCGTTTTCTTTGAGGTGGATAAAAACGTCCCTGGTAGGGATAAAAATAATTTTCTTTTGCCGGGATAAAATGTTTTGTGGGGGGATCCCCGGCATCCGCCTCGTTAATTCGAACACTGTCTATAACTGTTAGAATTTAGAAATATACAGGAAAGTACAACATAGAATTGTATAAAAACAGTAGTGTCTTAAAAATTTAATATTTCTTGCTTGTGTTTCAATTTGAATGCGTATCAATAGACGAATTCAAAAAAGGCCGTAGACACATTATAGTAATTGCCTCACATTAAATTGAAGACTCGAATGCAGAGATTTGTCGGATTTTCAAAGTTTGTTATTTATTTCCTGTTTGTTAACAGAACACAATACATATACTCTCATGTTGTCAGTCCACATTGCATTTACGGAAGGGTAAATGGTGAACGCTCCCTCATCAAAGGATCTCTCCGAGGTGTCTAACCAAACAATAACTAGTGATTTAACATAATGGTTCAGAAGACCAACTTCATGTTCAAAATGAAACAAGCAATCACTTTCTCTCCGGATTGATATAATTTAAGGAGTCGGAATACGTTTTGTACGTCTTGTTTTATGTATATCGTCATATCTAAATAGCAGTCTATACAAAAAATGTGAGTAAATTTAAGTTGAAAATAACTTTGTTCATAAAATATTCCACTGGGTCCTCAACATTAAAAATTCACGTTTTTAACATTCAAAATGAAATTAGCCGTTAAACGCTATTAAAAGCATTAATTTTCCGTCATCTGCATGATTCAACTTATATAACCATAATTGTTATGTATTTCGGTGGTCTTCAGAGGTTGGCACACTGAGTGATAGAATTCTGCAAAATGCAGTCCAGGGCGTACTACGTGGAAGAGGGGCTGACGTGTGGGTATCTTCAGAAAGTGTCACCCCTTACACCCCCAAATGCCTTGTGAGTATGTGGGGTACATGAACAGAAACACAAAGAGATGAGTGAGAATTCACCCCTCTGGCTCCATTTTAGCCATGAGGGGGGATGTTTTACATATAATACTCGGGGTATAAAGGCACCCATAGGACAACCTCTCTTTCGCGTAGTACGTCATGGACTGCATTTTGCAGACTGCTTCTTGCAGGCCAACGAGACCCTGGCGCCTGAACCCACGGCCAGGATAATCCTTTGCGGGGTCGTGTTGTCATTTGTTTAACCTTCTGTGTGCTGGGTGCCCCTTTATAGCCTCAGCTTATAACCTAGGTAATGACATTTTAGTCCTCTGAGGTAGTTATGTGTTGAGTTGTTCTGTTTAAGTCCACTTTATGCACATATAGGCTAATCAGAACTGGACCTACAGTTTAAAGTAGGATTCGAACCACCATGTGCCTCCACCGAGTATTAAACCTGGAACCCCTTCATTACAAGGCGACGACGTTACCACTACGCCACCGGGAAGTCCCTTCCGAGATACTAGTTTTAGTTCCTGTTAAGTAATAAATGAATGAACTAGTTTTAAAAATTGACAAAGGAAGTTTTAACAGACATATTTTATTTTTTTAAGGAGCGTGTCTTCAGTTTTGTTAAGGGTTTATCCCCGTATTACGTGACGGGTAAAAATAGCCTATGGGCTGATGTGCCCATACTCTAAAAAGTAATCAAAGTATAATATTCTAATGCTTCAAGAAACGTGACTGCCTTTTTCGCCCGCTGATTTTTTAAAAATTCACACTGTATATGTCTACATATAATTTTATTTATTTATTTACATATATTTAAATACTTAAGCCTATATACAGCATTAGTGCATAATAATTAAATAATAATGTGTAGAGTCTAATTAAAACACAATAAAGCACCGTCGATTAAGTTACTTTTGAAATATAATTTCACATGCAAAGTGACGTTACGCGATCTAAAAGTTAATACTGGGACCTGGTTTGTTTAAGAAACAAGCTAAAATCGAAAAAAGCAGCTTTGTAAAGGATATATATACAATTACAGTTTTGGGTAGCTTTCCCAGCATGGAAAGTTAATTCCGTGCAATCGGGATACTTACAAGTGAATATAAGGATTGTTCATGGATTAAGAAAACTCTCTTCGCACACTGAAACAGCTATAGGAAATAGATTTTTCCCACGGCATGGATGGAGCATGAGAGACACACCCGTGACTGATATCAATGCGGAAGACTTCTGTTCTCGTTAAAATGGGTTCAGTTCACAACTGTACACGATAAACATTATAACATGGTGGTATTACATGTAACTTTAGAGGGAGAAAGAAAGAGAGAGGACGTTCGTTCATTTAGTGCGAGCGGCATTTCCTATTGCAGATAAAATCAACATGAGTTTGTTTTACGTTCCTGTTAGAGCCTTGGCATTAATAACCTAAAAAAAAGAAACAATTAATCTGCGCTAACGGCATTGGTTGCATAATCACAATATACTACACTGTGCGAATTAAGCTTTTTGCTTTGTGGAAAGGGATGCTCACTCAGTGGCGGATTTTGGATTTCATTTCTGGATAGGATTTTTACCAAAATAAATAATTATTATCCAAATAACCAGCTTTAAACAATTGTTAATTATTATTATTTTAATTAGCATATCATTATTAACCTTATACTATTACTTACGAACCTCACTAACCGTAATACTAATAAAAGGTAAAGTGCTCCCCTGTGCATAGCACCACGCCATGAAGGCGTATAGGGGGTGTGGAGGTAACGCCCCACACTTTCTTGATCCGGTCGTAGTTGGGGGTGATGTGATCAGCATCACGCCCCTGACCGCCTTTATCCCCCAGGTACCCATGTTATTCGACCCTGGGTGGGCGCCGGGGCCGCTTTCAACGTTAGTTCCCCGATTTGAACCGGCCGGGGATCGAACCCGGGACCTTTAGCATGGTAGTCAGACGCGTTACCGACTGAGCCACCGTAATACTAATAAACTACAAAACCAATATATGAAGTATTAATAATAAACCACTAAATCTAAAAGTACAAGTATTGTCAGCAATCACAATTTTTATATCAATCTATGGGATCCTCCTAGTCAATCCAATCTATACATCTTTCTAAGGTCTTAAGTTAATTTTAAGTAGATTCTACTTATTAAGTATAAAAGTAAAAATGCAAGAAATAAATTTCTTAACCCACTACTATAATTAACATATTAGGTATTTTGTGGGGTATGCAAATTCGTATGTTACCAGTTAGTAAACTAAACTATTGCTTTGAGGTTCTAAGTACCTGAGAACATTGGTTCTAATCTAGGTCACTAAAACTTATGGTAACATTTACACGTAATTTAGAAACACTTAGTATAGCTATTTATATTTTAAGACAACCCAAAACCATACACAAAAAAGATCTGTGGAACTAGTAACAACGAAAACTTGATCAAATTTCTATTTCAAAGTTTAAACATAATGCCCATCTAACCTGCCAACAAGTTTCTCGTGAACATTTTAATACACGTAAAATATCAGCACTATACCATGAAAACTAAGTGGAAACAGCATGTTGTTTTCTCGGCTCGGTAAGGTTGGTCAGTTTCAGAATGTTGTCCTTCTTGAATCCAAAAAGGCTGCATACTTTTCGATAGGGAAACCATTGATAACTGGAGCATTACTCGTACTCGTCACGAACAATTTTTCAGTTGTCTTTGTTACATGGTCAAGAAATGGTAAAATGTATGCTTTCAATTCTATTTTCTTTGAGGGGGATGAAAACATCCCTGGCAGGGGGAAAAAATAATTTTATTTTTGTGTGATACATTTTTATTTGTGGGGGGAATCTCCGGCCTCCCACTCGTTATTTCGCACACTGATACATGGTAGGAATTTTAAAAAAATATTCTCAAATGCACAAGATACAGGGAGGACGTTAGATAAAGTATAATAGAAACTGAAGCAGAGAAAGAGGAGAAAGAAGAAGAAGACGGAGAGAAAATAAGGAATAGAAAGAGACAAAAAGAATGAGATAAGAGAGGGAGAGAAAGATGATGAGAAGAGAAGAGAAGAAAGAGAGATCGAGAGAAAGAGAGAGAGAGAGAGAGAGAGAGAGAGAGAGGATGGAGGGAGGGAGTTATATGATGGGTATTGGAGCATATTTTTCGACCAATTTTTTCCAATTAGGGACGGATTTATTTGCAAAAATAGAAACAGTAGCGTCCTGAATTTTGATTTGTATTTCATATATTTACTCCGTAAACCAATGGATTTTCTCCAGAAATGGGAAATCAAATGAAGGGCTCTGGTGTAAAACATGGTAAGTGACATTTTGATAATTTTTTAGTTACAAAGTAAAATGTGCCTTTCTTGAATTTTAGAGTGAATTGCCATGTCATACAATTTGCATTAGACTCAGTGAAGCCTTCTGAAATTGGAAAATACAACATGAAAACAATTCATCTACAGTATAGCTTCTAATAAACATTTTTCTTAATGAACTCAGAAATGAACAAAATGTCACTTACCATGTTTTACACCCGAGCCCTTCAAATCATGTTTAACAAAGTTTAGAGACAAAGAAAATATATTTTTTACACTATGTATTGTCCTATAATTATACTGTGTATATAAAACTAAGAGATTCCCAGGACAGAGTATACATCCTCAGTCTACTTACAACTTTTTTGCTTCCAGCTTGAAGTACTATAATGAGCGCGATTGTACGAGACGCTGTGGCATTAACATTGTTTTAAAAAACCCAATTTCAACAGATCCTTGCCTATAATGAAACTAATACAAAGTAGATTTTAAAAAGTTAGTACAAAGGCAAAAATTATATGTAAAGAAAAATGGAAATTTCTCCAAGTCTAGTGAACGCAAAGCTTCCGTGAAATTGGACGTGTGAACTGAAACGATCCCACAGAAGGCTGCGTACGGTTTTTGTCCCGTCTCGTTCGGCCTAATATGGAACTGTTTCAAGGTTTTTCGGAACAAGATTTGGTTTTTAGTGAAAGTAGAAAAGGCGCAACGGCTTCTGTTCAGCGAGCGAGCAAGGCATAACATGTGAACGAAGAGAGTTACTCGGCGAAGCTCAAGGGTTTATGTCAAGGACATCGAAGGAAAACTTACACCGAGAATTTGAACAGGGCGGAATTCTGAATCCACGTCACGTTAGCGGATATTACGTCGCTCCCCTCTACCTCCGCGCACTTTCATCTTCAAAAGTACGTTGCCAGCGTTGTAAATGTATACAAGTTAGAGCTGTTTTTACGGCATCATGTAGTAATTTTCATAAAGCTAATCAACAACTATTGATTGATTTGGTTTATTTTACTTCGCATTTCTGACACTTTTGGCTAATCCCGAGAATCAGGATGAGTGATGATATGATGAAATTGAAGAAGTCACACTCAGAAAGACCACCCATGCCCAGGTTGAGATTCGAACCCGGGATCCTTGGCGTCGAAGCGCGATGTGCTAACCACTCCTCCGCGGAGGCCGGCAACAACTACTTTCAAATATATTTTTCGAGCAGGCCTCATCTCCAGGAAGGTATCAACTTGGGACAAACCCTGGCACCTACCGGCCTGTTGGGTAGCCAAAGCTACAAGACACCCCCTCAAATCTCTCAACAGTCGGTTGCTATGGAGAAGATCCTCGCGTGGCACTGTTGTTGCTAGATTTGATTTGATTTGATTTATTTTACTTCGCTTCTTGTGCCACTTTTGGCTAATTTGCAAAGATGGGGATGAGTGATGATATGATGAAATTGATGAATAGACATTACAAACGTCCATGCCCAAGCCAGGATTCGAACCCGGGACCTCTGGCGTCGCAGCGCGATGTGCTAACCACTCCGCCACGGGAGCCGGCATTGTTGCTAGATGTCGTAGGCAGTGACGGCGCCAGCCTGAAATTGGTGAGGGGGCTACAGGAGTCAAATTCTTGAGGGGGGGGGGTAACTCATGCCAGCTAAGAAGTACGTATTTGCTTAATACTTAACCACAGTATAATTTTACAGTGACATATTTTACAGTCACACGCAATAAATAAATCACTGAGATGTTGCATTTTGTTCCATCATATACAAAAATACTTTTAAGCACGAATCTTTTATGTCAAATAAAATGCAATAATTATAGTTTTATTTCCCTAAGGCATTATTGAGTGTAATAATATCGCAAACTTACCATTCATATGAAGAGTTGAGTTGAGTTGTTGTTTTAAGTCCACTTTATGCACAGCAAGGCTAATCGGGACTGGACCTACAGTTTAAAGTGGGATCCGAACCACTTGTGCCTCCATCGGGTATCGAACCCGGGACCCCTTGATTACAAGGCGACGACGCTACCACTGCGCCATGGGGGAGGCCCATTCATTCATATGAAGAGTATATATAATACACCATAAAAATTACACTCATTACAAACTTGCTGGATATACACATAAAATCTACACGTAACACTATTTCTATGTAAAGTGTGAGTACTTTTTTTGATTAAATAAGAAAATGACCCACAGCAAGAAACTACAATAAGATACATATGTTTTTATGAGCAGCTACAACCTTCTTTAAATCCAAAGTTAGGGCCTCCCCGATGGCGCAGTGGTACCGTCGTCGCCTTGTAATAAATGGGTCCCGGGTTCGATTTTGAACATTGTCCTACTTGTAAAAATGCATCTGTCACACCTGTTAGACGTATTCCAAAATATAGTGATACGACTTACAGAGGATAATAATTCTACACACTTAGCTGTATATGCCGACAATCAAACAACAAACTCACACCAACTAAATATACCTACCAGACAGGCAGCAGTTTTCATAGCAAGTTGGGCGACTCATGATTGGCCAATTACTTAGTATCAAATAATCAGCGGCAACTGTTATCCATGCATATCTGTAGCTGCCATCCCCTTTTATTTTAGAACATCGTAATAAAGTAACCTCGTGATCTAACCGAACTAGAAAATGTAAACACTGTTCTCGCTCCAATGGAAGTTTTATAAAGGAAAATGTAAATTTCTACTTTTTAAGTTTTTGGTCGAAATGCATCTACCGTACAACACCGTACTACAAAAATCTAGGAGGCTACAGAAGGGGCTAAGATCTGTTTTGGGAGCTTCAGCCCCCTTAGCCATCCTGTAGCGCCGTCCCTGGTCGTAGGACGAACAGGGTGGGGGTGGCAGGAATTCGTGTTTGTCGTCGACACCGAAATATAATTCAATTGAATTATTGCTTTAATTCCACTTTACGCACAAATAGGCTAATCGGGTCTGGATTAACAGTTGGAAGTAGGACATGAACCACTGTGAGGGTATCAAAACCGAGACTCCTTGGTTACAATATTATTATTATTATTATTACATTGAGATAGTTAATGTGTGAGGACCCCTCCTGAAATATAATTTCAAAATGCGTCCCTACCTAGGTTGGCAATGAAAACTACATAAGAAAGTCCGCAAATGAGAAATGCCAAAATATCAGCTTCTAACCAGCAGAAAGAATACTATTTACAAATAAACATTATCACATTCTCCTTCAAATACAAGCTGTCAGGAAAGATAAATTTAGAGAAAGAACCTATGTCAATCTCCTCGTTACGAACGAAAGGGGGTTACTTATATGCATGGAAAATCCAAATATTTGTAATTGTAAAGCATAATGCAAGATACTTCTCACCAGAATGAGAAAAAAGTAAATATCGCGTCCTTAAATGTAAACTGTGAGCCCATGTATATATATTTGGTGGGATGACATCCAAATGGCAACCTCTGTTCCACGTAGTACACTCGGGGCTGCATTTTTGCAGGTTAACGAGACTCTGGCGTCTGCGCTCACAGTCAGTATAATCCTCTATGGCGGTTTGTTTTGTCCATCTGTATTCGTGATTCTCCCTTCATCCATATCCTTCACCCAAGAGATGAGTTACTACAACATCCTAATAAAATTCTCAAAGCAAGAAGCAGGCGATGATGCAATGGCGACCTATTCTCCTATTTTTCCTCCATAATTACTGTAATCTTCCTAACAATATTATGTATATTAATTATATGTTAATACATATATAGAATCAATGCATATAGTTCGCTGCACCCTCATGACGGAACTGAGCAATACAAGATTGATGGAAAACTCACACATTTTGATTACGTAATCTCGAACTTTCTCCAACTCGTACGGGCTTTATCTCCATTTCTTTCAGAAAAATAACCTAAAATTGTGTTAATTAAGAACAGCTATCGCTCGTCTCATCTGCATATCCATGGAGGTGAGAAATGTAGGACGTAGCTTTGGACTTTCACCTCAAGGTACGAAGTTACAGGCTTTGTGGTAGTAGAGGCGTAAGATTTTTCTCAATGCCTTTCTTACTTTTTCTTAGTTTCATCATTAATGTCACTATAATTCGTTGCATGGAAGTCATCATACTTGCCATTTTCTCCCATTGATAATGAGTTAACAGTGATGTAATGTTTGTAGTGTACAAGAAGGGTTAAGAAACAAAGGATGAATCATCCATGTTTCACCTCTGAAGGTGGAAGTCACAACTAGAAGGTTATTGTGCTTCTTTCGTAAGTGTAGGTCTTTACTAAGGATCTTGGGAATTGGCCAATTTTCGTAGATGTGTACGAGGGAAGAAGAATATCATTTTTCTCTCTAATCATGTTTGACAAAATTTATTCCAATTGTCTTCAATGAAGCACTTCGCTTAATTATCTATATAACTACATGCAACTTATAAATCACGTAGCAGAATTTACCATTACATTATAGTTGCAGCAACCAAAGTAGTCGCCATGTTACGTAGGATTTCATTTTATTAAGTTTAGTTTCAGATATATAAATACAGCGTGTCCGGCTTAAACGTCCAATAAAAGAAAAATTAAATAAATAAAAATAAATAAATAAATAAACCCTTTACTGGATGTTTAAAACAACTTCCTTATCTCAACTCATTAGTATGCAATGTTGATGGCTTACGATCTCGCCACCGAATTTCATCATTTTCATCAAATCATCACTCTTCCTGTATATATTTCCGATTAGTCTAAGATCTAATCTAATCTAAATACAAGACTCGGTCTTCTTACGAGAATGGCTTAGTCTCTAACGACTCGTTCTCGTCTCGATTTTCACAAGGCCGTCTCGGTCTCGTCTCGGTACAGTCGCTATGTGAAACAGAAATCACTTCTTGCTTCAACTTCCGAACATGCTAATTATGCCAAAAATGAATGCAATCCAAGTAGGGGAGACCGGGGCTAGTTGACACACTTTTTTGTTTCTTGCCTACAGCTACCTAAGTATTTATCCAGAGTAAGAAAGTAAACTATTGCAAGAACTGCCATAGTGTCCTCTACTAAAGAGAAGAATCAGAGATATTTTTCGTCCAATACGTTCGGAGCTATGAGCACAAAAATGGAGGCATGTGAAGTGTGTCAATGTGCCCCATACACGGGGCTGGTTGACACACTATGTGGGGTAGGTTGACACATTGAAAGGAAACATAAAAAAACTGTTTTGTCTACCTCTTTTGTATTTGAAGCTCATACATGGTTCTGTTTTAAACAATACAATCAATATACAATTGTTTTTCAAACTATAGAATTGCTAATACTAGATTGAAGTACACATTAATTCTTAGTAATGAGATTAACACAAATTGGCCAATCATAATTTAGTGATTATACTAAAATGATGTACACTCCACTCTTCTACCTAAGCAGTGATCAGTCTTTTATCATTATGTTTCAGTCAGATAAATCATCCATGGAATCACAGTTGTGGCATACATAGAAATCTCCTCCTGGGGTGCATGCTGTATGAGCCCAATACTTGCAACGAGAAAACTGAATCCATGACTCTTTTGGCCTACTATTAGAATAAAGATCTGTGCAAACCAAGCAGAAGACATCATCTTCATCAGAAGATATATCTAAACTATTTGACTGTTTATGCTTCTTTGCTGACTTTCTCTTATCACTGAAGAGTCGCTTTGGTTTTGATGTTTTCTTCTGTTCTTCTAATTTTGCCTTCACAGGTGTGTCTGTCAATATAGCAGAACGACGTTTTCTTACATTCCTGTTGTGGCATTCTTTTCTTGGTCCTGCTTTTGGTAATGGTCGTACATCTTCAGGGGATTTTGAATGATTTGCAGGACTAATAGTGAGTTTTTGAACACTGCTAACAGTTTGTGATGTTCCGGGTGTTGCCTGTATGTCCATATTTCCCGAATCCTGAACAGAGTCTCCTTCTGTGCTGGTAAGTTTGTCGACTTTTGTCTCTTTAACACTTTCAGATTGAACATTAGGTTTGTCCGTGACATATCCTGGCATGAAATCCTCATCTTGAAAGATGTGTGGATTAAATGGCATTATTCTCGTTGCTACAAATCCTGATTGGATATTGATTTGAGTTGCTGCTAAAGGTAACGCTGTTTGAACTAGAGCAGGAACATCGTGTATGGTAACTGTACGTCCTGGGTTGTTTGCCATCCAAGCGTCTGTGGCTGAGTTAATAAACTTTTTCAAAGGGCCAAATACGGATCTGTCTAGGGGCTGAAGTTTATGAGAACAATGTGGAGGAAACGATAATAATGTTACTCCATTTTCTTTGCAATAGTTTAGGGCGTCTATTGAAAGGTGGGAATCATGATTATCAAGAAGTAGCAGAATAGGAGTTTCTTTGGTACAATTTACTTCTTTCACAAAGTGTTTCATAAAATCCACAAAGTTAACTTCGTTCATCCATCCTGATGGGTTGGCTCCTCCAACACTACCAATTGGACCCTTACTTACAAAATGATTCTTGAAATGAACCCTCGGGAAAACAAAATAGGGTGGTATTTTATTTCCGGTAGCAGAAACAGCCATTGCCAAGGTAACCAACTGTCCCCTCTCAGCAGATGTAATCTTCCCTATTTGCTTCAAGCCTTTTCTAGCAACTACTTTGTCAGGTTTTTGAACGGTCGAAATACCAGTTTCATCCATATTCCAGACTTCACTTGGCCGTAACTTCAAACGATCATAAACTGTCCTCAGATTTCTAAAAAAATCATCAACATTTACTCTGTTAAAGCCAGATGCTCTTGCTAAACTCGTTGATTCTGGTGTCCTGATCGAAAGCTCTTTGTGACGTTTCAAAAAATTCGAAAACCAATCTGCTCCGGCCAGTTCAGTTTCACTCCAATTTAAAGGCATTCTAATATCCAATGCTTTAGCATACTGAAAGGCAACTTTCCGAACTTCTTTAGGGGTCAGTCCAAAATAGTTTAATAGTTAAATAGTTTACAAGTTCTTCCTCCTGTTGCTCTGAAAACACCATTCTACTCTTAACATAACCCACTCTTAAAGTTATATTATCGTTTGCACCTGTACTTACATCATTTTTGTCCTTCAGCGTCTTCACGTATCTAGCCAATGTTTTAAATGGTATCCCGAAGTCTTTGGCTGCCCCCCGAATAGATCTGCCATCGATCTGAACAGCTCTTGCTGCACGCAGCATAACATCTGCTGAAGTTTTTGCTCGTTCAGTCTTCCTACGATAATTGCGTACCATTTTCTGGAAGGAAAGAGAAGCAGATATGTAACACATGTACTTGATCAAATGAGAGTTTATTGTCATGAAAATACGGAATTACAAAGAGAAATTTAAAAATCCTAATTTCAAAAATGATTATTCAGACAATGACAAATTCAGAATTTATTCTGAAACCGAAATTTAAACTGTTAAATATCATTGTAAAATTTAGTTTTCTCTTTATTATATTTCACAATATCAAATTGTGGAATACTTGGCAAAAAGTGATCTACATGTAGCCAATACATCCAGCACTAGCAATAAAACATATATTTATTGCGGAAAAGTATTACCAACGAATATGTATGGATCATTATTTTGCACATGGGGCAAGTTGACACACTGTGTCAACCAGCCCCAAGCGCTTTGTGTCAACTTACCCCATTGCGCCATTTTGAACAAAGAACTTTCCTTCACAACAACCATTACTAAGAAAGATTCTCTATTCATACATTTTATCAACGAAATATGGTTGCTTGAAAGCCAATACCCGGCATCTTCATAACTTCAAATAAACTATACAGAAAAACATAAAATCTGATGATGTCAAAATTTACTTACCCACTCGAAAAACAGTCTTTTTCTTCTCACAAGTTCTGAATGGTTGCAATCCGCTCCAAACTACACCAGCAACTTCGTTTCCGTCGCGCGCTTCCACGACAAAGCCATCAGGACTACCAACTGCAGAATATGGATTTTATCGGCAGCGTGTCAACTTACCCGTGTGTCAACTAGCCCCGGTCTCCCCTACACATCCTAAATTTTCATCCTTACGAAAGGCTTTTAGAGATATGGTTTTCTAAAGAATTTTGGGCCTATGCGTTAGTATGCAAAGTATATTATGTTCAGCCTAACTAGGATATGTATTCTGTGCTAAACTAATGATAATAATAATAATAACAAAAATGGCTTTAGAAATCTTGCAAACCTAGTCAAAGACCATTTAAATGACTGAACGAGAAATTTGATTTTGAGGTAAATATTCATATATTCATTGTCATTTTATCATGTATTGCTCCCTGAGATTTCTGGAAAGAGTTAATGTAATTCGAATGATGAAATTGTAGAGATATTTTATAACAAAAAGTAGTGTTTTCTGTGACTTACAAGTCGTAAGTTACAGCATTTATTATTATTATTATTATTATTATTATTATTACTTGAAGTAGGGTTACATTTAAGCTTACAGTCTATTATGTGACTATAAAAAAACAGCTTTTTGTCGTACATGAATTAATGTTAAGTATACAGTTATGCAAATTGTATATAGATATACCAGGCACGTATTTAGAAATATCTTTCGGGGGGGGTCCGAACCAAGTGTATCAATAATACTAATAATAATTATTATTATAATAATTATTATTATGTTTTAATTGAAATAATTGTATTAAATCAAATTAATACTAATTACAACATATAAATTAATATTGTATTATTAGAACAGGTAAAGAGACGGTATAAGAATAAAGATATAACAGCGCATATTCATTACGTAGCTTAGGCTACCTGTAGCTAAGATCGGAATAAATTATATATAAAAACAAGTGCTCTGGCAATGAAATTAATGCCAAATACATAAAGAATTGAATATTTATTGAATAACAAAAACAATGTTAGATGCAGTTGGAGAAAAGTAAAGTTTCTGATTAATATTTTATGCACATTATTATGAGTAGTAGTGTGTATAAATCTTTGTAATGTCATTCAAAGCTGCATGATCCCAATATAATCCTTGACTTTCAATACGTTCAGAGGCAATTAATAACCGTTGATTATACAAAAAATGCTAAACAAGCATATTTTCATTTATAACTTTAGTACTTGATAAGTCTCTCGGATGGGGGAGTGAGGGGTCCGGACCCCTACATATGTCCTTGCTGTCCTTCAAAGCAGTATGATCTCAGTATAATCCTTGTCTTGCTCAGAGGAAATTAATAACCATCGATTATACAACAAATGCTAAACAAGCATATTTTCATTATTTAATTTTAGTACTTGGTAATCTTTTCGGGGGACCGGATCCCCTGGAACCCCCTCCTAAATACGTCCTTAAGATATACAGAATATGGAAATTACAAATGTATGTAATTTAAATAAACATAAGTAGTAGTAGCTGGTAGTAGTAGTAGTAGTAATGTAATAATAATAATAACAATAACAACAAAAATAAAAAACAATAATAAAAGCAGAAAAATATTATTATTATTAATAATAATAATAATAATAATAATAATAATAATAATAATAATAATAATAATAATAATAATAATAATAATAATAATAATAATAATAATAATAATAAAAGGTTTTCTGCCCGCCCTGAGAAAAATCCTGCGGGTGACCTTGAAGAACATCCATGTTCCTTACTATTTTCACCTTCACTATGCTAACGAGAGAAAGGAAGAAAATGTAACGAAGAAAGTCCTGCAAAGAAAGAACACATGAAACGGAAAGGGACTTGTTTCCTTTAAAAATTGTGGGCAGGCTTCTGTCGTTTGTTGGTCATGTTATGTATACCTTTCCCTCTCCTCAGATTAAAAAAAAAACAAACTAAAATTACATTAAAACTTACTGTTGTCTTTTTACAATGTAATAAACTATATTTAGTGGCATTTTTTTGCAATTTATTGCAGTCAATTGCACGTTAATAAAATGCGCGAGATAGTGATTGATATTGGCCGAGAAATCGGAAAGTCACTTTCGACGCGGCAACCTGGACGTTATGCATCCTTCGCACCTAATGATCTAATCCTTACATCTTTTCCACGAGCGAATGCGGGAAGCCAACAGAAAACACTTACCCTCATCATTTATGGATTTATGATGTTGAAATGGCAGTACATGACGTCAGCATATTGGAACAAAAAAACCTTTCACTGGTGAGCAATTTCAGGTCACGTGCTGTTACCGAGCAAAGAGGGGAAGGGAATTGAGGACAAACGCTTGTGAATTGAAACTAGTTACTTGAGTGCACATGGATTCCAGTTGCAGACTGCAGAGCGTCAATTCTTGTCTTTCTTGCACTCTGAAAGTGTAATATAATATACGTGTTTGTCTAAGCTCATAATGAAAAAATCATAGCTAATTTCAATTTTTCTGTTCATTTTGCAACGTTGGTGTCTAGTGCGTTAAAAATCACAACAGATACAACAAGAAATGAGGAATGAGTGAAGGAGTATGAATGGTAGCCGGACAATTGCGATGGCGGACAATTTCGATGAACACAGTTAGAAGTGAAAGGGCGGGTGGACAATTGCGATGACATTTTAAATCTTCTATCAAATTGAAGGGTGACTTGACACCTCGTACAATAACTCTTACTAGAGAATTATGTGAAATATTGATATTTTCGAATAGAGCACTGCTTCCTCTCACACTTTCTCCAGGCTTGAGACTGGCAAGGTTGCTTGTAAACGTATTTGCATTACAACCACTTTTAGGTTAGGTTAGGTTAGGTTAGGTGCACATGAGGGTTAGTCATCCTGATCGTTGCAATTGTCCTACCATTAATTTGTAAAATTACATTCACCGTCAAAATCAACGCAATTGTCCGCCATCGCAATTAACCTAGATTCGTATGAATATCAATATTCTAAATAAATCATCATTGTACTACGTATTGACGAGAAATAAAAGCTTACAAGTTCGTAATAAGCTGTAAGAAAGTTCAGATAATGTGAGAATATAATAAGGATAATATTAAAAATAAATCGACGTGTTTTGTGTCTCGCAGAGAATAAGTTAAAGCCACCCGCGAAAGCCTTGAGTCGTAGAATGAAATCATTTTTACAATTTGGGTTAAGATGCAAAGATAATGACGACTTCAGAAAGGGGGTGGCAGGCCAACGAGATGCTCCTCCTCAGTGAGTGAGTTCTCCATTCATGCTGTCCAGCAAACAAGAAAACACTTCTAGAGTGCGCGTCAAATCTCCTGCATATGGCAATAGCCAATAGCAGCGCACTGCAGCGGTGCCATGTCGAAATCTCACCCGGAAAAGAGACAGCGTGGTTGAGTGAAACGCCTTGTCACTGAACTAGGCAACGCCGCACGTCTGTGATTCGCTGGTGCTATTCAGCCGTTCAAGGCCATATGCAGGAGATTTGACGCGCACGCTAGTTACATGCATTTTTACCCTCAAATAGTCATTTCGAATATGATGTTTAGGGACATATTAAAATATAGTCTTCCGCAAGATATTCTCCTCTACTTCTCCTCACGGTGACAATGTCATCACAATCAATATTTCGCAAAACTCATAAAAAAAACGTTATTTTTTCTGTAGTTAATAGCAATATATGTAACGTATAAGGATGATATCGAAATGACACGAGACCTAACTTGGCAGTGTCCCTGCCTCGTCTCCAAAAATGCCTGTTTCATTCTCAGTCTCGTCTCGATCTATTAACTCTCGGTCTCGTCTAAAATTACATAGTATAACTAAGTTATGTTTGTTTAACGCCTCGTGTCGACGCTACGAGTCCTCGCAAAACAGGATATTAAATTCTAATGTGCAACCACATAGCACAGGATCATAATTGCCATTAATGGATTGAGTTTGCAATTACAACAAACAAAATATATACATTTTCTATATATTATCAGGTATATATCCGCATGGTATTTCTGAGGAAGCAAGTAAGTTTGGCCTAATTAATTATTCAATATCATATCGAAGTCTCGATAGTAATTGTCGGTCTTGTCTTCATTTTAGCGTGTTCTGTCTCATGGACAAGTCTCGAAGGGTTTGATTTTGTTCTTGCCTCTATATTTTACAAGCCCTTCTCGGTACCATCCCTAATAACACGTATAAGCAGCGACAGTGCCAAGAGGCATGGACGACCCTAGTGTACCCTTCGTCCTGACAAGACAAACCTGACAATTAAGCGAACTTACGGCCAAATTATGTAGCTTTAATGTGACCGGTCCCTCGAAAACACCTGTTTTTTGTTGTTTTTCTTTGCTTCTCCACTTTCCCTGCCGATGCTACTGTGCAGTAGCGTAAGCAGGATTTCGTAAAAGGGGGGGGGGTTTATTTCGAAAACTTTCTACAAATTTACCATTGTTTTATTATACTTTAATTAATTAATAATAATAATTAATTAATAATACTTACAATTAATTAATTCGTTTAATTACTACTAATAATACTACTAATGCAGCTGCTGTTACTACTTATATCACTACTAGTATTAAGTAGTAGAGATCTTGATAAATATATTTATGAAAGCAATAGAACAAAATTACATTTTTTTTTGTTTCTTTGTTACGAAATAATTGTCTAGTCAACTGTTATTTGTATATGATAGGTGAGACATTCTAAGTGTGAAGAAAATCCATAAAAACAAGCAAATATATTAAATTTATTGAAATAATCAAAATATGAAACTCATTCAAGGGTCCGCGGTTGTCTAATCTGACAACCTCGTGGGTGATCCGGGTTCGATTCCAGGAATTGGTTGAAATTTATCCAGCCTTGTCTCCGCACCCAGCCTCATATCAATGGGTACCTGAGAGCAACCCTGGGGGATAAAGGCTGCCGGAGCATGGTGCTGATCACATCCCCTGCAAAATGGCCTAGATCGAGAATGTGTGGGCCCCAGCACACCACTACATGTGCCTTCATGGCACGGTGCTATATGCACGGGGAAATTTACAATACCTTTACCTATGGAACTCACCCAGGATGATGATGAGGCGCGAGAATACATGTTGCCAAATTCCACCGAGTCTATGTTTTCGTTCAAAAGTAAGTTTATAGACATTCCAACACATTTATCATTTCTAGGTGATTCACAAAGCACTTCTTCAACATTATTTAATGATGTGGATGTAGACTCAGTATCACTTGAGAGTTCACAAGGGGATGCAAAATCAGTAACGGGAAGAACGTTTGCAATAAAGTCGGCACACTGCGACGTAGCAAGTAATTTTCACAATTCTCGCGAGAGACTGCGCGACTTTTTGCAAAAGAATTGCAAAATTGAACTTTGTTGCCGCTTAGATTGTGTTTGGAATGTTGTTTTTCTCCATGGTGCATTGGAATAATAATTGAAATTATTATTATTATTATTATTATTATTATTATTATTATTACTGTCGCAGATCTTTGACTGTGATAAATTAGCCATTTTTAATTTTTTCTACAACATTTTCCATAATATTTCAAAAGCTCAAGGGAGGGGTTTAAACCCGGTAACCCCCTTGCGTACGCCACTGCTACTGTGTACACGAAGCAAATGACTTCACGAAATTATTCGGTATAATACAACTGGAAGATCTATGAAAATGATTCGTCGATTTATTTTTTATTTTTCATTCTATTGCGTTAAGGAATAGTACCTAAAGAAGTAAAAATCTCGGAACGGTTAGATCACACGTTCCTTTCGAAGAGCATTTATCAGGTAACATGGCGCAATTTCTTACAACCTTCACGGACAAGGTCAGCAAATGTGAGTTCATGTCTGACGCACAACGAATATCTAATTTGTGGCCGTGTCGAATGCAAAACCTATCTTCCATTGTCTGATCTGTAGCCTCTTTCTTACTCCTCTGAACTCACGAGATTTGAGGCTGATGTGATGTGAAGGGGAAAACACAAATTAATGCACAGTTTTATCATTTATATATCTTTAGTTTTTTATGTATACAATTCCAGACAATTTGTGACAGCCCTGTATAGCCTCTATACACATGTATTATATTGTCGCGATGAGCCAAAAGTGGAAGAAAAGCGGCATAAGATAACAATAAATATGTATGAATATGTGAATGGATGCTTGGAAAACTTAATTTCTGTATACGTGCATTTCCTCAATTCGAGAGCTAACTATTGTTGATTAATAAGTTGGAATATATTTTCTTTAGTTGCAAAGGGCTAGGAAAGCATGCGCCTTCTTGAAAGGTATCACAGGGTTATACGTATTTTTCGCTTTAGATGTTCCAAGAGACTCTCTGGTTACTTAGCTCAGTGGATTCCGTTGTCGATAATCAAACAAACTTTTTGTGCTTCGTTGCCTTCTAATAAAGTGTCCAGGCTCGTATCCTACTTTAAACTGTAGGTCCAATCCCGACTAGCCTATATGTGAATAAAGTGGATTTAAAAACTAATGAAAAAAAGTTTTTGTGGTTTTCTTTTCATTTATACAAGTAGATATAGTAAAACAGTTAGTAAAAAAATATTTGATTAGTACAGTAATTAAGAAGATAAATGCACTCTGTAAGATATTGATTTATAGATGTTGTTCAAACTATTTTCTTCAAGGGTAAAAAACGTTACGTTTCCCCGTTGATCCATTCAAACGATTTCTGCTTCCACACTGGATATACACACAGTGGCGTGCCGAAGGGGGGGGGGGTTGGTTTGGTCAGTGGTCACGACCTCTCTTTTGGACTATCATTCCTTAACATCAAATGCAGGCAAAGATGCAAAAATTGGACTGACTACTGAAAAAGGAAGTGATATCCGCTTTGCGAAAATCTGTGACACGTTGCTCTCAAAAGTAGCAGATTTCGTTGCAGAGACCCCTGACCTTCAAAGGGATTCATTCTGCGAAGATGTGCTTGTGATGGCTCAATAAAGTGTTTGCATTAATTTTGCATCTGCTGCTGTTACCTGGCGTCCTTGGGATTTTTTATGACTTTTTAAAAATTGCTATTTAATTCATGACATATTCCCCCCTCCTTCCAAGTCATTAATGAAGTTAGGACGTCAAACATACCGGACTGGTTAGCCAAGAACCTTGCTGCCGATGCAGAATTGATGTCATCACTTCTTGCAACACGCCTAGCGGTGTTTAACTACAGAAGAAACCAGTGGCATGTGCATGGATTTTTAAAGGCTTTAAAGCTATTAATTAGCTTTACTAAAAGAGAACATCAACGTTACTGGGAAAACACCTATTACAAGAAACAAAACAACAAAAATTAAATTAATCCGAAACTCTCTGTTACGGACAGGGGCAGCGCCAATGGTTGGTCTAAGTGGACCATTTGACCCACAAATAGTAGGCTGGTACTAGACCACCACCTACAATTTCCGCAGACTGGTTTCCAGTTTCTCAAATAAATTTGATTCGCCTAAAAATCAAATGTAGATATACCATTGTTTACCAGTTATTTCAACTTTTCAAAACTGAAGAAAAGTGACGGGGCAAACTTGCATAGTACTTTTACAAGTCAAAGAGAGATGGCCTGTTGTTTGTATTTGCTAACGAAGAGGATTCGAACATGGAACCTTTGGTGGCGAGATCGTAAGCGGACCGTCCAGCATGCACGGCATCGGAACGATGAGCTTACTGTTAAAGTCGAGTAAAAAACACGTTACTTTTGTCACAGCTGATTAGTGTTGAGCATGTTGTATACTAGAAAATAATGTCTGTTTCATTACCTAAATGGGGGAATGGAAGCTTTACTCTACGGAGACCGTCACAAAAGAGCGTTGGACAAGAAAATTAAATGTTGTTTTTACGTATTTAAAAAAAAGATTAATCGTAAGGGTAAGGTTCAATGGGTGACACTGAAGAATAGAACAAACCTAAATTTCCCCGCCTTGTCTCAGATTACGAACTCAGTACCAGGATCGCAGGGTCCTAAGTGCGTTGTTGTGAGGGGTTTTTCTATAGAAACGAATGATGTGCATTTAGAAAATTACTGAAAGTGGGCTCAATGATTTGTCCGCACTATCCCAACATAACTTCCCATAACAAAGTTTCCAAACTCTCTCCTTAAATTCTGCAATAGCGCCCGATTCGAAAGAGCTGACTAGGAGTAATGAAGGTAACTTCC
Organism: Lepisma saccharinum; assembly: GCF_977018435.1. Lineage (NCBI taxonomy): Eukaryota > Metazoa > Arthropoda > Insecta > Zygentoma > Lepismatidae > Lepisma > Lepisma saccharinum. The sequence goes on along the minus strand of NC_139229.1, from coordinate 206,512,991 downwards.
TAGAAAGTCAATGGTGCACCTTCTCAAGAAAAGAATTGATTTTATGAAATACATTTTTTCCACAATATTCCTAATTTCCCCATTACGACAATGTGCTATTACTTAGTTTCATATTCTAAATGATTATTATAATATATTTTGAAACATGGTCAAATCTAATCATAATTTTAAACATCTAAGCTTCACAACTTGTGTTCAAAATAAAACATTTTAATTATCTCAGGGTTCTGGGGATTTTGTTCGTTTCGTTAGAAAACTTCCACCAACGGTAGTGACAGTGGCGGAGCGTGACCTTTCCAACAGTGTAAGCCTAGCATGACGAAGGCTATTTCCCGTTGTGCTTATTTTTGGGCTGACATGGTTAGTGATTTATCCACACCCATCGACCCCCCCCCAATTTTTTCAGAACGCTTCCCTGGAATTTTTCACCAAATTAAAAATTCTGGATAATTAAGTCAGTGTTATTCCTATCACAATGAGTAACGTATCGATAAAAAATATGCAAAGTTAGATAAAATGAATAATAATAATAATAAACAAACGAAAACAGAAGGAAACAGAAAAGTGCTGAATACTTTTTACAACCGCATAACGAAGTATCAGCTCCGTATCATGAATCGCAAAATCGGCGCACTTTATTTTTCGTTTCTGTTACTGTGTCTGTTAGAGAAGGAAGGGATGGGCCTACCAATGTCCACAAGTTTCTTCTTGGCAGCAAAATCCTTGCTGGACAACGGCGTCTTCAACAAGATATCCACCCCACCGCACAATCACACTCATTTTATTCCATAATGCACTTCACTACTTTATCACACCACAGCACAGGGACGACATTCCGCTTTTCAATAGATGGAATTCGCAAAAGCAATACCTCGAGACTTTAACAAACTCACAGCAAGAAGGGGAAAACAAAAAGAAACCAGATCCAAAATTCACTGCTCAAAGCAGTGATCTTTCGGACTGTGAGGGGAATATCCCGTTCGGATATAAATAAATTCCCTCTCTTGCCTTAAAATTCCTATATAAAAAAAAATACAATATAAAATATAAAAGAAATGCTCACAAATTGTAGGGATATATCCAGAAATTTCTATCAAAGGACATGTAAGTGTTTTCTTAGGATAGTGTAAAAGCAAATCTAGCACCTAAAAGATCATAAACAGGCTTTTCGTACGTTGTTCGAAGAGTGTTTGAATCACGGACTATGTAATTAATAATATTTGGTTCACATTTGACATGAAATTTGTAAAATTGGTTCAATCTTCAGTTTTCATTAACATTTATTTATTTATTTACTTATTTATTTCACTTTTTAGCTCAATTATTACCAGCTGAGTTCATAGATAAACGGAAAACAGAGTCTTAATATGTCTAATGTTTATGCTCTCCTACAAGCGAAAAACAGAAACAACAAGAATTTAGCACATCAATGTGTATCTAGTTTTCTCGTATCCCGCTCATTTCTAGATTTCTCCTTTTTCCCCTTCCTGTTAGTTTTTTGCTTCAGAATTCCCTTTTCCTGAGAAAAAAAAACCTCCTTGAAGCACCACCGGCTCAAATTTCCTTTACAGTCAACCATTCATACCCGACAACGCTGGAGCCCCTCCTCTTGCAGGACCTGTGTCTCGCTGGCGTGTATTCAGTGAAGCCAACCCAAGCATAATGGTGCTAAATCTCGCACAAGTTTAAAAAGTACTTTGTAAGTTGGAGATATAAATAAAACAACAGGGCCGCTTTTCGTTGTGGTTGAATTTTCTCAAACTTTTCACATAACGTGGAACCCATGCCTTTGGTTGAACCATTCGAATTTATATTTGTTTTTGTTATAAATTAATATTTATAATATGAAAATCACAGAACAATTTAGTAGTATGTAGCATAATTTCGGAGTTTAAACAACACCATGGATGTCCAGAAGGGGCAAGGGGAGGAGACACTTCCTGAAAAATGAATGTCAACCATTTTCACACATATAATTTCATTTCAGTCACATCAAATTGTTAATTATTGTAAGGGCGTTGCAGAAAAATGTTTAACTTCAAATTGAATTAGTATATTTTGAGAAGGGAAATATACCTAGTTTACCCCAACCCCTGAAAAAAAAAATACTTTGCTTAATCTTCCCTGGTGGAAAGAAATACTGCGGACGTCCATGAACAACACTTTTTCTAAACATGAGGTTTGCAACGCTGCTGTAAGCCTCTGCCCGTAGGTTTACACACCTAAGGTTTCGACGCGCTCTTCTCCCTATATTCCTTGCTCTTCTCTTTCCAGATACGGTGGGCGACGGTAGGCACTGCTCCTTCGCGGTCAGAAATTTGTAAGGCAACATTCAGACGGCTTACAACTTTCCCCAAGCAAAAGGCGGGAGTTCTCATGAGCCATCTGGTGTGAAGTGTTGCAGTCTAACAAACAGGATCTCGAAGACTGGTATCGGGCCGAGATGAACTTTGAAGTGTTTACGAATTTTGCCATATAATTACATACATTTTACTAGAATTAATAAAGTGTAAGCCCGGCTTACACGGCTTACATGGACGCTCCGCGCCTGGGTAGTGAATAACACCAAACAAATCCTCTTAGTCTATAGACAAGCAACCATAGGTCTACAAAAGGGAGGTTAATTAATAGAGGTCACTCCCTTTGCACTTCATTTCTCTAAGGAGAAAATAGGGCAACATAATGAATTCGCTCCGCATTCTTATTTACAAAATGTTTTTTCAGCAGTTGAACCTCAGCTTAAAAAGAAAAAGTGTTATTATGCACACAATTACTGAAATCATGTGTGATCCATGCGCGATAAGAGGTGTAATGGGTGACCGACCTTTCCACGTAGTACACCCAAATATCAACCTCACTTCCACGTAGTTCACCCTGGACTGAATTTTGCAAACTAACGAGGCTCTGGCGTCTGGACCCATGGCCAGTACAATCCTCTATGGGACTTGTGTTGTGTGCCGTCCGTGTTTGTGATTTGTCCCTTCATCTACTTCATCCCATGATCTTTCATCCTCATCTTCGCAATTAGCCGAAACTGGCAGAAACGCAAAGTAAAATAAAACAATTCAATATATATATATATATATATATATATATATATATATATATATATATATATATATATATATATAATTGTAGGTTAGAGTATACATAGAGTATATAAAGTCCACAAAAAGCAGGGATCTAACCACCAGACCATTCCACCTCTACAATACAACTGTCGCAAATTACCAGGAATTTCGAATTCTTGCTGCTACCTGGAAAACCATCCTCAAAGTGACCTTGGTTGAAGTATTTTTTAAATCAATACCCCTCTGGTCATTTTTTGCGATATTTTGCAACAGGGAACACATAGAAAATCATTAAAGCAATCGTATGAGAATAATGTGATCTCATGATTTGCTATTGAAACTCAAGGCACATGACGACTTTCCTGTCCTGTACGTGACGGAATGGGAAATGAGCTGCCAGACGTTCGAAGAAACCATGACGAAAACAATGGCCTTCATTACCTATTCTGTGACCTTTAGCGACAATAAATATACCTTCACCAACTAAAATCTACCCATAGTAAAATAGAAGTAGACGTCTTATAAATTGCAATTTTTCGCTTTATTTTCCTTTGAAAACAATAACGGGTTGAGGAATTTCATAGAGGTGCGTGCAATTGCAGTCAATACATTGTGTTCTTGTTTTCCACTTATTGAATGTTCTTTGGGAGAGAATCATAAAAGAGCGTTGGACAGGAAAGTAAAATGGTTTTACATAATTAAAAAGAGATTAACCGTAAGGATGAGGGTCAATTGGTGATACTGAATAATAAAAGAAACCTAAATTTCCCCGCCTTTATGTGAGATTACGAATTCAGTACCAGGTACACAGAGTCTTTGGTGCGTTGACTGAAAATTATATTAAGTCAACTGGCTCCATTTCAACGATGACATAGGTTACAGTAAACTGTATTGAGAGTGTATTTAGGCAAATTGTGAGCCTTGTAACTGTATTGAGAGTGTATTTAGGCAAATTGTGAGCCTTGTTTATTGGTGTGACAAGAGATCATGAGCCTTGAGAAAGAAGATCGAACCGGTCAGCTTGAGAATTTGTATAGAAGGGGTATAGGCATAACTTGAGGGGGGCCTATACCCCTCAAGGCCGCCGCCCCAAAATTTTCAGGTTTATTAAAATCCTCAGTTTTTGTTAACCTGCTGAGATTATGTTCTGCCCATCTCAGAATTATGCCCAATTTACGCTGCTGAGGAGAGATTAGGGGAGAGTTAAGGTTATCACCCACAGAGACGCCGGAAACGCGCCAGCCCGAACCACGACGCCGAACGGAAAATTTTCCATGCTCGGCTACAGCGGGGCCGAGGCTCGCCGGAGCTAAACGAAGAGTCGCGGAATTACACGAGAGGGCAATTGAAGACACGACCAACGGAAATTGTCCACCTTAGAAACCTGCAGACTTCTAGCACGGAAATTCCGCTCTTCGGTTCCCTGCGTTTCGCTGTGGTGGGCGTTACAACATTTGATTTCAATAGAAGCAGACAACAGAAGTTCTGTTGCCGCATTTCTCCGCGTCTCAGTGGTCGCTAAGCTTTATACGCTTCTAGCAGTCAGTTCTAGCAGTCAGTCATATATTTTGTCATCTTTTCCTATACTGTTTTTCTAGTATTACGGTCTCTAAGTTAACACTTTTTCCATTTGCCAATCTGCTCGGTTTGATGCCGTGCTTTCACCGCATCGTTAAACCATTTACAGGCCACGGACTTAGCTACTCATTCCAAAGCCGCTACCCATCTGTCGTCTTTACCTTCACACTTTCACAAAGAAAATGATCATCTCATAACCAGTATATGGCATAAAAATGTCACTTCAAGATTTTCTTTCACCACTAGGATCCACAGTCTACAAACAATACGGAACTTAGTTGACCGCGATACAACCAACACCTGTCATAACGATAAATTGAACAAACTCATATAAGTAGCCAAAGATGGTGCATGTGAACATATTTGAAATGTCTGCAGAGTGAGATGACGCGTGTATGTACAATACAATACATAATTGACGTAACAAGTCTTGTGTGTGCATATAGCCAGTGGCGGCGATTAGTGAGTGCTTGGGGAGCAGTTGTTCTCCCCGCCACTTTTTTGCCACTTTTGTCCTCGCATTGTGGTCTCATAATGCTAAGCAATTGCTACCAAGAAAACGTAACTGATTGATTGAGTTGGCGTTTTAAGTCCACTTTATGCACAGTAAGGCTAATCGGGACTGGACCTACAGTTTAAAGTCGGATCCGAACCACTATGTGCCTCCACCGGGAATCGAACCCAAGACCCGAAAACGTAACTGTCCTAGCCCCCCACCCCCAGTTTTAGTACCAAATCGCTGCTACTGCATATAGCTATGTTACATATATACATGCACGCACACGTGCATAGACCTACATATTAATTGTTTTCTCCTCTTCATTCCAGAATAAACGATGCCAAGACACCCCATCCGCATCAAAAAGCATCCAGAAAGCCATCAATGAATGCCAAGATGAAATCAAGCTTGCCATTTTACAAGGTGAGTTAATATGAGACATTGGTGGTGGTAATAATGCGATATCACATAATGAATTGGCGTCTTAGTGGTAGAGCACATTGAGTGGTCGACTCATGTTTTCGCGAGCGAAGGTTTCGCCTTCGAGCCACCTTCATCAATTTCATGTTATTTCGTCCTCGCTATTAGCCTAAAGAAACAGAATTTCTACTTAAATTAAGAAAAATACAGGGGTGCCCATTCTCCAACGCCAATGGCGAGTCCCCCAGATCATGGCATAATTCCCATAAAGTATTTAATTACGACAGCGTGTCTACTGCTATCCTATTACTGAAAGTCACTTTTGTAGCTCTATTTAACACTTTATTTGATCTGCCATCCAAATTCTTCATTTCGTCATCTAACAGATTAAAAATATGGTGCACCTAGTACAAAAAGTGACTTGGAACCAGGTAAAGTAAATTGATTACTAAAGGAATATATTCTGATTCCCTCCTATCCCCCACCTCATCGCACATATTGCAGGATAGTGCCAAGGTGCAAGCGTTTTTGTAATGTAAATTTTAGAAAAAAAAATACATATATGTTTGATTTCATGTTATTTTAAGTTTAAGATAAAAATCCCCCACAAAAATGGTCAGCTCAATTATATCCATTATTGTTTTCAGTTATGTTTTAAGTCCACTTTATGCACAGATAGGCTAATCGGGACTGGACCTAAAGTTTAAAGTAGGATCCGAACCACTATGTGCGTCCACTGGGCATCGAACCCGGGAACCCATCATTACAAGGCGACGCATTTTATCCTCTTGTAGACACTCCTGAAAGATACAAGGAAAACAGATCACATAACCACTTTCAAATTATTTTAAAAGTATGCTACTGAAAGTTTTGTATTTTAAGCAATTTACAATTAGTTGTGGCAGTCTCATCAAAATTTCCTCGAAAAAATATATTCTTTCTTTAAACGGTTAAAAGTTTTAATGGATCATTGCTGGTTGAGAATAGTACGTACAGTCACGGACACTGCCGGCTTGTAACGATTCCATTGAAAATCAATGTATTAATTACAAGCCGGCAGTGTCTGTGACTGTACAAGGTTACATGATTAAAATTAAGGTATTTCTTTAGATATTCCTGACTGAAAGGAGGTGTTATGTGACATGTAGACGTACATATTTATTAGTGATAAAATTGGATGTGCAATGCAAAGTGCAATTTAAATTTAATATTAATTTGTCTTACTTTTCTTCCTGTTTCAACAGAGGCATTGCAAAGTATCCAAGCTGCTGTGAAATCTTCAAGAACAAAGCGAGAGATATTTAATGAAGAAGAAAAGAAAATTGCTGGGGTAACCTTTCAAATTTATTTTTAAATTATCTCTTTACCTTGGTATAGAAAAATTGAAAGATGAAATATTTAAATTTAGAACTGTTATGTGATTATATAATTGAAATTTAATAATTTAGCTTTATATGCGCATTTTACGTGCAATTTACGTAATTCTCTAAGAAAAGTTTTATACGTACATCGAATATATTTCTTTTGTTTTTGATTGCAGTTTTATTTTGTTTCAGTGTTTGCTCCAGTGTGTTTACAGAAAAGTACGAGCAGTAAGTATTTTTTTCTTTACTTTGTTGTACTTTTCTTATCTCATGTCGATTTTCTGTTACTTTTTCCACCAATCCCGACGACGAGTATGAAATGGTGATTAGGTGATTACATGCATGAACTTGCTCAGTTAAAAGTGGCAGAAAGTCGACGTAAAGTTAATAGAAATAGCTTAAACCAATATAGTGATAAATCAAAATGTTTCTGAGTGACATTTCGTTTGTAGAGAGTGGTGACTCCTCGTTGAGCTCTCTTCACTTGAAGCAATTATTCGTATGTGCCATCTGTTTCAATGAGTGCACCAAAATCACCTTTCCGGTTTTATATTGATTGATTGATGGATTTGCTCTCTGAAGAGATTTGTTACACATTTCAATGCCATATTGGAATGGCAGTTTTCTTCCACTTCTCTGCACTTTCAGGGACTCCATTAATTTGTCTACTTCACTCAGAACAGAATTTTGTTCTTCCAATGCATATCCATAACCACGTTTTATATTAATCTTTTCAAAGTGACCATGTGAATTAAAAATATCGAACCAATCATTTATCAATTTTAGAATGTAAGCTGTTTCTTTCCAGCTTCCTTCAATTTCACCTGTTTCTCCACAATAGAGAAGAGCTCTGGAAAAAGGTGTCCGAAAAAATTTGTGTCGCATACTTTACATTCTGACGCTGAATTTTGCTAACGTCTAAACGATGCTGACTTATTTTGTACGCAATTTTTGTGTCACTTGTGGATTTGTCTATAAGATTTTGAATGGAATTTTTGTCGGCAATCTCCCCTTGTCCAGAAAGTGGTTTCGAAGCAATTTTACTAAGTGGGAAACATAAATATTCCTCGAAGGATCGCATGGCTTATGAAATGAACTGTTTATGTGTGAAATGCCTGAATAGTCTTCTGTTTGTACCACCAAGATCACAAGTGGCTGAGTGAACGGGATAACCTGATGACTCGAGACCGGAAATAACCTCCAAAAATTTATTTTCCGTTATCGGGGAATCAAATTCAAAGAAAATAGGTTGTTTCCATTTTGCAAATAAACCACGAGCCTTAACAACTTGCACTGATTTACAAGGACCGTAAATTTTCTCATTCCTTGAATCAAAACAAATTTTATCAGATATTTGCATTTCGTCGAAGGAGAGGCAAGTAATGCGCTCAAAATATGGCATAATGGCCGCTTTCATTTTCATTAACGCAAGAACAGATTTGAGGATTCCAGGGTCACAGTTCATCTAATTTGCCCATCTAACCAGGGTAGTGAAGTGGGGCAATGGGTATTTAAGTTTATTCCTCAAATAATTGCTACAGCCGTAAATAGCACAGTTAGGCATATTTTCTTTCGCAATGCACTTAGATTCTTCTCACTAAAAGTGAAACGAAGACAACAAAAAGAAACAAACACTCAGTTCAAAGTTCAATGGTCTACAGAAAAGGACAAAACCGGAAACTCCACTTGTCACCCTTTGAAAAGCACCCCCTCTCCTGGCTGTGGCCACTATGTTGACGTCAGAGCTCTGATGTATGGCTGAGCGCCATGCGCGTGCATCCACCTGTTTGTCATTACACCATGGCCCAGGCCAGGATTCGAACCTGGGACCTCTGGCGTCGTAGCGCGATGTGCTAACCACTATGCCACGGGGGGCGGCACTATCGCAACAGGTTAACGCTACGGAGACAATAAGGATGTAATTTTACAACCATCCCATAATGTATCACTTCCGTGTTCCATTTTATGGATAGGGGACTCGATGATGGTTATAAACAAGAAAAGGAGACGAGTAACAGACAGAGGCTAATAGTGCTACATTAATAATGTACACATGTGAAAAGATGTGCAGTATCAATAATAATCACAACTGAAGGGTTGAAAAGAATAAAGCTTAATCCATTATTGCCACAGTGTCATTCACAACAATGTTAGCCTGTTGAAAAGTTACTCAAGTCTAAAATGAGCTAAAATGTAAGACATTAAATGTTTCCAATCCATCTCACCTAATCGCCATAGTTACGTCACAAGAATTGATTTGACCCATGTTTGTCACTTGGCATTGTAGAAAAACACTATTTTCATTAACACTACACGCCTTCAATGCGTACTACGGTGCTTCTCCTTCGAAAATGCCCAGGTTCTGGTTTCCTCGCATTTCCATTTAAATCGGCTTTTCTCTTGTAAGTTTCTTTTGAAGCACCCTGTACCTCATGCAGTTGCCCACTCTGGTCTTATACTGGTAAGCGTGACATGGATAGGAGGGACGATTCTTTTTGCAGTAACAAGCGTCCCACTTGAATTAACATTAGGAATTCGTTATGGCATTTTCAGTCCCTGCCTTTCTTGGGTTGAGTGACTGATTCAAATCGCTTATTCAACTTTCGTTATTGCATTATTTTCGGACTTTCCAGACTAATCGTATTGGAAGTTCTGACATTATAACGATTTTGCGTATTGGAAGTTCTGACATTAAAACGATTTTGCGTATTGGAAGTTCTGACATTGTAACGATTTTGCGTCTGACTCGTAGTTCTGAGCTCAGAGGAGAAGGCGAACAAGGTGAAGCATCAAATTCACATGTTCTCGTTGTTAAAGACCATAGGTGCATCGAAGGCTTGGTTATTGATTTCTGTGAACAAAGTTATTTTGTAGCTATCATTCGCAACCATTTGTACCCTTTTTTATATATTCAATGGAATTTCAACAGAGTTGAGCACTAACATTCGAAATAAAGTGGCAAATTCTTTCTCTTGTATCGTATAACATACGCAAGGTGTAAAGACGTTTTATGCTACGTTGGATAGTTGTGACTAGGGTTGTTAAAGGTCCAGCAACCCATAAATTCTAATGGGTTCTATTGGGTTCTATTGGGTTCCGCAACAGAATCCGAACTTTTTTTCTCTCACAGTTTAAATTGGTTGTGACCTTATTCTAAACGACGAAAGGACATCCTCGACATTTATGCAGGTTTGCTACCAAAATGTGGCCTGCAAAAATGGGGGGGGGGGGGGGGGAGAAAGCATTCAAAAGGAGAGCTGTTGAGTTTTGAATTCAGACCTTCCAAATCAGTCCATTACCTTACCTACTCAACTAGCCCATTCAGTGCATTGATGTGCGACTTTTTGTAAATGATCAAGACATTTTTACTTATACTTTGACACATGCCAAGGCATAAGCGTAACTTGGGGTGGGGGTGGGGTTAAGTTATGCTGTTATGCCAAGGATATTCATCACACACAAATATGCACAAGTAACTAAAGGTAAATGAAATCTTTTCTGTTCTTTTCAGGTTGATTCTTATGGGTATCCTGAACGTAATGGTCTTGTAAGATTGTACACAGAAGGAGTTCAAGATTCTCAATACTATGAAGCTACTGCACAAGCTGTGAATTCCTGTATGGGAAAAGTGCAACAAAATCTGATAGGTCGAAGTAATGGTTAGTACCGAACTTATCACATAAAATCACGTTTTGTGAATTTCACATATATACGGTTTGACATAACCGAAAGTTAATGTTGAACAACAATAGTTTGTATTCCTATTCACATAAAGTGGCACATTTTGCAAGTAGGATAGTTGAAATCTGTGAACAAGTGTGTACAGAAGTGAAATTCTGGATTATGACCGTTTTCAGTTCTCTTTATATTATTTCATCCTTTCGTATATTGAACATCGGCTGAGGTCACTACTCCTACTTCTTGGTTCATCATGTTGGACGACAAAGCACCGATGCCATGAGGTTCCTAGTGGAGAAAAATGAAAACACCGTCTTTTATCACTAAATTTTAGAAGACACGTTTTTGCAACAAAAGTCGCAGAAATGGAAGACTTATAAAACTATTTTGTACCTTATAATAGATTCGTCTATGACATGTGTAAATAACACAAACTTACGTTAAGTAGATGTAGATTAACTTCTTCGGCTAAGTCATCTTATATTCTTGCATAGCTATATGTCTTTTTGCTGTGGATTTTTTCAAGCAAATTTCTGCTCCTGGAAATCAATTTATGAAACTGAACACACAATAATTTAGAAAAGACGTAAGACTATGTCCATGTATTTAAACAGAATAATGTCCATGGAAGTATTAGTCTAAATCATTTCTGCTTTCCCACCAGATTCCGGGACAAATGATACCATTCTGGGACTGTTTCAGAAAATGCGGGACACACGAGGTCTGACAATTAAGTTCGCGAACTCGCCACCGTTTAGCGCTGAAGGCAGCACTATACAAGCAGCTCTGTAAGATTTTGTAAACTTGGTATTTCAGTATCTCGCAGCAGTGCTCGCGTTGACGCGTGGCGGATTTGTCCTGATTGGCGTGCATTGTTTGTTGCTTGTGTGTGCGCGCTGTCGTGAAAATGGCTGAGCTGGAATTAGAGCAACGAAAAAACATCAAATTTCTGGTGAAACTGGACAAGATTGGGAGTGAAATACGGGAAATGTTAGTGCAGGTGTACGGCGAGAATGCCATGAAGAAAACAGATATGCAGGGGCGGCGCGTGCCTCTTCAGTCAGGCAGGGCACATTTTTCTTTTGGGTGGGGAGGTGGGGGGCAGTTTACCTCTATATTCCTCTTTAAGGTTTTTGAGGGGAGTTCCATGATATGGAGTAAGTAAATTGTTCGAACAATTTGGAATAAAATTAACATTCTGATCAAGATATCTCTCCAAAGACCATTAAATACTCACTACGTAGGAATACGAAAAATCAGCAACATATGGAACAAATTACATAAATAAAAAAAACTCGAATACTGACGTCGGAACCCTATACGCTTGCAGTAACTAAACTTTGGGTAGATACTGGAATGATTAGAAAAATGATACACTGCAGTTTCTCTTCCATTGTCAATGAATTGAAAGGCGTAGATATTAAAGTTTCTACATGATTCAATGTCATATTCACCAAGTATCCACTAATATCAATGACTAAGTAGGAAGACGATGCAGCGTTAAGTTCAGTTACAACACTTTACATTGGCCATGTACCCCCAAAAAGTTCGTTTATACTTACGAAGATATTCTGCATGTCAAGTTGCTGGAACACAGACACAATTACACAAATAAATAAACACGTACAGTAACTATAAAATCGCGAAAAACTAATTATTTCATAAGCGACCAATACGCACAGACGGAACGCAACGCAAACACACACACTAACTCAAATCCAAATCCGTATTACAATGGGAAGAAAGGAGGATCTTTTTAAAAATACGAGGGACTAAGCCCCGCGACAGGTTAACTTTGCAGCAGATGTTATGTATTAATCCACGCTAGAACAGCGCTCAGCATCTCCTGTGCCAGTCTTGCCTTAACCGCCGAGCTGTTCATATCACAGACAGTGAGAAAATCTGCAGTATTGGAGCGGAACTATATTCTGCGCGCACGTTTGGGTCCATATATGTGAAAAGTTGCTGCAAACTTAACCTGTCGCGGGGCTTAGTTTATGCAATAAAAAGTGTTGTCAACTTTTCAGGTCGCCGGAACAAGCGCGAAGAAAAGCATTCGAGGGATTTTTTTCTATCTTATTGCTGCAGGCTGGAAGAACGAATGAACTGCCTGCCAAGCGTTGGAAACACTGAACAGGCAAACATGAATGGGCAGGGCACCTCGTTCACTGCCCAGAGACGGCTACGAATTTTGCGCTTTTCCATTGTGAGGGGACCATCCCTTGCCTATGCTGTAAATGTTTGGATCAGTCAGTGACGTCACGTCTCCGGGGCAGAGCCGAGATTTTACTCTCTCCAACAGGACGTAGAAATATATTAACCTCGCACAGGGTGCATACCCTGTAAGTCTGGTTGCAGCAACGTAGGGGTTGAGGGAAAAAACAAAAAAAATATTTACGCGCATATACCGATCGTCTCTTCAGATGAACTTTTTATGTTAAAATTGTTGTGGGGCAGTGCCCTAGTTGCCCTTTATGTAGCATCGCCACTGCAGATATGTACAAATGAATTAAACCGTTTTCTGAGGCAGTGGCGTGTCCAAAGAGGGGTTGGTGCGGGTCATAATCCCCCCCCCCCATCTTTGGCCCTGTATTCATAAAAAAACAGAAAACATCAAAGGTAGGAAAAGATGGCAAAATGAGGACTGACTACCAAAAAAAATTGTACGTAACCCCTCCCTTTCGAAAATCCTGGGCACGCCACTGTTCTGAGGGGAGGGAACAAGTGACTGATTAAGAAAGAGTAGGGCGGTCAGTAACGAGCCGAACGGAGGAAAACATTGCCAAAATTCGTCAAATTGTGCATGCAAATTGGCGACTGACCGTGAGTTTCATGGCAGACCAAGTGAATTTGTACCACCAGTACAAACAGTTAACGAAGTGTACGTACTATTTGGGAGTGCTGCAAAGGTTGCGTGAAAAAGTGGGACGCAAACGACAGGAACCTTTCGCCAACAACTCATGGCTCGTGCATCACGACAATGCACCTGCGCACACGGCACTGTCTGTACGGGAGTTTTTGGCCAGGAAACAAATAACTTTGGTAGACCACCCACCATATTCACCTGACCTTGCCCCCAATGATTTCTTTCTTTACCCGAAGATCAAACAAGTTTTGAAAGACATTTTGATGACATAAAGGCTAACACGGCGACAGCTCTGAAGGCCATTCCAGAAACAGTTCCAAAATTGCTTCGAAGGGTGGAGTAGGCGCTGGCATCAGTGTATAGCTTCCCAAGGGGAGTACTTTGAAGGTGACCACAGCACTATTAAGGAAAAAGATATGTAGCATATTTTCTAGGATAAGTTTGCGAACTTAATTTTGTCAGACCTCGTATACAAAACCTTATGGAAACACTGTATCCTGTGTATGTGTGCACAATCATTTCAATAGCATATACAGGGAAAGGTAGAGAAAAATTCCACACTGTTACAGTACAACCACAGAATGTGATGATTTCTTTAAAAAAAATTTATTGTGTTGAAATTTGAAATTAAACTAGAAAACACAAGGATAAAGTTGGGTAAATCAAAGAACATTGCTGGGCATAACCTTCACATTGAGAAGGCACTAGTGGGACTTTCCTGACGTTTTAGTGCAAATATTCCATTCTCTACTCTTCACATCACATAATTTGAATTCCATGAACACTTCCCGGCTAATAGAAAATTCACTGGGCAACACATGGCTACCACAACTTCCATTGTTCATTTCCATTAGATCTCAAATTGCCCTCGCAGTGTAGGGCTACCATGGCTGTATATAAGGGAAGGGTATAATGGGTCCAAACTCCTTCCATTGGTTTAGTAACCTTACACTAATTGTGTAATCAAATAAACAATACTCAAAATTGGTCACAACACTACATTGGTTGAAAAGGTTTTGAAGGTTATTAATATCGCACACAAAATAAGTGTTAAAATTAAATGTAAAATTAGGGTTGATTAATGTAAATCAACCAAAAATTTGCATCCAAATTATCTATAGAAAATCTTTTTATAATTTATAAGTAATTATTCATCAAAATAAATAGTAATAATTGCATTTTAACTATGAAATTTGTGCCATCCTTGGGCTGCTGTATGTTAACCTACCTGTTACTTCCATGAGGTCTACTACAAAAGTTATGGACTCACACATATATCAAACTTGTTAATGTCAAAAGTAATGAGCAATCTTTGAGGTTATATAACAATTTGAAAACATATGTAAAAATCATTTATGTGAATTTCAATTCTGATGCAACAGGTAATTTCTCTTGCAGAAAAATGAGTCAAGAAAAAATTACTAATTTACACATTACATTACCAGAAGAACTATATAACCTGATGTTCTTTCACTCTCTCTTTCAGAACCAGGACTTGCATGCCATGTCTCATATGATGTTTTTGAGTGTGTCAGTGAAAAGGTGGCTCAGGTATGTGCATCAATAAATGTAAATCTTATATCACAGAAAATGGTAGATTTGAAATATTTTGTCTTCCAGGTATGCTCCAATAAATAAAATTGGTTGGTGCATATTATGGATGGAAATTTTTGGTAGGTAGAGTGGGATCCATAAGTATTGCTCAGCAAATTGTCCATGACTATTTTAGTTGGTTTTTATCTTCATCCTACGTATTTTTAAGGAATGAATTTTTACGTATACTGGTTCAGATGTTGTAAGCAGATTGTTTGGTGTGTTGTGTCAGTTCTTGAAACTCTCATTGCATAAAACAAAGGGAGTAAACGTGGTGATGGACAATTTGCTTGGTAATACTTATCGATCCCACTGTACATACAATGTGTAACTCTAAATTCAAGTGTTTCTTTGTATCATTATCAGCATGTGCGATGCTCAATTTCCGTAATCATTGTTGTTCAGTGACGTACGCAAGGGGGGTTATGGGGTTTAACCTCCCCCCCCCCTGAGCTTGTAAAATATTATGGAAAATGCTGTGGAAAAAATTCAAAATGGCCAATTTATCACAGTCAAAGATCTGCGACAATACTATTACTACTGCTGCTACTACTACTACTACTACTAATAATAATAATTTGAATTATTATTTCTATGCAGCATGGAGAAGCACTACATTCCAAACTCACGCATTTTTCAGAGTGAATGCCTTGAAAATAAACACGAATTCTTGAAAATAAAATATAAGGGTAACTATGATTTAAAAGAGAAAAAAGTTGATTTGTATCTCAGTTGCAACAATGTTCAATACACTGGCGTACACAGGATTATTTTTTTTCCGGGAGGGCTGGAATAGTAAATGTGGATAGTACATGACTTCGTTTTGGAGGGCAGAATGCATAATAAAATATTTCATAGTTTTATTAAAATTGTATTCAAAGGCAAAAATGGTAATCGGGACTCACTTTAAAAGAGGTTTCGCATTTAAACATTTTGATGTTGTAAAGTTCTTAATGGATTTTTATCTGAAAATTCTGATTTCTCAAAATTTAGGTAGGGACTGTAAACCCATCAACCACCCCTCTACGTATGCTAGTGTTCAATGAACATGTATTTATTTGTGTGAACAACGAGAATTAACTAAAGAAAGTTCTTGGTTCGTTGTAAGTGGCTAATGTATTGACAAAGGCTAGGTGGACAATAATACAGTTACCAGTCCGCATTCGCATTGTTTACCGCAGAACATTTGAATGCGTGTTTAAAATGTCTCACCTTGTTGACTAGACAATTATTCAAACGACAATAAGCTTAACTATTGCAAAATGTTTTGTTGGTAAGAACAGCGAGACAATCCAGATATGAATTATCGGGGACATTTATGTGGGGAAGAAGCCGGAAAAATTCCAACCAATTCCGGGAATCGAACCCGGATCTCCCACGTCGTTGTCAGACACTCTACCGACCAGACCACCGCAGCTCCTTGGATGAGTTTCATACTTTGATTATTTCAATTTATGTTAATATATTTTCTTCTTTTTTATGGATTTTCTTCACACTTAAAATGTCTCACCTTGTTTGCCAGACAATTATTTCGTAACAAAGAAACAAAAAAATTCTCCCAGAATTTGATAAAAATAAGATGACTAGAATGTAATTTCGTTCTATTGCTTTCATAAATACTATTATATATATATGTAGATCTCTACTACTTAATAGTCGTAGTGGTATTAGTAATTCAGATAATTGATTATAATTATTAATTAATTAATTATGAGAATTATTATTTAATTAAAAATAAGACAATGATAGTGTGAATTTGGATAAAGTTTTAGAAATAACCACCCCCCCCCTGATAAAATCCTGCGTACGCTACTGTAGTTGTATCAGAACAAAAATATTTTAAATATTGTTTGTTGGAGTTTTTAAGTCAACTTTATGCACAGAAAGGCTAATTGGTACTGGACCTACAGTTTAAAAGTGTAATCTGAACCACTATGTGCCTCCACCAGGTATCAAGCCCAGGACTCCATTTTTAAAATTAAAATGCCAAAAGCTGTGTTGTGTACACATGACAGTTGATAATTCACATTCAAAGAACAAATGCTTATGGTCATTTCATTGTTTGGTTGATTTTTGATCAATTTGTTTTATTTTATTTAAATTTTCTGCCACTTTTGGCTAATCACAAAGATGAGGATGAAATTGGTGAAAGAACCATCACAAACATGTATGGACAGGACACCCAACACAAGTCGCACAGAGGATTATACTGACTGCGAGTACAGATGATAAAGCCTTGTTAGTCTGCAAAATGCAGTCCAGGGTGTACTATGTGGAAGAGTGGTTGACATATTGGGTGTCTAGAAAGGGTCACCCTTTAGATCCTATTACGGGTACTTGAAAACTAAGTAGTTGCTAGTACTTCTAGAGCAGAAAATGTACGAGACCTGAGTAAATTATAGGAAATGATATATTGCCTGCATTCTGTTTGATGTGAACTCAATTTTTCCTGGGAGATTTGTGTTGTTGTGGCAGGGAGCATTCAGCTAGCAAGAGGATGCGTTGATGAACATAATATTTTCACATGTCAAATATATTAATCTTTACTGGACGAGACATTTTTAGGCCTGTAAGCATTTCATGATGAGGGATTTTCAAGCAGGTGAATTTCAAATGTTCAGTAATGCATTTAAAAAATCATGGAAGGAAAACTATTTACCACAGATATCCATAATTTATTTCTCCGCAGGGGGAAAATCCACCGGCTCTTGTGGGGACTGAAATTTTGAAATCCTCTTCCCTGCTAGATGATGATGTCAATTTTTCACAAAAAATCTTCTTCGGAGTCTCTATGGGTGCAACAATAAACCAAACTGAACAGAAAAATTCTACAATGTAGTAAAATCATTTGATGGTTCATTGGAAAAAAATAATGTATTGCACAATAAATAATAAATGATGAGTTGGTATAAACAATTACTTCTAGTCAATCCATACAACTATGTACTCGCATTTCAGAAGTATTCATTACTTGATTGAAGGTATATTATATATATACACACACACATATATATACACATACATACACAAGGGTTATCAAGCCCAACTCTGACTTTAGTTTCATAGGCATGAAAAGATATGCGACTGTGACGAGATACTTAAGATGGTAGGTGACAAGAGTCTTCTATCACCACCAGACAGAGTGCACGTTTTGGATCAATTGATAGCCAGTAATAAAAACAAACAAGTTAGAATAAGTACCATAGAGTGACTGACGAATGCTCTGGCAATGGTGTCAACACAGGCACACTGAAGCACTGCCCTTCATGGTCTGACCACCCAAAACGATTTACGTTAATTGCAGAACATAGTAATTTCAAATGCCATCCATTCCTTTTTAGTATTATTCATTTTGTATTTTTTTTCCAGTATTGTGAAACACCATGAATTAACATTGAAGCACATTTGGTAGGTGAGTAAAGCTTCGTTAATTTTCAATACTATTTTGAAAAAAAAAAATTAATATGAAATGTTATATTGAATAATTTTGGAATGGCAATAAGTAGAAATGACCATAAATATATAAAATAAATTAAGAAAAGCAAAGAGAAAATTAAGAAAATGGCAAAAAGGAAAAAACAAGAAAGGCATTAAATTTTAACAGTGATTGAAAAATGTCAATCAGTAAAAAAAAACAATAAAGCTTGCTAAAGTGGCATTTCTGTATGTAGTTGTTCTCAACACTGACAAGCATTTTTAATGTCAATATGATTTTCTTTCCTTTCAGAAACATCTACACGATTGAAATTCAGAACTTAGGAAGAAAACTAATTATGCATAATGTTGTCAACTTTAACCTGTTTTGTATGTGATGATGAAACTCATATTATGTTACACATATATCAAATGGCTATTATTTTGTAAATAAAGGCCTAGTAACTTAATCACAAATTATGTTATTGAATTCAAATCATGGTGCATTTCAATGCATTATGAGAGTAGCCTACATGAATTAAGCTATCAAAACTTCCCACATAATATTTGTGCTTTATATTATGATTTACAGACGAGGGTGTAATATCTGAAATGACTGGTCAATTTAACTAACATATTTCAATATGATGAAATAAAAATTGCAGCAAAATGGCAAGACGTATTTACTTCAGATTGAATTTTTAAAATTTGGATATAGCTTTTAATATGTGCTTTTATATTATAGAAATATAACTCACCAGATAAAATGAAATGGTAGATATTGCAATAGCCTCTTTAAAAAAGTGAATAAAACCAGGTTACTTCATCTTAATCTATCCGTACATTTCAAATTAACCTCAAACAATACACTGAATTGAATGCTTAAAGGAAGTGTTTTTGTTTTTTAAGTTCACTTTATGTACAGATATGCTAACTGGGATATGCTAAACCTACAGTTTAAAGTGGGACCCGAACCACTATGTGCCTCCAACAGGTATCAGATCTGGGACCCCTTGCTTACAAGGCAACATGTGATACGAGGGCGGATTGAAAAGTTCGTGGCCTGAGTAGGAAGGAAGCTTTTAATTTTAAGTTTCATACATTAGTTGCATAGCTATATCCTTTGGTAGTCACTGTGTAAAATTTCATTTCATTTCATTGCTCTATTGTTTCAGTTGAGGACTTTTAGTGGGCAGAAGTGACGGAAATTTGTGACATGGAGAAAATAGAGCATCGCGCTGTCATTAAGTACCTGCATAAAAAGGGCTTAACACCACAGCAAATTCATACGGACATGGTAGAGACGCTTGGAGACTCCGCGCCCTCGTATTCCATGGTGAAAAAGTGGGTGGCTGAATTTAAGCGTGGAAGAAACAGCATTGAAGATGACCCCCGCAGTGGCAGGCCTGCAACGTCGACCACAACAGAAAATGTCAATAAAATTTGTGACCTGATTTTGAGTGACCGCAGAATCAAAATCCGTGAGATAGCTGAGACTGTGGGTATTTCCTATGAGCGAGCACAAAACATTATCGTGAACGATTTAGGGTTTTCTGAGGTGTCTGCGAGATGGGTACCCAAGTTGCTTTCAGTTGAACACAAACGCACTCGACTCACCCTTTCCCGTGATTGTTTGGAACTGTTTGAAAGTGATCCGGAGGAGTTTATTGGCAGATTTGTGACTATGGACGAGACATGGGTGCACCATCATACACCGGAATCAAAACAACAATCAAAGCAATGGAAACGACAAGGATCTCCTACCCCAAAGAAAGCCAAACAGGTTTTGTCGGCAAACAAAATTATGGCATCAATATTCTGGGATGCTAGGGGCGTTATCTTAATCGATTTCTTGGAAAAAGGAAAGACTATCAATTCTGAATACTACTGCACCCTGCTGCGACGTTTACGCGAGGAAATTAAAATTAAGAGGCCAGGAATGTGGCGAAGAAAGGTGTTGTTTCACCAGGATAATGCGCGCGTTCACACGTCCCTTGCATCCATGGCAGAAATTCATTCCTGTGAGTTCGAACTGTTGCCGCACCCATCCTATTCGCCTGATCTGGCCCCCTCGGACTTTCATCTGTTTGGAAACCTGAAAAAGTTTTTGGGGGTCAGCGATTTTCTTCGGATGAAGAGGTGAAAAGTGCTGTACTGGGGTATTTTGCAGACCTTGAGGAATCATTTTTTAAAAGTGGTATAGCAGCGTTACCGGAGAGGTGGTGTAAATGTATCTCCCTCGAGGGGGATTACGTGGAAAAATAAAACATAACTTATCCAAATATCTTCTCATTTTCTAGGTCAGGCCACGAACTTTTCAATCCACCCTCGTATCTTCTTGTATTCAAGGTTAACATTCAATAAATCTTACTTAGAAATGGTTCTGAATAAAGCCTTTCAAGACAGACTGTTGATCCATCAGATTACTTGGAATTAAAATTGATCATCAAAAGAAAGCACAGAGGCACAGAAAGCTATTTACAATATATATATTGTGCTAAGCAGAAAGTGACTTGGAATGTGCAAACACATGATTATGAGAAAGAAAAGGAGGATCAATGGAATGATCTTGCTGGTATTGATTTAAACATGATTACAAAACAAAGAATAGTACAGCAGTGATGTGGTAAAATATTAAGTTCACAACCAACAGTAAAAATTATTTTTTTTTGTGTTGTTAATCTCTGAATTGCATTTTAGGTTAATAAAATGGAAATAAAAACTATATATACACAAATATGTGGGAATAGTATTTAGTGAAAATGTTTTGCATAAGTATGATTGCAAAGTTTCGCTTCTGGTGTCTGATTACATTTACAATACCAAAAAAAATGCATGACACTTCTTTCAACTTCCTGTTATACATTTTCCTTTGGAAAGAAAAATTATTACCTTCATTACAACTATTCTATTCTTTCTTTGCTGCACACACTGCTGCCTTTTGGTAAAATGTAAAATGATTGTAAAACTTTTCTTTGATCATGTATGAGTGCATATCTTTCAAGATATCCCATACAAACATTGTTTAATACCTTTCAATTGTAGATTTCGTTGGGTCTTAAATGCTCTGTTTCAATTACTGTTCAATCTTGTACAGATGGCTTTAGAAAAGAAACTGCATACTTAAGATAGCTACTGTACGTAAATGAAGGGTATGTGAATTATTCCTCTGTATTTATATAAATAACATAATGGCAGAATTTTGTAATAAGTTGATGGCTATTTACAGATATATTGGATCAGTAACATTAATGGTTATTTTCCCCATAAACTAATATGCTTGTATCAAAAATACAAATAGAGGATTGATTAATCCCTAATATAGACAGTTATCCAAAAGGAGCTCAACAAGATAATTGAAAAGTAACTAATAAAAAGCTTCTTTTAACTCGGTAAAGCTACTCGGTTTATTTTACTTTGCTTTTCTGCCACTTTTGGCTAATCGCAAAGATGAGGATGAATGATGAAACTGATGAAGGAACACTCACAAAGAACACCTATGCCCAGGCTGGCATTCAAACCCAGGACCCCAGGCATTGTAACATGTTGTGCTGACCACTCTGCCGTGGTTGCAGCCACTCAGGAAGATATCCCTGTCCCTCTCTACATGGTTGTATTGTGAATGAACGATGGGTTAAATCGCATTGCATCTATTCTGCACGTGTGTTGTAATCACATCTTTCAAACTCCAACCACTACATGTCACTGTTTCTTTGTTGACAAAAAATTTTACTTGTACATGCAGATTGTGTAAATTCTTAACGAGGATACAGCTTTGGATTTCACAATTAGCAATGATTTCAATCTCAAGAAGTAGTTCTTAGGTTAATTTTCATTAATTATCTCTCTTTTATTACAATTTTTAAATTTTTCTTTCAAAAAAATTGTTACAGAAACACATCCACAAATGTGAGAAACAGTACAGGGCATTTCAAAATTATTTGAACGATAAATAACATTCCATGAGGAATATAACATTACCATCAATCAAACATCCTGTGAAATACATTCAAACACATCCTAAAGTTTATTTAGGAACGGGCCAAATAGTTCATAAATTCTATCACAGGTGGCAGGTTGATCAGAAGTAAAATGGCTGCCAATGGTGAGGAGAAAGCATTTTGCATCTTACAATTTCACATGAGCCTATCCATGTTAAATTGAGCAGTAACGATGGTTATTTCCAGAAGTTACTGTTCAGTGATGAGGCTATGCCAATTGGTTATCAGTGATCAACAACTTCCACATTGACCCCAAAGGTCTTCAGACCTCATTTCCTGTGAACGTCTGCCAGATGATTTGCCCTTACAAAGGCAATGATCATAATATAATACTATTATTCTTTTCGATAGAAATGCTACCCATGCCAAAGCATCTTGCAGTTCACTCAATTTGTTGGGGAGTGGTTTGAACAGTTCTTGATATATCCTGAGAGACTGTTGTGGAGAGTTGGGGAATGTTGTGAAGTAGGGATGTGACGAAGCTGAAAATTCACCGATGCCGATGTACTCACCGATAATTTTTGGAACCTATACCGATGCCGATATTTAATCGATTCCGATACATAAGATTATTAAACAGAAATGGGATGTTATTTTCAGCATGACAAAAATAAATTTGCTATGTACATTTCTATTGCATATCATATGTACTGTATATACATATATATTCTCAAGAGATGCGAATGTACATTTGCATCTACAAAATGTTATGTGAACCTTTAAGAACAACATGGATTCTCAAGAGATTAAACATTAGTACTCAGGCAGTTCTTTGAAATGCAAAATGAATTCCTGTTCTGCCAGATTCAACTTCAGAAACACGAGATTTGGAAGCACTTCAGGAAGTAACCTACTTCTTCTCTTATCGCAAATCTGTTCAGCAACACCTGAACACTCAATCGTTGAATACTGATGCAGCAGGTATGCCCAAGTATTTTCTCAGGACTTTCTTCAGGTTTGAATTTCCAATACAACAGCAGATCCTGGTTCAGCAATGTACTGTTTTATTTCCGATTTATAGTTAGGTTGATCCTCTGAATGAGTTTGCAATACTTTTATTACAAAAACTCTACAATAATGACGAATCATAACCAAATTTTCAATAAATCTTACAAAACTAGAATATAAAACTTATTAGAAGGTAAAACTCTAGTATAATCTGTACCGGTTTAAATATCGGACTTTTGCAGATTCCGATACCGATGCCTATGTGTCAATTTCGTCCGATTTTCATACATCTGTAATCGGCTTCGGCACATCCCTATTGTGAAGTAGCTCCATGTTAACCATTGCTAATTAAATTCTGATACTTCTTTGTTGATGTATCTTTATAAAATCATGCATGAAATTGATGTTGCACACTCAACATGGATTGGCTCATGTAAATTCTAAGGTGCAAAATGCTTTCTCATCCCCATTGGCAGCAAGTTTACTGCTGGTCAGCCTGTCACTTGGTGGTAAACTTCGGAACTATTGGACCCGTTCCTAAAAAAAACTTTAGGGTATTAAAAAAAATTTTAGGGTATGTTCGAATGTTTCACAGGATATTCCATTGCTGGTAATGTTATATTCCTTATGGAACATTTTGTTATCATTCAAATAATTTTGAAACGCACTGTATATAAAAAGCAACATCTTAAATATCTATGGAAAGAGCACGTCTTGCAGTTTTAAGAAAAACAAATGTAAATAATAACATTGTGACATATTTTCAAAAATTTTCTGGAGGAAGAAAAAAAAACAGTCTCCTAGGGAAAAACACAGTATTTTCAGGTCAGTCCGTAAAATGGCACTTTTCCAGAGTCTATATATTCTGTTTTACAAAATGCATAATTTTCATTATTTTTAGCAACAATATTGTGGGCAGAATGGATTTTGTTATTAACAAGTGTAAAATTATGAATATAGAAATGTTACAAATTCCAACTCTCGGTATTGGTGGAAATTGATGAGTATTGGCAGTTCATATTTGTATTGGCTGAACACTAATTGATGCCCTATATATGCACACACAGAATAATATTGTTCAGACTCTATTTGTTTCATGTTCAAGTTTCATATTACAAAAAGGAATTGTGACAATTTTCAGAGTTTCTTTTCTAAAATCAAAGTTACACAATTGAACCTATAGTATTAAACTGAATGTGAATTATTACAAATTCAACTCTGAACCTTTTGAATATCAGCTGATATCCCTAACCAAGCTCTTGAGAAGGACATACAAAGGACGTGCAACACACATACACATGTACATATATACATACTTGTAACAAATATAAAATTGTCTCAACATGACAGTTTTTCAAGAAATTTATTTTGTCTAACTTCATGTCACATTTCTTTGCACAAGAAGTTTAAAACCGAAATATCATACAAAAGCATATGCACAAATACATAAGTAAGCCAACACTGAGCAAATTAAAACTGGTGAAACTGATGTTTCGAGTTCCTTTCGTTTTAAAAAAAAAAATCTAAAATACACGTTTCAAAATGAAAGGAAAATAAGAAAAATGCTCATACCAAAAGGACAGGGAAGAAGAAGACGAAGACAGTAAAACAAGAGCTTAAAGCCTAACATTAACATATAACCCAACAAGAATTCATACAGAATGTCTTTCTTTTTGATACAATTTCCATTCACCATTGTCCTTCAGATTTCAACAGGCAACTGTTTACAAAGGGGGGAAAAAAAGTAGTCAAGAACACATCACATGGTTTAAAGACATAATCTTCTAAGACAGATCTCTCTGTAGAACAAAACTGGCACAAATTGCAGCCACATCTCAAGAATTACTAACTGCCAAATTCTAAAGTTACACTGCTTATAACATAGCAAGTAATACTTACTTAGTCACACTGAAGAAATATTAGTTACTGTGAACAAATCTGAAAGTACCAATTTAACGTGCACCACAGATGCAGTAGAAGCCCGATTATGTTTTCAGGGGCTTGCAAATAAAGGACCTGTATTGTGGGAAATGTAAAAAATATAGGAAATTTATGTAATGTGTTGCTTTATTGGGAGTAAGTAGTTAAGTGTATAATGTAGGAAAATGTAAAATCAAGGAACATAACTCAAGGTTCTACTGCATATGTCCCAACCGGTACACGGTTAAAAAACCTTTAAGAGAGGGAAAAATGTACACTACATTTTCTTTCATTCATCACAGCAAGAATTCCTCCCCTCAAATAAATGAACAATGAATGTGGGAACATGGACAAGGAAAGAATTTCATAGATTTATTTTTTCACGGTAGTTGAAACTTATATCTGTAGCTGTTCCATAAAAGTACCGATGCTTTGATTAATAAACATAACATGAACAGCTTTAGCTTTACATGTTAAATGCTCATGTAGCATCATGCTTCATTGATATGCAATTTGCATATGGGAAACAAGATAGAAAATATAGAAGTAGTAAAGTTTTCACACTTTTAAAATGGATAAAGCACCTAATAAGAGAGAGAGAGAAATATTTTTGTCTATCACATTTTGTGTGATGGATTCTGAATATTTTCAACATTCATAAAATAAAGATGGTGTAAAATTCAATAAGTTATGGTACAAACATGCTATTAATCAACAGATGAGAACAGCCGGCCCCCGTGACAGAGTGGTTAGCACATGTGCTACGATGCCAGAGGTCCCAGGTTCGAATCCCAGCCTGGGCATGGATGTTTGCGAGTGTCCGTTCATCATGTCATCACTCATCACCATCTTCGCAAATTAGCCAAAACTGGCACAAAAAGCAAAGTAAAATAAATCAAATCAATAGAAATAGAAACAGATGCAAACAGAACTAACTGTAACTGGTGGAATATAAAACATTCTTGATAAAATTACTTCAGATTATTACGTTCACATCTGTCTAGAGTGACCAACTTTCAGCTATGAATTTAAGGGAGATTAAAGGAGATTTAGTCGCGACAAATTTTACTCATTTTTAGTGGCGCAGAATCACTCCAGTAAATGTTTACGGAATGGATAACATTAAACAAAATAATTAATTTACATTATATATAATATACAGATCAAAATGTAGAATACAAATTTGCATGTTTCTTAGTCCTAACCTGTACATATTTGTCCACTGCTGCTGCAGAACTAAGCATCTATCAACTACTGCAAGATATTACATCACTTCCACCTGCCAAAAGTTAAACGTGCAAGATCTTTCAGTCAACTTGAAGTTTTGAATCGCTGACCGAACTCGGAATGAGTTTAACTTTAGCAATCTAGGTTGTTAATAAACAATACAGGAGAAATAGAATGTCATTATGGGAGCCAGGAGGATCCAGAAAAATTAGCTACATCTGTCTGAAACTGACATCCTTAGTTCACCTCAAAGTAATGATAGCAGCTTATTAACAAGATTAGTTATGATTCAGAATATGGAAAATATGGTACATAAAGGGTTTAGTCCATGCTTTGATTGAGTTCAGTTTTTGTTTTAAGTTCACTTTATGTACAGATAGGCTAATCGGGACTAGACCTACAGTTTAAAGTGGGATACGAACCAACAAGTCTCTCCACCAGGTATTGAACCCAGGAACCCTTGTTTACAAGGCGACGACCTTAGCATTACACCATCAGGGAGGCTTCCATGCTTTGATGAGAGAGAATTAATATGTTACAATACTTGATAGATATTTTGAAAGATCATTTGAAAGATCTTTGCAGGGATGGTAAATGGTCACTAAAACTCAGTTTTTCTAATAATCAGTAAAACCAGTATTTTTCTTTTTTTCGTGACTGCAATTTGCGATTTTGTTACTCCATTATGACTTCTCAGTAAGATGATTTTTTCTTCGATTTGACTAAAGTTAAGATACATTTTATTACCATTTTTCCTACCAGTCAAGAAAGCATTTCTTGAGTATTGGCTTTCTTCAATTCCTTCAAGCTAGGAGCTCTTGCAATGGCAATAATTTTAAAAAGCCAGATAATAATTTTTAAAAAAAAACAACGAAATCCTACTTTTACTTTGAGAATGACAATTTAATGGTATGGTAAATAAATAGGGGAGTGAATGGCTAGTAATTTGTCAGTTTTTTCATTACCTGTCTTTGAAGTTTAGGGAATTAAAATAAGCAATGCACCTCCAGTCTTCAATCAGTATTAGCCCCCCCCCCCCCATTTATTTCTCTCTCTCTCTTTATTAGATGCTTCAAGTCACTGAATCAGTACGTTTCTGCAAAATTTACTAGTTACCTTCTGCCTTGCCCAGTAAATCAACAATGTAAAAACATATTTTGCGCATAATATATTATATCTCATAAATTCTTTGAGCACTCAATAAAATACATATATACATCTATCTGAAAATAACATGGGTGTGTAATGCAGATAATTTATCACTTCAGGTTGACAAAAAAAAAAATATCTCTGCGAATGTATGTAGTTGAATGTGAAAGCATGTGTGTGTTTCATTTAGTGCAAGTAGTCAACAAAAATTACCTTTCAGTACAACCACTGGTTTGCAATGAGTGAATTGTTCATAGGAAACTGTCATTTAAGAGCTATCACTTAAAGAGGAATTTAAGCACACTAAAATGAAAACAGAAAACACAGGCCATTGTTATATCACATAAATTACTGGATTTCTCTCCCCTGTTTAACATGAAAGAACTGTAATTATGAATGGTATTTTGATTACAGGTTTGCTAATACATTTGTTGGTGAAAGTAACAAAGCAATTCCTTACCAAATCAGAGAAATATCTTTATATTTTTGATTGAGTTACATATAAAAAATATCTTTAAAAATAAACTTTTTTGCTTTTTGATTATTATTCAAGTCAAACATTACCAAGCAAGAATACAACTTTTTCTTGTAATTTACGGTTGTTTATGGTTAAGCAAGTAAACACCTTGTTTGATCTAACATTTCTGCAGAAAACACTTTCCCTTTATCAGACATTCCTTTGTAATTTGATCAACGTCTGATGAATGAGCTATAAATTACAAACAAATGTCTGATGAAAAAAGGTGAATTCTTGCTTGTAACAATTGTTCAACAACAATGCAAGCAATGTGTGCATACAAGAAGAATGCAACCATTGTGTATGTGTTGTGACGTATTTTTGTATTTCGGGATTTTACGATAAAGTTTCTCATTTATTTCACTGATAAAATACGACACAAGTTTGCTCTGCCTCATGGCTCATAGCGCTGCTTTTGGTTCCGAGTGGCACGGTGTTAGTTAGTAGTTGGCCGCTAGATGGCTCAAGCTGCCATCACGGTGTTGTTCTAGTTACCAGACACAGCAGACCTTCGTGCAACATGCCTCTCTAATTGCTTCCACCTTTCTAGTGACGTAATGTGTGCAGCAACACGACGTGGAGAGAAGCAGCCTGTGTTATGACCCACGTTTTTGACTACATATTTGACTGTCGTGAAAGTGGTGGATTTCTTCAAGATATTGTTACCGAACAGCAAGTATTATGTTGGTTATTTACTGCAAGGGAGGTAAAAATATGTATGGCATGGTGTGCAACAACGATTTGAGGAATTAAGTGGAAATATGTCATTTTGGTTCACGAACAGTTATTCGCAATCAAGTTTCATAAGCTATGTCACGTATGCGTTGGTCAAACGAGGTTAGGCTTGAACAGAAAAGGAAAACGAGAATGCTGTTTTGATGGGGTATTTTGCTGCAAATAGGCCCACTGATTTTGACGATGTCCTACTTGTCAAGTATGCCCGAGATTCTACTACAGAGAGATACGTCCCTTTTGAAGAGTGATTTGGTTGTCCTTCTTCTTGTGATGCCCATCGATGCATGATGCTACAAGACAAGGGAACGATGTGGTGAGAAATGGTACGTCGATTATCGTCTGGTTGAAACTACAAACAGGAATCGCTATTTTGTACTAGGAACAGAAGACGACGTCGCATTGTGTCAGTTCAATAAGTGAAGGAACAGCAGAGGTATGTACAAATGAGTTTTGTTGTAGTGTGTTGCAATAATGACTAAAGGGATTACAAATGAACCATTATATTATTTCCTGCAACTTATGTAGATGCAAAACTGAACTTCCAAAAAGACAGCCAACCTTTACGTAACATTGGTTTGGTTACGAGTTGTTATATCAAAGTAACCAAAGCAAGATTCGTATAAAAAAAAAAAAAAGAAAAAAAGTAATTTCAAAATAAGTGTCTTTAGTTGATTTGTCCCCCACCTTTCCACCTATAATTAATTTGAAAGAGCACCACTTTAATATTAATGAAGCGTGACAAGAGTGTTATAATGACTTCTGTCTATGAGTAGTAAACAAAACCAGATTGTTGACAGTCAATTTTAAAGAATGTGGTTTCATATATTAGTACGTTAATGATTATGTGTTTATCAAGGTTGTTATAAATATACCTTTTATTGTTGCAATTAAATTAGAGAAAAGCATAGATGCATCTGGAAACGCAATGTTGAAATATTTATTACATGGACTGTTAATTGTTACTTTTGGATGCCAATAACCATTTTGTGGTTGCTGTTAATGAATTGTAGTTTTGCCAAGTGGTTGCTAATAATAAATGATTGTTAAACTTGAACTAAAAAATACTGTTATTATTGTGTTGAAGAAGCAAACTACTCGTAAATACTAATACTCTCCTCTTGTTGTGAAAGCAGGAGTAACGTTAGCAGAAACAAAGTTTCTTGATTGGTGCTAACAATGAAAGTGTACAATTGTTTAATGTTTTTGCATTTTTGTTACAGCATTGTGCATTATTGTGTATGGCATGAGTTATATTAGCATTAATCACAAACGGAGCCAACCGTTGTGAAAGATATTGTTTCCTTGTTTGCCATATTTCGGGTCTCCCTTATTTTGGCTTACTGATTCTTATATGAGCTTTAAGGTGTTGTGCCTTCAGCACACCCTTCTATTGTTTATGCCCTTTAACCCAACCAATACATTACAAAGTTCCTGGTAGCAGAGCATGGTTATTTTTTCTCCCTTTATAACTGAGAAAATAAGTGAACCTTACAAAAAAAAATGTTTCAAGAGAATTGTTAAATTAACTGATTTGTGAAGACAGCTGTGCACGACATTTGACGAGGCCCCTGTAACCGAACAACAACAGTCCCCAAGTTTTGAATCTTCGAGATTTCATCAAGTTATGCCCCATTAAAGTAAATCATTGCGCTTGGCTTCACGGTAAGCTTTTGGAAATTTGGGTGCAATTAACGATGAGTGAAATTGACAGGGATCCAAGCTTCAAAAATGATGTTTACGTTACCCCCTGGTACTGATCATACGGCTCCACGTCGGCAAAACCAAAGAAACTAAGGTACCTCTTAACTCAAACAAACTTAACTTGAAACCTGATAAGTCTAACGCAGAGCCATACAGTGTGTAATTGATGGCTAATGCAGCCAGGTCACAATGCACAAGAGCTTGAACAAATTCGTTGTTGTACATGACTCAAGTACTTGAAATAAATATATTAATATAAACTAATACTCCGCGGTGCAAGGACTTTTCGTTGAGTGAACAGCACATCGTGTTCTATCCGTTCCATTATTCAGCTTTCTAGATTGGAGTCAGTTACTTCCTCTTTTCAAGTACCTCCCTGTGATAGACAGCATGCTGGGTCAACACCAAAATGTTGATGCTTATTGGGCATCAAAACAAGGTCTACTTGTACCACAAAGGTAAGCGCACAAACTATTCAGCACAGTAGGAGCAAAATAGACATATTGAAATAGAGTTTTTGCTTTAAGTCCACCTTATGCACAAATAGGCTAATTGGGACTTGACCTACAGTTAAAGTGGGATCCGAATCACTCTGTGCCTCCACCAGATATCAAACCTAGGACCACTCGCATACTGGAATAATTTAAACTTAATGTTATGTGCAATGGACACTTAATGCTTTGTTTACACATGGGAACAAAACGTTTATGTTTTATCAACTTTCACACATTTCTCTTTTTCCAGTGAAATTAAAGGCTACATGAAGGAGAAATAAAGAAGAAATTTAATACAGAGCTCTTATTTAACAAGAGTTTTAAGCCATATTTCATTTTAAGAAAACTTACTTGATCCAGTACGTAAGCTTGAAAAGAGATATTCTACTAGTACTCTTCTGATCCTTCCCCTTACAATATGTTTATGGGGTTTGTTGAAAGTTTTAATACATAAATGTTGTGTTGTACATATTTCATGGAAGATTCTTGCTATCATGTGCACATATGTTCAAGCTCTAAAAATGCACTCATACATTGTTTTTATTACAGCATGATATCATTAAACATAAATATGTAATTAAATACAAAGAGTTAGTCAGCTTTCAATCACAAAATTTGAAGGACCCAAAAAAAACACCATATAAGAAATGATGGTGAATCAATGATAAAGAAAGATTCATGTTAATTTCTATATTAGGAGAAAAGTAAGCAGTTAGAATTCAATCACCATTATTGGCCAATACATTCCAGAGTCTTGAGTGTTTTCCAGAGATGCACAAAAATGCCATGCAACACTTTTGCGGAGATCAAATATCCTGAATTTTGCATAATTTTTATTACCTTTGCAACAACATTGTGGGCTGAAATGGTCAATGTTTATCTCATGTGAAATTATAAATATTTTAAAGCAAAACTCTGGTAGACTCTGAACTGTTTTGAATTGTTACAATTTTCAAGTATGGGTGTATCAGTGGAAATCTGTATGGTTCAGCCTATCGCATATTTAAGAGGCCTGTTGTGAAACTTAAATTTGTGCCACTTAGATAATCCCAGCAAAACCAGACATTAATAGGATTCGATATTAAGCACTAAAATGAGTCTTCACAGAGAATCAAACATGGAACCTTAAATTTGACACAAGTAATGGTCACTTATGACATGCACTTTTGACTTCTTCAGGCTTGATGCTGGGGCAGTGAGGTACACAAGAGTCTCTAAAGCAAATGGACTCTGTCTCATTTGAAATTACTGAAGTGGATTTGCTTGGCACTACATCACTTAAATTCCAGCAGACATATTTATGTAGACTTTCACAGAAAATAAAAGTTGCATGTCTAGAATGACTGCAGAACATAAAAAAAATGCATCTGTTTAAATATATATATATATATATATATATATATATATATATATATATATATATATATATATATGGTGCATTCCTCCATGGCAGAGTGGTCAGCGTCATATGCTGCAAAGCCATAGTTCCTGGGATTAAAGCCTGGCCAAGGGATGGATGTATCATTGTGCATGTCTCAACATAAAATAACCAAAATGGAGAACAGGTTTATACCTAGCTTAACAATGCCCGATGCATCCAACCTCCCTTAAGAAAAAATGCCAACATTCCAGTAATCAAAGCACGACTTTTTCAGCATGGTTTTATAAACACAATATACATCCAGTATTGAGAAAGTACTCTTAAGAAATGAAGATGGAATAAAATTTGCTCTTTTGTGAGCTTTTTCCAGTCTTCCCCATCTTTAAATGAATAACAATTTACATTCTATATAAAAATAATTTATAATTGGTTATGTTATGTTCTAATCATGCACTTTTCACTTAACTACAAAATTTCTAAATTTCTCAATTGACCTTGATACTTCCTGAGGGCTAGAAAGTCAATTAAAACTTGATAAAATGTTTAAAGCTTAGATAAAATTGGATGAATGTGTAAAACTTTGATCCAAGATCAAGTCAATACAATAGCCAGCCATTTCTTCCATAAAATGGCCTTGAATAAATATGTTGTGAATAAATATGTTGTGAAAAGATATTATATTAGATAAGAAGCATCTATGTAATGTAATTAACAACTAAAAATAGGGATGCGAATTTATAGATAAGTGAAATGCACTATAAGTAAAAATGTTTTAAACTGGATATTGGAAATAGTGTGCTGCAAATGTGAGAATAAGGCTGGAATGGAGGGAAGTTCCAGAGCATACAACTCAAAATTGCAATTAGTCACATATAAAGCGAGGAGTCTTACAAGAACATTCATGTCTGGCATTTTGATTTACACCACTGACTGTCTCCAACAAAATACAGAAGACCAAAGAAACGATCCTCCAACTTTATAAGATATAACATAACAATATGTTCAAAATATGAAAATTTGGCCAAAATAAAATTTTTAAAAATACATTATATTAAAACTAGCCTTTAAGAATAGCACCATTAGGGATAAAACTGCAGAACTATGCATATCTTTTACATTAAAAAAAGTCATCTTTAAACCAGAGTATCAGGAAAAATGTAACAAGACTAGTGTATACACAATAATAATAATTACAATGAAACACACTGTAACTGTGTTCATAACAATTCTGAAATAATATTGCAAGTTATGTTACGAAAACATACAACATAACACTGAGAAATAATAACTACTGAACTGACAACGAATGGCCTGTGTGTTTCCGTTTCTGTTTAGTGTCTCCACTAGATACCAACTTAACACTAAGCAGTCTTTCCTTCTCATATAGAGAACTCTTTAAAAAAAATAACCTTTCTGCATACCATCATGTGCAATTATGTGAATTTTAAACATTTCTTTTGAAAATGATCGGTGAGAAACAGTAATTACTGAACCAACATGGCACCTTATTTTATTTATTGCTCATTATGCAATAAGAAAAGTAACAGATGAGAAATTACCATTACTTAAATGCTAAAGCCAAGAAGATGCAGTTACCTGACTTTGCTAGTGTAAATACTTAACTGTGTGCCAATACTCTTCACTCTGATAAAACAAAACATGAAACTTTGTACTCATAAAATGACAATGTTAAAGATACAAACCAAGGGTAAAATCACGCTGTGTCAAGATGTAAGCATTCTTTTAGCAGCTTCGTCAAGAGCACTATCTAACATCCATTCCTTATCATCATAAAAATTTACACTACCATTTTGACTTTCAGTGTAAAATGCTTCGTGAAAATCGCTATGATGAGGGTTACCATTAACAGCCATGCCTGAATATTCAGTATCTGGCCACATTGAGGGAGAATTCCTGGTATCTCCGTTCATGGGCATGTTGGCGTACCCCGTGTTTGGCCAGAAATTTGTAAAGCTAGTATTTAAAGAATTATCAGTTTGTTGCAATGTTAGAATATTTTCAATTGTATTCTGCACTACTGAGTTAACATCACTACCGTCACTGTATCCATTTGGGATGGAATCGTGCGCGTATGTATTGAAATTGTACGAGTTGTCCACTACAGTAGAGTTTGGCATAAATTGGCTGGAATGATACATAGAACATGAAGAGAGCTCTACTCCATAGTTTGGCATCGGTAACGGTAACTCACCGTTCACATTCGCACACGAGTTGGTCGGGATTTCAGGCAAGAGCACCGGTTCCGAAACTGGTGAATTCGGGCCACTTTTCAACCACACAAACGGGTCGATATCAGTGTCTGTAGGTTGCTGAATAGTAGACGGTACTATGCTGTTTTCGTTCAACGTGGGTTCTTTAGGTTGACTTGAGGAAGCACTCACTTCAGGAATATCGAAATCCACAGCCATAACCTCATCCAGGGAACGGTCCAAACCCAGTAACATATCACCACCCTTGGTCTCTTCACTACTGTCGTCGGCATTTTCACCTACCATTGAATATTTGTTCAGTTCTTTCTGAATAGCCTCCCACTCCTTGTACAGTTCCTCGTCGTTCTTCTTCACTACGTTTTCGGTTTCGACTTTGACAACAGTGAAATTATTCTCCTCCAGATCTTTCTTAATTGCATTGTCGTCCATCACATCTTGCACTACAACACGAGCTTCCATCAAGGAAGGAGGGGAAGGTGGGGGTGAGATAGGTTCTTGTTTTATTTCCGGTGGTTTAACAATAGTCTCTTTTACCTCACTTACACTAGAGTTTGATCCACAACACACTGGAATAAAACAAAATAAAAAAATAATTTTCCTTGTAGTTTACACATCTATTTGAATCAGCTTACATTTTCTTTTAATTTTTTATGTACAGTAGAGCGTCGATTATCCGAAGTAATTGGGGGACATGGGTGTTCGGAAAACTCGTTTGTTCGGATAATCGAACTGTACATGTTTATTTGCCAAAAAGAAGTACTGTACAGTAAATTTATTCATAAAAACAGGCATCTCTTTAAGTATGTATTATTACAAAGTAACGTACAAGGCAACTTTAGTAGGAATATATAGTATGTGGTACAGTTTATTAAACAAAAATATGTACATATTACATACGCATTTTGCATGAACAATACACACAGTACACAAAATTAACGTTTAAAAAAATCCTTTATTTTGGTCTGTCTAAGCAAGCCTACACGCTTACGAGCAGCTAAGTCACGTACTTTTTTCATTACAGATATCTGAAAGTGAGCGAGTACACAGTTCGATTAAGCGGTCGTTCGGTTGACCGACGTTCGGATAATTGACGCTCTACTGTATTACATTTTCATTGCTATATATTGTTAATAACAATGCCCAGCAAAAGGAGCAGTGTGTTGTGCCACTTTGCTGGAATAATTCATACTATCAACACATGATGATTGTTTATTGAAATTCTGGTTTCAAAACTAACTGTTAATTAATTGTGTTATCTATTATACAGGGTGACTGGTAATTAGATGTATTTCCTGAAAGGGGTTAAAGTAGAGACAATTTGCAATAAATTTGACCATATGATACCCCGTCCGAAAATTAGTAGTTTTCGAGATAATCGAATTTCTTTTGTTTCTTTGAAAAATGACAATTTTCCACATAAAAAGATGAATGGAGAAAAAACTGCTCATTGTATGGAACTTATTTCAGCGTTTTCTGATAGTTAACAAATAAGTGGTTCGTCGAAAAAAAAAGTTTTTCCCAAATAACAATCACATGTAAGTAACGGGTGGGTCTAAACTTACAAGTGATGATAAAAAAATGCACTCTTAGTTTACTTGGCAACGTATTAATAACAAAAATGGTATGACACGAAGCGTACAAATTACTTAAATTACTTCCTTGTGACATCTGTTATCCAACAAGCTACAAATGTTGCTCACATTCACATTTGTGTACAAGAAATAATACTTCATTCATTTTCATGTGAATGGAATCAATGAACAATACAATTAAAGAACATTACACATCTTGATCAAAGTGGTCACCTCCGTTACGAATGCAGGCACGCAGGTTTTTGCGGACATTTGGTCTCTTAACTCGTGATGTGATGGTGTCCTTGATGTGTTGACCAGCTGTTAAGATCCTCTCCCTGAGCTCTTCTTGCGAGTTTACCGGTGTCTTGTCATGTGGCTCCAAATGTAAAAGTCGCAAGGTGTCAAATCTGGGGACACCATCACATCACGAGTTAAGAGACCAAATGTCCGCAAAAACCTGCGTGCCTGCATTCGTAACGGAGGTGACCACTTTGATCAAGACGTGTAATGTTCTTTAATTGCATTGTTCATTGATTCCATTCACATGAAGATGAATGAAGTATTATTTCTTGTACACAAATGTGAATGTGAGCAACATTTGTAGCTTGTTGGATAACAGATGTCACAAGGAAGTAATTTAAGTAATTTGTACGCTTCGTGTCATACCATTTTTGTTATTAATACGTTGCCAAGTAAACTAAGAGTGCATTTTTTTATCATCACTTGTAAGTTTAGACCCACCCGTTACTTACATGTGATTGTTATTTGAGAAAAACTTTTTTTTCAACGAATCACTTATTTGTTAGCTATCAGAAAATGCTGAAATAAGTTCCATACAATGAGCACTTTTTTCTCAATTCATCTTTTTATGTGGAAAATTGTCATTTTTTAAAGAAACAAAAGAAATTCGATTATCTCGAAAACTACTAATTTTCAGACGGGGTATCATATGGTCAAATTTATTGCAAATTGTCTCTACTTTAACCCCTTTCAGGGAATACATCTAATTACCAGTCACCCTGTATATGAATAAACAACTTTCTTGAAGAAGTGCATTAAAGCAAATTTCAACCTAGTCCACAAATAGTGGCACAAGACTAACAACGATCTATTATTTGGGTTCACAGAAAATGAAGGAAATAGTGTATGTTCATCAATGAAATATATCCAGAAATTGTTTGCAAGGGAATGGAAAATTCATGTGCTAGTTAAAAAGATATAAAAATCAAGCACAATATATGCGTACAAAAAGGTACAATTTCATACATTCACAAATGCATCAAATTCTCAACATTTACTTATTAAAAAGGCAGTTCTTGATTAAAGTTAATTAGTAAACTTGTAATTATTAATGTAATGAGTGGAATTATTTAATGTTGCATAACCTAGCATAAAATAGCATGTATTGTATGTCTCACGTCATCAAACCATGAATAAAATAATTCTGATCAACAAATCTGGCATACGCCTGGTTATATTTTTTATTTTAGACAGTCATGACAGCAATTGTAATCAAATATGTGCCAGTAATATCAATCTAAATTATTTAACAGAAATGACAAAACTTATCTGCAATGAATGATTTGCATAAATTAATCATTATTCACATGTAAAAAGTATTAAACAGTTCTGTGACTCATGAGATATACAGGGTGGGCCAGACTCAATTAGGCAGTTTTCGAACATTAGTAACCAATCAATCCAACAGCACACGGAAAAATGGGAAAGTACATTTTGTTGTCCATAGATGGCAGCATCATACGGTATGCTGTGAATGAGGTCAATACTCTCTGCCTACTTAGTGCGCAGTGAGGAAACATCATGGTCGGAACACGGTTGTCTATTGGGGGATAGTGGAGTGACCAGCCCGATCACCCGACATCACCTCACCAGACTTTTTCTGGGGTCACCTCAAATACAAGGTGTATGCTAATCCCATTGACAGTGAGCAACACCTGTGTGAGGTGATTGTTCAGGAGTTCAAGAATGTTCCGGTAAACATGTGTAGAAAGGCGTGTGAAAATGTTGCTTTACGTCTACAAGCCTATGTTGACTTAGATGGTGCACAGGTCGACCACTATCTTGAAAATCACTTGTGTGTGTGATTCCATTTTTGTAACCATTTTGTAACATTTGTCACAATAAAAATAAAAAAAATAACATCTAATTAAAAACTGCCCAATTGAGTCTGGCCCACCCAGTATTTAACCATATTTTTGCCTTCAGATATTAATTAAATGAATAACTTTTTGGCATATGAAAATAATAACATTAAACCACCATGAGACATAAAAATAACACTGAAAATTGTTCAAGTCCTTATGAACGGTTTGTTGTTGACATAAAATAAGAAGTACAATACATGTAAATTTTTCAAATAGATTACATAATAAAAAAGCTGTAATACTATACCTCTTTCTGCTGCTTTTCTTAACCTCTCTAATTCTTCCTCTGCCTTCCTTAGCCTATCCAGTTCTTCCTTTTCTTGAGTCACAAGTAACCTGTCTAACATTATCAACTCAGATGTTCTTATTTCTTGCTGTAAAACAAAAAGTGAAATTTAGAAATGTTTCAAATTTTATATATTTCTGGTGTTTAAACCTTTGCTTGGCATAAACATCAAGTTATGGGTAAAACAAGCATTGGAACAGATTAATCATCATGGGCTAATATAAGCATATAACTGTCTCGGTAAAATTACTGGTAACTTTGCTACTATCAGATTAAAAATTATGGATACTAGAGTTTGGACTCCAATTAAAAATTAACAGGTAGACCTACATAGAAACAAGTTACATCAAAATTTAGCTTATTCAATAGTTAATAATATTTTCTTTCGAGTATGCTTTTGATTTTTTATCATGAGAACAAAAAAGGTTTTTGATTTTTGTTTTCCAAACAACAGTTCTTTTTTTAAATTCTATAAATAAAAAGCTAGTGGTCGGATCATGATGAAATTTAAACACAGCACAGGTAGAAACATTTTTAATACAATTCTTAATTTTCAGATTTTTAAAATTAGCTTAAAAAGGTTCTTGTGAATTTTGTGAAACAACTTTTTGTTATTTTGAGATTTTGGACTTTTAACCACTGTGTTAAATCTTAAATTACGTACATTTCGGAGGCTGATCCTGCCTCAGTCTCCAGGGTAGTGTGTTATAAAATAAATCAAAGTTCAGTCCCTAGAAACATGATGTATTTCGGAATGGTATCTACACCACTGTACAAAAAAAAACCAGACACTTACATTTTTTGTGATAACGCATAAATTCTGATTCGAAGGCTAACTAAATGTTGCAGAAATTATTGGATATAAGAAAACCTGAATATATTCAACAGAAAACAAATTTAAATTTATTGTTAATAAGTTAAATTAGAACAAAAATGAAAGTCTCGGAAAACTACCAAAAAAAAAAAGAAATTGTAGCAATATTTTTTTCTTTAATATTGTTAACTGGTACTGGTGGGGTATATAAGCTGTCTAGTAGCGGGTGTTACCTCCCGGGCATCAATTACAGCTTGTAACCGCCGTGGCATATGTCGAATAAGGTTGGCAATCACTTCTTGGTCCAATTGCTCCCATTCTTCTTGAATAGAACCTCTTAGCTCTTCAATTGTTTCTGGAACTATTGCGCAGTTTCTGATATGTTGTTTCAGTTGATCCCAGACGTGCCCTATCGGATTTAGGTCCAGACTTTGTGGTAGCCATTCTAATCACGTAATCCCAACTTCGTCCAGGTACTCCATGACAATATTTGCAATGTAAGAATGTGCATTGTCATGCATAAAAAAAAAATCCGGGTCTATGAATGATGCATATGGTACTACATGATCTGCCAAACATTCTGTAATATACCTGTGAGCTGTCAATGCCCCATTCTCTACAAGAACCAACTCTGTACATCCTTGTAAAGAGATACCTCCCCAGACCATGACACCACCGCCTCCAAACAGGGTTGGCATTTTACCGGGTGGGTTTTTTTTATTTATTTTTTTATTTTAGATAAAACCCTATTAAACCTGAGAAAAACTGGGTTTTATTGGGTTTTTCAGGTTATGTTTAAAAATATATATTTTAATTATCAAATACATTTTTCCCCTACTAGTAGTGTATCGTAACATTCAATTTGTATTGCCTTATACCCTGTCCCTACTATCTCTTGAGCAAGTGAATGAAAACAAGTGTCTGCGCAAGTAGTGATGCGAGACTGCTCCACCAATGAGCACGTGAAAGGCAACTGGATTGCGTGGAGGAGGGTGGGGGGAGCAACTCTGTTACCAGCCTTTGCACCAGCGTGTACTGCTTTGCTCTGCGCACTCGATGTCCACCTTGTGTTGACATTTTCTGTTCCAAAATATTTGTCCAACATTTTGATTCTACTCTTCCTTGAGGGTGTAATAGGTAATGCTGTATCAGTTTTCAGGGCTGCATTCCCTGAGGAGGCACATACTTTGGTGTATCCAACAATCAGGCTACCAGGAAAGGAAGGGGGGGGGGGAGGTAGAAAAATATGTTTTAACTAGGGCTGAGCCGATATCGGTTGGAATTCATCTGCGGATACTTTTCCAGCTTCTTGGTCTTTCACGGGGCTCGCAAAAGTGCTTTCACAGTGTCTAATTATCGTAGAAATTATGCAAAATTCAAACTTTCTATTTATTTTCCACGAAAAACTATATTTTGTGATTACACAATATCTAATTTAATATTCTGATGTAATTCTTGAATATTCTAAAGCAAATGTGTGTGTGTGTACTTGGATGCATCATTGTTTATGAACAAACACAATTTTGAGTAGTTATTATGATGAACACATTAACAAGCAACACAGTAACATAACAAATCACACTGAATAGTGCTGTAACCATTCTTTCCAGAAAAATATCAATAACTATATTTTTTTAAAGTGAGACTTTTAATTTTATTAATCAGGTTTGTTACTTTCTTCCCCCTGCAACGGTATTCAAATTTAAGCATGTTAAAGTATATGCCTTTCAAGATGCAGCACAGTTTTAAAATATACCATTAGTGAATATTCCCAGGGCGGGCCTCAGCTACTGGGCGGGTCGCAGGTGGCAGATAGCGAATGGCCATCAGATATGATGGTTAGCTGCGAATAACCAAATAAGCAGTCCCGGACCGAGGCGGCAGTGCTATCAGGGTCTGGAGGGAGTGATCTGTGGCAGGATCACACCCATTAAAACCCAGAAATGCCCAAAGACAGCACTGTGACATGGCGAAGAAGTGCCGCCATTAAATAAGCACAGCCCCTGCTGCCTTGCAGGGAGGGGAGGGATCCCCAAAGGCTAAGGGAAGGATACCCTGACAGAAAACCAAGGGGTAGGAAGGGCTCCGAAGGCAAAGCAACACCAACCTACCTAGGGGAGTAAACCCTAAATAAATCCTGGTCCTCCAGGTTGGGGGTTGGGCGTAGGGTTAACTCCCCTACCCCGTCAAAAGAACTTGTTACGGATACCACAAGACTGCCTCGGAGGAGATCGGATAATTTGTTGACGACCCGGCGAAAGAAAAGGTTAATGAGAAGGAAAACCGATATAATGCTCGCAACCTGGAATGTAAGAACATTGAAGAGACCAGGAAAGCTGAGAGAAATAAGAGAAGAAATAGAAAAATATGGAGTGAAAGTGTTAGCATTACAAGAAACATGCTGGAAAGGACAAGGAATGATAACGTCTGGAAAACATATACTGATGTATAGTGGAGGAGAAACTGGTAATAATGGTACAGGTTTCCTAATCCAAAAGTCTATTAAACCAAGTATTATTAACTTTACAGCAATTAATGATAGGATGTGCTCAGTCAGTGTTAGAGCAAAATTCTTCAATATCACAATGTTTTGTGTGTATGCCCCCACAGAAGAAGCAGAGGAGAAGGAGAAAGATGCTTTTTACTCAAAATTAGAAGAAGAAATAAATCATGTACAAAGACACAATGTAAAAATCATATTAGGGGACTTAAACGCCAAAATAGGAAGAGAAGAGATGTACAGAAACATAATTGGCGAAGAAAGCCTGCATGAAGTAAGCAATGATAACAGAATGAGATTGATAGACTTTGCAAGCAGTAAGGAAATGGCAATTAAAAGTACTTGGCTTCCACGAAAAGACATAAAAAAGGAGACCTGGGTGTCTCCAGACGGCCGCACAAAAAACCAAATAGATCATGTTATAATAGACAGGAGACATGCCACAGATATTATGGAGATCAGTAGTTGTAGAGGTGCTGATGGTGACACAGACCACCATCTAGTGAGAATCAAGTATAGACAGAAAATTGATGTGAAAAGATCAGAAAAGGAAAATAAGAACATGAAACATAATGTAGAGGAACTCAGGAATGCCAGAGTAAGAGAGGAATACCAAGAAAAACTTATGGAGGCACTAGAAACCAAAAAGGATACATGGGAGAAAGGAGAACTAGAATGTAAGTGGGAAATACTAAAAACAGTAATAGGTAAGGCAGCAGAGGATACATTGGGAAAGAAACAAAACAAGAAGAGAGAACAGTGATTTGATGAAGAATGCTCAATATTAATACAGGAGAGAAACGATGCCAGAAAAAGGATGCTTCAACGGAGAACAAGACAAGTAGTGGAAGAATATAGAGAAAAGAGGAGAGAAGGAGATAAGACATGTAGAGCTAAGAAAAGACAGTTTGAGAGAAATAAAATAGAAGAGTTAGATGAAATGAAAGATAGAAATGAGATACGAAAGTTTTATGAGAGAACAAGAGATCTGAAGAAAGGATACCAACCCAGAGCAGTTTTCTACAAGGATAAAGAAGGAAACCTCATTGGAGACAAAAGAAAAATGATGGAAAGATGGCAGGAGTATTTCTGTGAACTACTTAACGGAACCAATGAGGAGGATAAAGAAGAGGGGAAAAGTGATGAAGAGGAAGAAATAAGTGAGGAAGAGGAGGAAGAGATAATACCAACTTTAAAGGAAGTAAAAGATGCAATAAAGTCTCTAAAGAATAATAAAGCGCCAGGAGAAGATGGCATAGAATCGGAGTTGTTGAAATATGGTGGAGAAGGAGTGAAGAAGGCCATATATGAAGTGATAGAAGAAGTTTGGATAAAAGAAGAAATGCCCAGAGACTGGACAGTAGGAATAATATGCCCAATACATAAGAAAGGGGATAA
The DNA here is from genome assembly GCF_977018435.1 of Lepisma saccharinum. Lineage (NCBI taxonomy): Eukaryota > Metazoa > Arthropoda > Insecta > Zygentoma > Lepismatidae > Lepisma > Lepisma saccharinum. The sequence continues at coordinate 206,469,467 of NC_139229.1, read as the reverse complement.
AGCTAAGTGTGAAAACTACCGCGGAATAACACTACTGGATGGAACTTATAAAGTATTTGGTAAAATTTTAGCAACACGATTGGAAGATTGGATGGAAAGAATCATGGGAGATTACCAAGCAGGATTTAGAAAAAATCGCTCCACGATGGACCAGATATTTTTACTGTGTCAAGTGTTGGAGAAGTTCTATGAGTACAAAAAAGAACTTCACCAACTATGTCGATTTTAAACAAGCGTACGACAGCTTGGAAAGAAATAAGATCTACAGTATAATGAAAGAGTTTGGGATCCCAAGGAAATTGATAAGACTGACAAAAATGACAATGTAATGTAAAGTCAGAGTAGAACAGGAAATGACAAACATGTTTAAAGTAGAGAAAGGACTGAGACAGGGAGATTTACTTTCTACAATACTATTTAATTTAGCATTGGAAAAAGTAATCCGACAACTACCAATCAACCCTGGAGGAACAATATTAAATAGGCTAACACAAATAGTAGCATATGCAGATGATGTAGCTTTAATAGCAAGGAATAAGCAAGCTATGGAAGAGAGTTATCAAGTATTAGAAGTGAAAGCTCAAGAACTAGGACTGGAAGTGAACACAAATAAAACAAAATATATGAAGATGGGAAATCCAGAAACAGGCAGAAGAGAACCTTACATAATAATAAATGGAAAAGAATATGAAAGGGTGGAAGCCTTTAAATATTTGGGCTCAATAATAACAGCAGATAACAAGACAGCTACAGAAATACAGGAAAGGATAACAAGTGGAAATCGATGCTACTTTTCTTTGCAAAATGTGTTTAAATCTAAGAATGTTAGTAGGAACACAAAAATTAAAATATATATAACAATATTAAGACCCATAGTAATGTATGGTTCAGAAAGTTGGGTGATGTCAGTAAGAGAGGAAGATTGGTTGTTAAGGTGGGAAAGGAAAATACTGAGAAGGATATTTGGAGCGGTAAGAGATAAAGAGGGATGGAGAATGAGAACAAATATGGAAGTACAGGAATTATTTAACCAGCCAGATATTGTAGTGAAGATCAAACAGGGTAGAATACGATGGGCTGGGCATGTTCAGAGGATGGAAGAAGCACGGGTTGTCAAGAAAATATTCAATGGAAAACTGGAAGGGAGAAGGAGAAGAGGTAGGCCCAGGAAAAGATGGATAGAGGACGTGGAGGAGGACTTAAGAAGATTAGGAGTCAAGGGATGGAGAAGAAAAGCAGAGGATCGAGACGAATGGAGGGAGGTAGTCAGGAAGGGCAAGGACCTACATGGACTGTAGCACCGACCAGTAAGTAAGTAATTAGTGAATATTCCATTCTGAACTTCAGTTTATGAAACAAATTATTTTGTAAATGCACTGTTGTGCCTGTGTTGGAATGAATAATGGTACAGCTACAAACACATTTTTTATCTCATATATTTCATGTGCCATAGACCATTAAATAATCAAAAAATACAGTGCCTTTCTCTGTTGTCTTCAATGAAGCGGTGACTAACATGCTGGGTGACAGGAGGGTGCCTGCTGGCATTTAGACCCACAGCTGTACGCTGACCTTGGCATGGAACGTGTCAGTGCTTCAGTATCCAGATGACTGGTGTCAAGTTTGCACGTGTTTGTGTAGTGTTAAGATGTTAACAAGTGTTTTAGATTGTTTTGTTTTAGTTTATTACTGGTGCTTTTCTGCTGTCCAAATAATGCTATGTACAATTTAAAACTACGCATTTTTATGTATGACTCTTATGTCATTACGAATCCTTGTAGGGAAGTCAGAAGCAGAATCCCTAGATGTTCCTGTTCCACACAGAGGCAATGTTCGAGAACTTATGAGCAAATTTAGGGAAACAGGTTGTTCTTTATAAGAAGTAGTGAAATAGTCACAAGAAAAATACATTTGCTTAACGTCTGCATGGCGAGCTACCAAGCTTTTAAACCTGAAACCATACATGAGAAGAATTGAAAAAAAATATCAGGAGTGTAATTGAAGCAATTTCAGAAGAGGAACTGATACGTGTTAGTGAAATTTTCCTTAAAAAGTACTGTACATTTTGGAAGCACGAGGACATAATTTCTAACACTTCTTGTAACATGGTATATGCTCATTTTAATTTTAACTGTCTGTGTAATTGTATGAGTGTACGAGCTTATTTCATTACATAGCTAGCAGTTCCAGTTACGCAGATGTTGCATCCAGTTCGCTGCCCGATGTAACGGCCGCCACTCTGTGGAAGACAACTGTGAAACGCACTGTACTATGCAACGCAATGTTTTCAATTTGCTTGAATACAGTTATTTCACAGCTTATCACAGTTGTGTTTCCCCATAATTTTTCTGGATGTTTCAAGCATCCATGTATTAACATGCCAAATTACAATTTTGCCACATTTAATTGTCTGGCTGATTTAGTTCAAATTGGAATACTTTATACATCCTCCAAAATATCTGCTGCTATGAAAATGGCAATTCCCATGGTCAAAACATCAGTGACCATCAATTTGGTCCTCAACGTTCACAAAACATGCACTATATTTCAAACCATTTATTGTCTAAAATTCTTAAAATACTTTCTTTTCTTAATCTCCAGAAATGTAGATTAGGCATTTGAAAGTCACCAGAATTTGGAATCTACCTCACCATATGAAAAATCCCATTTTTATGTACAATCTTGAAATGCTTTGAACAAATGCAAATGTGAAAAAAATAAATTGTTCCCAGGTGTAACTATTTGTGATTCATTTCCGCTAAAAACCTCTAAATTTGCTGCAGTTATGATGGTCTCAAAATTGGCGACTTATCCCCACCCTTCCTAAAGCACACACTATATTGCATCATTATTTTTTTATTAAAAGATTAAAACTCAAGTGATGCTGTAACATTGCCGAGACTTATTTTCTTAATCTATGAAAATTTAACCTAGTCAAATATCAGCATAATTTCAAGCTCTTGGAAGACATGTTAAACTAGTCTGTCGTCTACTATCTTGAAACATGATGAACAAGTTTTTGCAATTATAATTTGAGACTAATCCTTCAAGTGATCTTGCAACTATAAAAATTGCAACTCCAAAGCTTTCCATTTATGATGGTTATCATAAATACAACGTTTGTGATTTTACCACAACTCCTCTCCTATGCTATGAAATATTATTTTAAAAGTTTTACTCCAAAATTTCGGACCAATGAAATCTCTAAAATGACTCAGTTTAATTCCTTATACTCTGAAAATGTATTCTAGGCAGTTTTGAACAAAAAAAAGTTTCTCATCCACCATCTTGAAACACATTGTCCAATTTTACTCACAAGTTTTCTAGCTGCAGAAATAATTTTACCTAAAAGATTGTAAATTTACTGCAGTTATCATGGCCACTAAACAGATGAGATCCTTCTGCCCAGTTACCCTAACTCATGCACCATATTTTGATAATTTTATTGTCAAATTATAGTGGAAGTACATAATGCTCCTGTAAGTTTCATGCACAAAGCTAAAAAATATAGCCTATTCAAGGGTTTGAAAATGTCAAAAATGATCAAAATATGAAAGTATACATGTATTTACTTGAGTACCCTATACACCCTTAAAAAAAGTAAGAAAAAACTGGAATTGTGGTAGATCACGAAGGTGCAAGACTTACATGGGTAACAAGCTCCTAACCAGACATAAATAACATCCATCTTACATAGGCAATCAACCCATTATGATGAGAAATGAGAAAAATCCTTTAAAGAATGTTCCAATTTAATTATGCCACAATTAACGACATTTCAATAAAATGTACTCAATTTTCCCTTGTAATACTTAAACATGCAAAAAATTTATGGTATCAATTGATCATCACAGTTGAAACTATGATGTGTCACTATTACTCCCCCGCATAAGGAAGTGACTGATAACCAAAAAGCTAAAACATTTTATAAGCTCTGTTCAACTATGCTGCATCAATCAATGCAAATGTTTTATCTAAAAATTTCTGATACTTTTCTTTTTTGTTCCTTGGATATGTATTATTTTTATTTCTGTCAAAAGTCCATTTTTATCATGATTTGAAGAAAATAATCTGGAAAACCCACTATGACTTGTACTACATTCATTATTATTAGCATTATAAGCTACCCTTTACAAGTTTTCCAAAATTTTTTTACATGTAGAACCTCACGAGTATTTAAAGCAATAAATTACAAACTTTTCTGAAAATTTTTTTTAACACTTTTTGATTGTTTTTTTTTAAGGTGGGTGTTTCATGGGGAAAACTGGGCTGGGCCCACCCAGGCCAACCCTGCCTCGAAAGGGTGTTATTTCAACGAAACAACATAGTGCATAATGCTCATTAGGTCTTCTATACACATGTTCACACCTGTCTGATGAACATAGGTTGAATTTTGACTCATCGGAGAATAAAACCTTTTCCCACTGCTCCACATTCCAATGTAAGTGTTGTCTAGCAAATTCCAGTCTTCGCTTCCGGTGACGTGCTAACAACCTGGGACCTGTAGCCGGACTCCGAGATGATAAACCACTTTCATTCAGTCTTCTACGAGCTGTTCGTGAAGAAACCACAGCTCTATGAACATTTCTCAAACGCTGCACCACAATATTTGAAATCGTACGACAGTCTCTTAAGACTATGATATGCATTAAACGATCTTCCCGTGCTGTTGTGCTTCGTTTCCGACCAGAACCAGGTCTTCTACCATAGGAACCAGTTGCATCATATGGTCTGAGAGTTTCATGGATAGTACTTCGTGCTATATTTAGCACCCTAATAGCACCCTAGCAATATAGCGCATGCTACGACCATCACCACGAAGAGCTACTGCTTTTACTACCTCTTCACGTCTCATTTTTAAGATAGCAAACTTACAATACACTTGCAAGAAAAACACCAAAATAACAATGTCAATAATATCTGTTACTATGAACCAAAATTCATGGCTCTCTAGACATTAAACAAAATAACATAAACAGGAATTGAAAATCAATAAATTAAAAGAAAATTGCATGAAATTGATTTTGAGCCTACTAGGTGTACCAAATAAGTAAACATGAGTAAATAAATAATAAACGGAAAAAGTATGGAAAATGTTCAATAATGAATGTTCAATTGTTCAATACTTAACTGAGAGCGTAATTCATAAGTAATGCAATTCAGATGTCAAATGTTAAGGTGTCCGGGTTTTTTGGTCCAGCAGTATATTATGGAGGAAAAAAAAATGGTTGCCTTGGAGGATTATTCTCAGTGGTAAAGGCTCCACCTCGTCTGCTGGTCATAAAAACCAGTTGTAAATGAATGTGCCGGGGAGGATTATCAGTGGCCCAGGTTCCACCTCGTCCGATGGTCACGTCAAGACTCATTTTTATATGTAAATTGCCAGAGAGGATTATATTGCAATGGCCCAGGCTCCACCATGTCAAAAGATTGATTGATAGTGCTGATAATCAACAAAAAAAAGTAATATTTCCCTTTAGTGTCGCTTACGTGTGACTATCAGACCTTAAATGGTTATGGGCATACAGTTCTCCCAGTGTGTGTGGTACACTGATCCCCATTTGTACACTGATTGGCCAAAGCAGGGTTGGAGATGTACCTGTAAAGGGATGCAGAGGGAGTTGTTCTTTTATGTACATAAATAATCTATGAAAACTGTACATGGGACCTTAGGTGTATAGAGGGATAGTGTCAGAATGGTGTACTCTGGTTATGTTATTGTTTATGATTTTTGTTGTTTGTATTTTTGTACAATTTTGTTCACTATCTTTTAACGTTTATGTTGTGTTTTATGGACAAATGTATAACATATGACATTTGAATGTGACAACACGTGCAACGATATCCGTTGAACAGGGGAAACTGCAGGTTGTCACTGTATCTGATGTCGGCATGTTCAACACACATATTTACTCCGTTGAATAAAAATCTGTATGCAATCGGTTTTGCAATGTGAATTGAAAATGATATGGGTTTTAAAAACAGCTGCAAAGAGCTTCAAAACAAGACCAAACTCATATTTCTAGGACTATCGAATACTGTGAAAAAGTTGTTTCACAAAATTCATAAGAACCCTTTTTTGGCAGATTTTAAAAATCTGAAAATAAAAATTGTATTTAAAACCTTTCTACCTGCACTGTATTTAAATTTGATCATGATCAGACCAAGTTTTTTTATTCATATAATTTCAAATAAAGCGGTCATTTGGAAAACACCAAAAAACTGATACTTTTCTTGTTCTCATGATGATAAAAAATCGAAGGCATGCTCGAAAAAAAATATTGGCTACCATAGCTTAACGCAGAAATGAATAAGTTAAATTCTGATGTAACTCATCATTATGTGAATCTACTGGTTAATTTTTAATTGGAGTCCAAACTCGAGTATCCATAATTTTTAATACTACAGGGTGGCTCAATAAGTCACTTAACACCCTCAGTACAAGGCCACTGCAGCTCGCAACATGGAAGTGGTGATGACCAATCGTTATCTGGCCAAGGGGGAACCACATTGACGCCACCCACACAGTCGGTGGCCATCTTGATGTCCGCCATCTTGAATTCAACTTCAGAATTTTAAATTGGAAGGGGGTCGTGTGACATATCAAAATGGGCTAGAATTTCACGAGAAATGCAATGGTGAAGGTTTTTTCGACGTATCTTTAACCAGTAAAAAGTTATGACTGAATTCTTGTACCAATTTGATTCTTTTCGAGGTGTTAGAAAAATGCCTTAAAATTTGTTTAGCGCTTCGGTAAAGCATCGAGATCAAAGTGACGTCTATGGAGAGACGTTCGCATGCCATTGCACATTATTTTAATCGGATACATCCATGGAGAGCTGTGCATTATGAATGGTTGTCGCGAACAATTTACAGTGTGACGCTTCCATTGTCCTTCACAGTGACAAGGCTAATGTTTATGTTCATAAGGAAGTTCATAAACAGAATATTCGATGCTTTTTCTGATAACCCATTTTCGACAGATCAAAGCTGATTGGTTAGTGCTGGTAAGTTAATGATGTGGCGTGCTGTGTGGAACACGATTGGTTAGTCAATTTTCCATCAACGGAACCTTAAATGCTTAGGGCTACTTGGATTTGTTAAATAAACAGTTTTTTTCATCCTTGCTTATGGAAGAAGGTACTTTTTACAGAGTTTTTTCAATAGGGAAGAACACCAGAACACTTATGGGAACGTTATGAACCAGTTTTTGTCCAAAGTTAGTTATCAGATGACAAGGGTCACATATTCTGTTTATAAACTTCCTTATGAACATAAACATTAGCCTTGTCACTGTGAAGGACTTTTAATTCAATGGAAGCGTCACACTGTAAATTGTTCGCGACAACCATTCATAATGCACAGCTCTTCATGGATGTATCCGATTAAAATAATGTGCAATGGCATGCGAACGTCTCTCCATAGACGTCACTTTGATCTCGATGCATTACCGAAGCGCTAAACAAATTTTAAGGCATTTTTCTAACACCTCGAAAAGGATCAAATTGGTACAAGAATTCAGTCATAACTTTTTACTGGTTAAAGATACGTCGAAAAAACCTTCACCATTGCATTTCTCTTGAAATTCTAGCCCATTTTGATATGTCGCATGACCCCTTTCCCATTTAAAATTCTGAAGTTGAATTCAAGATGGCGGACATCAAGATGGCCACCGACCGTGTGGGTGGCGTCAATGTGGTTCCCCCTTGGCCAGATAACGATTGGTCATCGCCAATTTCAAATTCCATGCTGCACTGGCCTTGTACTGAGGGTGTTAAGTGACTTATTGAGCCACCCTGTATAGTAAGTATGCAGTGGATTTACCTAAGGAATAACCAAATGCAGTTAAGAAGGTAAACAAACCATTCAGGTTTTTTTTTACGGAACATTTGTGTTATTTGTATATCCAGGATATGACATTCATAGACATAATCATACAAATTTATGATATCATGTAACAACTAATTGTTACATTATTGTTGTACAGTCACGGACACTGCCGGCTTATAATGAATACATTGACTTTTAATGGAATAGTTACAAGCCGGCAGTGTCCGTGACTGTACCTACTTCTTCTACAGGAAAGGTGGAATTATTGTGAGCACTTTTTTCTTTTAAACATTTCATTAACATTATGTAGAAATTTAAATGAAAAATCCAAGAATACAGGCTGGACCAGAACTCAAACCTGAGTCTCCAGCATATCATGCCATTGCTCTACCAAACGAACTACCAATGACAGTCTAAAACCTAAAGGAAAACATCTAAACCTACCAATAAACACTTTCAAAAATAAATACTCTTATTTTAGTTTCTAACATTTAATATTGGTTTCTTCATTTGAGAAAAATAACCAATGCAATGTGTACCTGCACATTTTCATAAATATAATTAATCTAAGCAATACTTGACTATAAATGTAATAAATTTTCAAAAGTATAATACATACCATACTTTCATTCAGCAGAACATTTTGATATCTGTTCATTAGTAATTGACAATTGTTTAGTATACATTCAGCACCTTCTTGAAACAATGTGTCTTCATTCTCTATTTCTTCCTGAGAAAGTTTCTCTTCGTAGAAAACATGGTACCTTAGCAACCTGTTGCATGCATCAGCCTTACTAACAAAGGGAGTGTCAGTGGCAGGGTTAAGAGCTTTAGCTTGGTCACGTGCTAACCTATTTGCAAAGCTGAAAAATAAATGTCATGAATAAATATAACCTATTTGCAATGCTGAAAAATAAATTTCATGAATAAATAAACAAGTTTTGAAAACAAAAGTTTATTTTTGTTTTTCATCAAATCTCTGGAAAGCATTATAAGACTGGGTTTCCCAATGATGCATTCCAAATACATCTAATACGACAAAAACATGTCATTAGTCCTTATAACTTTAGTGCCCATGGCCAAAACTGGCATTCTCCACAATAAAAACATGTAAACTCTATTGTAATTATCTGAGACTGCTTTACAATGTTCCAGTTTTTTATTCATTTCTGTGAACCAATTATTAATAAAAGAGAACATATACTTGCAAAACGCAAGGATTGGGAGATATTTCTGCTTCTTTTTCCCTTACAGACCCCCCCCCCCCCTGCTCTCACCACAGAATAACAAACTGAAGCTCAGATTTGCATTCATATCATCATAATTTTTGACACATGAATAGATTGCATTATGTGTTTGCCCATCTCATGTACTTGAGAATGGCAGCATCATAAAGAATGGGTTGTTTAATAAAAACCAGCAGATGTTTATGGAAAGTGATAGCTTCAATTTATAAAGAAAAGGTAACCAAATTTATATTCTGTTTGTTACCATGACGACACAATTTTGTTATACGGATACGAACATGTACTAAAAAGTATACATGAATATGTTATGATTATTGTGATCAGTTATGTGCAAGTTTACACTATTAAATCAGTGTTGTTATGTTCAGTGATGTGCCTAATTACTTTTTATTTCAACTATGATAAGTGTAAACATCGGGGAACAAGGGGACATAATTTATGGTGCAGTCGTTTAGGATGGAATACTGCGGAAGTTTAGGCATGAAATGGTTCCAGGTATATTCATGTATTACTAATTTCCAGGATTTGCATCGCTTTAAGTAAGGGTACTGATTAAGTCGGAATGACATTATTTTCCCTTACACCAACGGTTGTTGATATTCATGTGAGTAGCAAATTTGATTGATTGATTTGTTGTTTTAAGTCCACTTTATGCACAGTAAGGCTACTCGGGACTGGACCTACAGTTTAAAGTGGGATCCGAACCACTGTGCCAAGTGCCTCCACCGGGTATCGAAACCGGGACCCCTTGATTACAAGGCAACAACGCTACCACTGCGCCATCGGGGAGACCCAAATTTGATTAAGTGAACAATTGTGTTGTTCAAAAGTTACCCGAGGAGCACATTTAAAGTGTTGAAATATCTGTTGGCTACTTATTAATTTTCCAATTAATAATAAAGTCCTTCAAATAGTTTCCAACTTAGCAATTTCTCATAGATATTTCACCTTTCTCATTGCCTCGGAACATTCACGCTTACACACGTGTGTAACCCCTGTTCAATTTACTGAGAATGTGTGTGCGTTCTCATTTTAATCATATCAGAATATGAGTATATGCTCCAGAAACCTGATCAGGTTTATTCATACTTCATCCCTTAAATGACAAGGCTGATTTTCTGTGTGCAGGCACCAACATTAGTCGTATTTAAAGCAAAAAAATTAAACATCCGAAAGGTTTTTAATAAAAATGTTATGTCTTGGAAACTATGAATGCTTCAATACAGACTAGACTACAAGCCTATGGATAAAAAAAAATCAAACTGAAGCAGATGAAAGTAAAAAAAAATATTATTATTATGAACTTCATCGGGCCTCCACGCAGGCAAAGGCGGAACATGAGGGTTCGAATGTAAAAGTTGTGCTTGTTTTCAGCAGGAAATATAGCCAGAATCAAATTAAACTAAACTAATTACTAATGAGATACCTCCAGGCTCGTGTAGCACCTAAAACATGCATCTCTGAGCATTACCAGAGTCACAGTGTGTTCCAAAAGTCAAAAACACTCCATGTAACATGTGTGTTACATCTGGCATTAGAGTTACTGATAAAAAAAAAGTAAAAAAGTGCTTCCCTGTGCATAGCACTACGCCGCCATGAAGGCATATAGGGGGTGTGGGGGTAACGCCCCACACTTTCATGATCCGGTCGTGCGTGGGGGTGATGTGATCAGCATCACGCCCCTGACTGCCTTTACCCCCTAAGGTTTCCCCCAGGTACCCATGTTATTCGACGCTGGGTGAGCGCCGGGGCCGCTTCCATCGTTAGAAAAGTTCCCGGATTTGAACCGGCCGGGGGATCGAACCCGGGACCTTTAGCATGGTAGTCAGACGCGTTACTGACTGAGCCACCGCTGCCACTGATAAACTTTTACAATCTCCGTTTGTACACATTTGCCTTTGTTTTTCATGTGCATGCGAAAGGAAAATGTTTTAAATGTCCACCCATATTAGAATGTGTTTATAATTTAACTCTTGATTTTTAACCCATGTAAGTGTTGTTCACTGATGAAGAGTTGAACTTGCAGAGTTCAAACAACATGCACATTTCAGTATTAATATAACAAACAGGGAGAGTATGAGGAAGTTGTAAACACAGTTTCTTATTACCGCTTTGCAGGAGGTATCCTTGGTATCACAACAGCCTTTTTGTTTGGGAAACGGTGCCTCATATAGTTTCTTTTTGCACAATTCACCAAACTTCTGTATTTCTTTCTTAAATACCATCGTGCCTTTCTTCGTTTCACATGCTTGTACTGCCTGAATCCTTTCTTTATCACATGCTGCAATTAAAAAGAAGGATTATATGTATATTTCAAAGAATGTCTCAAAATATTGAAATCTATTTTAATTTTATGGATATTTGAAACAGGTTTTCTTGCAGATATGCAGCTGTTTTGAAACAATAACAAAATTCTGCATGGTTCAACTACCAAGAGACGCTACATATAAGTAAAATGATGTGAATAAATTCTCCTTAATTCAACAGCTGGCAATATTGTTTGAGAAATATCTGTGACTTCACATGTTTCAAATAGAAAACTATTCTTAAGTGAAAAATGTTAACAGTTGCTGCAAGAAACTGCTGAAATCTAAATATTACAAAACATAATAGATCAATAAATCTTGTAGATTCCTACTGATACAGATATTAATACTTCAGACTATTCAGCAATTATAAATTCTGCACATATGATTACAACAGATGATTCCATATCTGTCCTAATGTGACATTTAGTACAGCTTTGCTATCAGTTATGAAGTTAATTTATGAGAATATAACAATGAAATAAACACTGATTTTTACATTTACTTGAATTATATATTTAAGTATTGAAAAATAGCCACACTTTCATTATAATTTTCATAAATTCTTACTCTACCATTAATCATAGTTCTCACAACCAGGATACTCACACTACAAAACATAACCAATCAAAACGCAATAAGTGATTAATTTCAACCAACACTTTCTGAAGCATTCATATGAGTCAAGTTCAGCTCTTGCATATATATTACTGCCTCGAGGTGCAGGTTGATATATCTCCCATCTGTCCTCAACGGAAATTCCTGTGTGGTCAATATATATCACCCATTGTCCACTAAAGGTTAACTGTAACCAATCATCTACACTGTAAAGTGCATTTACCCCATATATAGTATTCATAGGGAGCACTACTTATTTAAAACATCCAGAAAAATTATTCAAATTATTGTATATTAACACCTTACCTGAGGAAACTAAATTCACACACTACTGATGAATAACATTGCAAAACAGAGAAACGAATCAATCCTCTCATATTTTGATCTTAGAAACTCATAATAGACTGTCACTTACACTTACAATAACATATATTTTGTCAATCATATGTACAATCGAAAGCACAAATCTCAAGGTGTAACAATTTTGTTTGGTAAACACAAGAAGGAAGGGAGGAAGTATCTCTCTCAGTAATCAAAATGTATTATGTACATGCATCATATAGGTGTATTATACACTATATAACCCCCTAAATAATTCAGAAGCATACAAGTTTTATATCAATACCCTAGTGGAAAAATAAAGAGAGAGCATGTTAACTAAGCAAATCATTGTGTGGTAAAGTTCCATATTTCTATGTTTCCCTCTTTGTATTGTGCTCCATTTTCATCCGAGATGCCACAACCTGTGGTAATGAAGGCAGATGTCCTTCAAACATAATTGGGCAATAACAAAAAGAGCAACGTGGAAACACTGAACTTTACCATTCAATACTATCACTGCATTTACTGCACCACACCACAAGTACATCATGATTGAAGAGGTAAATAAATGTATGTTTTTTTTAACATCCTGCCTGTGCAGTTTACTTTCACCCAGCTCCCCACAGACAACTGGACACCAAGGTTGGAAATGAGCCGAAATATTGATTGGTATTTGCTTATAAATGCGAGTTTGAGTGCTGGTTTGACCTTATACTAAGCACAATGCCCTTCCACTTGAAAAACTTCTGTTTCAGCAGAAGTAATGAAGATAGAATTGTTGCAATGCTACAAGCCATTTAAAAAGTTGGATGCTTCCCCACACAGCAATCAAATCAGGCATGCACTTTAAAGCTAGTGTAACATGCAAACTATCTGTTCTATCTGAAGACACACACTTGTTAACACTCTCTACTAAGAAAACAACAGTGAAGAACTTAGCTGCTTTCTATTTCTTCATTTCTATTCGTGCAATTTATTCCCCTATAATTTTGTTGCCTAGTCTTTTCAACTTTACCATGTACATACAAACTTTAAACTCTTACAATATTTTCTTTAATGATATGTAAAACTGTATTTAGCAGAATCCAGGATATCAAATTCTTCATTTCAGTTAATGTTAATGTGTGATAATGATTTGTGTTTATAAATTACCATAATTCAATACCAAAATGCCAACTCGACGGAAATTTCAAAACAAACCAATTATATATATATTACAGTACTCACTCTCCTTAAGTCTTCTGAAACAAGATGGTGGGTAGCAGGTGTTACTGGGGAAAGGTGAAGGGGAAGGGGGGTAACTTCTCTTCATTTAAGACTAAAATTCAAATTGTGCTGGTAAATATTTATGTACTTCTCGGGGGAGAGGATTAGCTCATGTAGGTCTTTTTTTTATTTTAAAGAAATACTCCCCATCCCATATATCTCTTGCATCAGTATTGCATGATGAGCTGTGAAATCTTCCAAGTTTCTAATTTGTTCATGTCTCTCTGTCTATTCACTACTTTCATTTATTTAATAGCCCTTCAGGTTTTCATATATATAATTATTTTTAAAGTATGCTTATGTACAGTAAGTCTTTCATTTATTAACTGCACCACACAAGTGAATATTACTGTGAAAGTTTCCACATTCTAACCATACATGCAGATCTACATGGACAACTTTCTGGAGTTTCCTTTGCAAGTACTTAAGAAACGAAGAAATGAGAGAAAGGGGAGGGGGGTTATTTATGATTACATAATTTGTATTTCATGAAGAAATTGTTATATCTTAGTGTTCTTTCTGTTTTCATGCCACTTGCAAGGTGAGATACTTTTGTAATTTATTTACACATCACAAAAATAAAACTATTTTTAAGAAAAGAGCACTGAAGGTTGGTGACAATGATTTGTAAGTGGAGAAATGAAAAGTCAAAGTTCCTAATAACATTTGGGTACTAGTTAGATATAGCGGAAACACATTTAACTCGTTTATTTTTAAATAAAATTCATTTCTACTTACCTAATATGCATAGCGGAATATTTTTCAACTTGGGATTATTTTTTTAACGAATAAAACGTTATTTTTAACATTATAAGTATTTATTGGTCGTCGCTAATTGGCAGCCAAATTTTGACTCACGTTGTCTATTGTCAGCTGATATGCAGTGTTTCCAAACTTATGAACCGATAAATGCCACACAAACTATTCACAAAAGTTTTTTAAGCGAAAATTGATCCACAAACCATTCACAGAAGGTTAGGTTAGGCGAACATAGAAAATTGAATTGGAAAAAAAACAACTGCTCACACGTCATCTTGTAAAACTACCGCGTGGTTGCTGCACTGACAGGTGGTTACATAATCGAACGCACGGAACATTTGATTCACCTAGTCGACGGTAATGGTGGCACGAGCTATCGTGCTACGGAGATACATGAATGTCAAAAAATACCTTATTTACAGGCCGAATAACTTGCACAATTCGAAAAAGAAACACTTTTCCCAGCTTCAGAAAGTCCACAAGAACTAAATTTCGTAAGTACTTTCTCGTCTTTTCTCCTGTAAATTTCAAGAAATGTGTTTCCGCTATATCTTATCATATTAATTGAAGAACAAAATTCTTCTCAATACATTATTCAACTCTTGATGTGCAACTATGCTACATTCTTACATTCAACAACAAAAGATTGTTTACCATAGAATAACATACAATTGCGATCACTACAATAAACAATGAACAAAATTTAAGTAAATGCAACAGTGCATATACATGGACTGTGTCTCTTAGCATGAATAAAATTGAAAATTTTGGATAGACACAAGATATGTCAAGTCATAAATGAGGCTTACTTTTACAAAAAATACATCAGTATTTTTTTTAAAATCAAATAATAAATTAACATTTACAATTTATTTTATCATTATCTTTTCAAGTATTTACAACATTTAGATCAATTATAGCAGTGTTGCATTTGCTTGTTTATAAAAGTTAACTATAAGTCAGCCAACATTGAGCTTCTCCCTTTGCTAAAAAAGCATTGCACAAAAAATATAAGTATTGATGCAAGACACGTCCACATTCACCCTATGTTACTATGCAAAACAAACTTTTGTACAAAAAATAAGCACATGCCATTCTTAAAAACATATATTAGTGACAACTTACCCTTTCAGATTCCAAGGATTCATTCGAGCCCTTTAATACTGAACCAGATTGTTGGCAAGCCTGCTTAAATTCCAGAAAAAATTCCAGTTTGCAGATACAATGAACGCAAACCAAGTAAGAAAGAGATTCTACCTCTGGAAGCTGTAATAAAATAACAATAACAATAGATACACATAAGCTATGCTGAAACACAACAAGAACAACAAACAAAACTAAATAACGCATAACCAATATGAAAACATATATAGTAGTTATACCTTACCAAATAACACATAATGCAAATTCCCAAGGCAGAATTAATACACATTAAAAGCTGGCATAAAAACATACAAAAATTTGAAAAATAAAATATCTGATTAGCCCTGATACAAATAAGCAGAGAAAGCAGCCATTTTTAACAAAACATGCACCATAGTAAAACCCATCTTTTTAGAAACAGGAACAATGGCTTCAGCTATTAGTTATCTGCTTCTTATTACAACTAGATACAGAATTAGTCACAGATTTATGTTCAATTCTTAATTAAAATTTCCTGTACGATGACCACATCAATTCAATGTCATGTTATGGGATTTTAGACACGGTGAGACACTAATATACACATGAAACTTGCTTATGTATCTGCATACCTGTATATTTTATTCGGAGCTTGTTCCAATGTAGATGGCTACAGTACTTACAAAAAATAATTGAATAAAATAAACAGGGATACAGATACGCAAGAACGTTTCATGTGTATATTAATGACCACACCAAGTTAAGAATATGACATTCAATATTTTATTCAATTTAAAACTAGGCTCTGATTATTATGTTTTAAATTATACAAAGAGTATTTTATGTTCATATTCAGGTTCAACGTTAGGCATTGCTATTAATTCTAATTTGCCTTTGAGGCATCATGCTGTTGCACAAGGCCAGTATTCTCAAGCTGCAGAGTGCTGTCACATCATTTAGCTACTCTGCAAGTAACTAATCGGTAGTTTAAGGTGCCTATTGTAGATTGTTTCATCACTGGGAATTCTCTGCAAGATTTTGTACAATGCACATTCTCTCATGCAAGCACATTTTATTTTGGTCATTTATGATTTCCAGATTTTTAAAAAAAATTAATATTAAAATTTCTTATGCCACATGGTAGAACATTCACACTTATCTTGTAGCGAGAACATGATAAGTTGGATTTTACCATGCTTTTATAAAATGTCAATTTGTGGAATATAAATGTTGTTACTTTTAGACATATGAAATATCATCCCCATTATTTTTTAACTGATTCAAATATACAGGGTGTCATTTTAATGGCGCCCACGGACCACAGATTCGTATAGAGGACATTAAAACAAACAGCTTTTCCCAGTAACATTTTTCTCGTTGGTGCGTCGATTCGACGCTACAGCCGTTCAAAAAAGACCGTTTTGCCGCCTGGATGCTGGCAACCCAACACAACATTTAATCGTACCTGTGACGTCATATCCTGCGGCGAAATAGCGCACGGCAGTGTTGCAAGGAACACACAAATTTTGTGAAAAATGACAAACTACCAACCACATTATTAGCTGTAAAACAAAGCGAGAAACGCGTCCAGAAGACCGAACATCATAGCCTACCAGCCAGAAGATCAGCAGTCATCGCAGGGGAAGGGCGAAGTGAACCAATGATATGAGAAATGGTAAAAAACGTATTCAAAATAAAATGTCAATGTCGGATTTTGTCTCACCTACATCTAAAATATCAACAAAAAAAAAATATATTGGACTTACAGCTTACATGTGGCTGTTTACGCCCAACTATATGTCAAATGTTTGCAAATCTCGTTGCAAGGTTGATATCTACAGGTTTTTGTCCAGATGCCATGCGCTACTTTCGTGCTGATAACGGAAGTATCCGAGGTTCACGTTGTTACATTACGGATAAAACACCTACAACCACAGTAACAACGTAATTAGTGTTTCAAACGAGACGAGACAAGACTTTGGTCTGTCTCGTCCCGTCTCGTGAAAAGGCCGTCTCGTCTCGTGTCTCGTCTCGAAAATATACGTTTGTCTCGTCTCGAAAATATACGTTTGTCTCGTCCCGTGTCTCGTCTCGAAGGGTTCTGTCCCGTCTCGTCTCGTAAAAGTAATGCAGGGACAGCATGAAATAATGACTTTTTGCCATATAACATTCCCCCCCCCATAGATAAAATTTATCAAGCAGAGAGGGGATACAAGTACCCAGAGGGGGAGAAATCCCCCATCCCCCCTACAAATACCATCCTGCACGTTATAGCAGTAGTTTTTACTTTAAAGGTGTTAAATATACAGTATTTAAGCTGTTTTAAGGATAAACAAATAAT
This sequence comes from Lepisma saccharinum, assembly GCF_977018435.1. Classification (NCBI taxonomy): domain Eukaryota; kingdom Metazoa; phylum Arthropoda; class Insecta; order Zygentoma; family Lepismatidae; genus Lepisma; species Lepisma saccharinum. The sequence continues at coordinate 206,451,657 of NC_139229.1, read as the reverse complement.
AAATTTCGTTACTATGGAAAAGAAAACAAAGCCCGCAATTTTCGTAAGGTTTACAATATTTTTCATAAATTTTCCATTCAAAGAAATTATCGAGAATACTTCTCTCTCACAATATTTTTATACAGATAGATATCTGAATCGGTATTTAGTAAAGTACTTCTATCTGGAGTACTATTACAGCTTAAATACATTGAAAAATGGAAGTAATACTGGATTTCGGAAGAGTATAAAAACTAAATAAGATAGTCTTTTTTTTATGTAATAGACGCTGATTTGGGTTTCCAAAGAATATCCTTTACTCAGAGTAAATAATAATTCGCAACTGATTAATTATAATGTTTGTATTTTTTTCGAGACTTTCGAGACGAGACGAGACTTTTCACGAGCCGTCTCGGCCCGTCCCGTGTCTCGTCTCGAAAATGAGACGAGACAGGTGGTCAGTCTCTTCTCATCTCGAATTTTGAAACGCTTGTCCCGTCTCGTGGGCAACACTAAACGTAATGATGAATCAGTAACGAATATACTGCCCTGTTCACATTTGCAAACTATTACATGTGTATCGGGTGCATAGATAAACACATAGTCGTCTTAGAGCTTGTATTACTACTACTTATATCCCTGTATTTTCAATCATTTTTGCCACTTGCCTCATAATACTCTGAATATACATTATATTATCTGTTGCTTACCTTTTGGAATTTTGAATTATTTCATTTCTATTTTGTCATCTGTTCAACTAGTATCAGAAAAACGAAGTGGCTAGACTAAATTGTAGATGCCAACTTGGTAACTAGATTTGCAAATATTTGACATGTAAGCTGAGACAAAATTCGATATGACCACTTCCACTTGAATTCTATTTTCTTTCTACTATTTTTCGTATCGTTTGTTTACTTCCTGTTAGGTTACAAAACGTGCTTTCTCGTTTTGTGTTAATGTGGCTGATTGTAGCCATGTGATTTTTTCACAGAGTATGTGTGTTCCTGGCAACCATGGAACGCATCGCTTCACGACGAGATATGACGTCACCAATGCAATCAAATGTCGTGTGTGGTTGCCAGCATTCAGGCGGCAAAACAGGCTTTTTTGAACTACTGTAGTGCCGAAACGACGCACCAACGAGAAAAATGTTACGGAGAAAAGTTGTTTGTTTTGATGTCCTCTATACGTTTCCGTGGTCCGTGGGCGCCATTAAAATGACACCCTGTATATGATTTGTAAATAGAGATCCAATCAGACTCAGTATCTGAATATCAATGCTATAAAAATTGTTTTTTGCATTATAAATATCATCCGAGTTTGACACTACTGACTGAATACTGTCTTGTCTCCACTTTTCATCGGAAGTGAGTTGATGACACTATTGTGTTCCATGCATCATGTTCCGAAGTGATGTATCTGGATGTCAACTCAGTATTCACAAAGTTTTCAACATATTTTTCAAAACAAATTAAAATCGTACAACTTATATGGGCTTAGAAAGGATTAATTTGTTCCAAAATTCTCAGTCAAATACTTATTGACTCGCACAAAAACAAATAAAATGTATGAAACACAACGCAAAGCAACTTACAAAATACTTTTAAAATATTCAAATCTCAATATGGTTCTCCTACTTTTACGAGATATACATAAAAAAAAAAGACATACTGACTCAAATAACCAAAAACTCAATATGCTGACCAAGCTAGAATTTATTTTATTTTAAAACAAACTAAATGTTACATTTCAATCTTCTAGCAAGGTATTCTTCAGACTCTGCACCAAATACAAATGAAATAAGGTACAAAACAGGAAGATATATACAGGTGTTAATTTTAACTTGACATATGAAAATAGCGGGAGTGATATGCATGTGAGGAAAATTTGGTCCAAACAAACCATGATCCTTGTCGGGGGGGGGGGGGGGGGGGAGAGTTAATGGCGTACAAATGAGCCCCCGCACAGGACCCCCCTGGGGGGCAGGGGTGGCACGTTGTGTTTTTCAAATACGAACCCCCGAATTTTGTTTCATTTTGGGATTCGCGGAGTCAAAATAAATAATAATTATGCTTGACATGGGTGCAACAACATGCAAAATAAAAAAGATATGGCCATGTGTATGTTTGGAAACACATAAATGTCGTGCATGGAAAAACGGTAGCAGGCCACCACGAAAATACGAAGAATGGCATGTGCAGAGGAAAATTTCATTGCTGTCGATGGTGTCATTGAAGAGTGGAAGAAGTACCAAAAGAAGAGTGCGGAGGGGATAGGGGGACGGGGCAGCATGCAAGGAACAAAGTGGAAATACATCTGCTGGATTAATGCAGATGGCATGGAGATGAGGGAAACACAAAACTTATTCAGGGATGCCAGAAAAATGTAGGAGATGGGAAGGATGGAATGCAAATACTATTACCCTCGAACCTGTGGAGTGCTTGTTTCAAGGGAGTTTCCTTGCCTCTCACCTGTGGGGTGCTTGTTTCACGTGAGTCTCCTTGCCTCTCACCTGTGGGGTGCTTGTTTCACGTGAGTCTCCTTGCCTCTCACCTGTGGGGTGCTTGTTTCACGTGAGTTCCCTTGCCTCTCACGTGTGGGGTGCTTGTTTCAAGTGAGTCCCCTTGCCTCTCAACTGTGGGGGTGGGGTGGTACGTGGGCATACATGCCTTACACAACAAATGCTCGAAATGGTGACCATGAACGTCGATACATTTATTTATTCTTGCATGAAATGACTGTTCACAACGCAAAAGTGTGGCAGCATCAATTTGTGTGCAAGCATTTCGTATTCGTTGCATCATGTCGTTGCGCGTTGTGGGTACAGTTTGATACACCATTCCTTTAAGAAAACCCCACAAAAAGAAATCTGGCGCAGTAAGGTCTGGTGATCTAGCCGGCCAATTGACAGGACCACGTCGTCCGATCCAGCGATGATGGAACTTGCGTGTTAATACTTCCTGAGCTATGGCAGCATAATGCGCAGGACAACCATCATGCTGATACCACATGGCCTGTCGCTGTGCAAGGCTTAGATCCTCCAGCAATATCGGTAGTTCGTCCTGCAAGAAATTGCGATACTTTCGCCCATTCAATGTACTGACCACGAGCGTTGATGTTCAACTTCACGCTACCAGTGTGGGTTGTCGGCACTCCAGTAGTGCATGTTGTGCCGGTTAACCTGGCCATGGTTTATGAATGTTGCTTCGTTGGAGAACAGAACGTCCCGAAAGAATGCCGGATTTCGATGTATTTGTCCATGTGTCCATTCACAAAACACCATCCGTGCACGAGAATCATCACCATGAAGTTCCTGGTGCAGGGACACATGGTACGGGTGAAACTTGTGCCTCTTGAGTATGTTCCAAACACTGACATGGGACATCCCACTCTGGCGAGCTATGTTACGCGTGCTGGAATGGGGATCATACGCCACTGCAGCTAATACAGCGATTTCATTATTTTCCCCAGTGACAGTTCTACGATGCCTTCTTTGTTGCGGACACACGCTTCCTACTGTTGCAAATTGCTTGACAACCCTGGCGAAAGTCGACCGCGAACGCACTCTGTTCGGATAGCGTTTGGCATATTCGGTGACAGCATTGTCCACATTCCGTCGACATTCACCATACATGAATATCATTTCAATTCTGTCTTCCACAGATACACGCTCCATCGTCCTAGGTATACCTGCACTTTTACCCTGCACTCGCTTCGAACACGGGCACGTCAACTAACCTTCTGAAGCACTCACGCCCAATAACCACCTATTTCCCCAAGCAAACACTGGCACAGAGAGCTGACTTCAGCGCAAGGTCAAATGGTCTAGTTTGTACCTTACGTGTGGCTGGCATCTGATAACACAGCTGATCCGACAACGTCGGTGGCGATAACATACTCTTCGCGTGAGTTCTGGAAACACGATTTACATCCTCTACCACTTCACTTTTCTGGCACAGGAACAGTTCGTTATTTTGTTTCCCTCATATCCTTGGCATCTGCATTAATCCAGCAGATGTATTTCCACTTTGTTCCTTGCATGCTGCCCCCTCCCCCTATCCCCTCCGCACTCTTCTTTTGATACTTCTTCCACTCTTCAATGACACCATCGACAGCAATGAAATTTTCCTCTGCACACGCCATTCTTCGTATTTTCGTGGGGGCCTGTTACCATTTTTCCATGCACGACATTTACGTGTTTCCAAACATACACATGGCCATATCTTTTTTATTTCGCATGTTGTTGCACCCATGTCAAGCATAATTATTGTTTATTTTGACTCCGCGAATCCCAAAATGAAACAAAATTCGGGGGTTCCTATTTGAAAAACACAACGTGCCACCCCTGCCCCCCAGGGGGGCCCTGTGCGGGGGCTCATTTGTACGCCATTAACTCCCCCCCCCCCCGACAAGGATCATGGTTTGTTTGGACCAAATTTTCCTCACATGCATATCACTCCCGTTATTTTCATATGTCAAGTTAAAATTAACACCCTGTATACACAAAAATCACTCCCCTCCAGACACAAGATTATTAGAAAGTTGTTTATCTGGAACATTCCTTTCCAGGTGTTCCAGCAGGTGGCCTTCTCCTGTCAATTGTTGTTTCACCTGACAGGTGATTTAGATAAACATTTCTTTTCAGCTGGAACATAGTTGGGCTCCTTATGTCAAGCTCTTTTCCTTATCTCTCTTTCTTCATTCCTCTTCCTTCTTCTCTCCTCCTTCGATCTTGTCCTTTCCACACTTTCTAACACCTTCTTCCATTCTTTGTTTATCTTCAGCCCCTCATTCCAGTTCATTGTGTCTTCTTCACCTTTCTTTTCTATTTCCTTGGCCTCCTTCCATTTTCTCACTAGTATTCTCTTCTCGCTTCCTATCTGCTTAGCCTCATCCCACTCTATGTCATGTTGTGTTTCTCTTGTGTGCTTAAATATCGCCTCTCTCTCTCTCTCTCTCTCTCAAGTCGTACATCACCCTTATGTTCATTCAACCTGTCTTTCAGCCTCTTTTTCATTTCTCCTATGTACACACACTGACATTCTTTACACTTCACTTCGTAGACAATCCCTTCCTCTTCCTCTTCTCTGTTTTCCTTTTTCTTGTTTGCATTCTTCGCTATTCTTAATGCCCGCTTTCCTAAGCACTTTGCATAACTTTTCCATGGTCTTCCCCATACGCCTTATGCCAAACCACCTCTTTTTTCAATTCTCTTCCTCTTCCCCCCTGTCACTTTTCTTCCTTCTTCTGTTTATGTCCAGTCTATCCTCCTCTTTGTAGCCATTCTTTTCAAGCTGTTTTCATAGGCTATTTATTTTGCCTTCCTTTTCACATTCTTTCGTGCATATTTTCTTGGTTCTGTCCTCCATATTCTTTATAAAATTGTTTACTGTCACCTCACTTACATCACTTCTTTTGTGACAGAATACCCCTGCTGCACACTTCTGATGCCAAGTGGTTTCAATTTCTTGTCCTCTCTTCCTTTTCATCAATATATCTAGGTAGCTTATCTTGTCTTCTTCTTCTATTTCGAGTTCCAGCAATGGTGAGTTTTCACATTCCAGGTGAAACAACAATTGGCAGGAGAAGGCCACCTGCTGGAACACCTGGAAAGGAATGTTCCAGATAAATAACTTTCTAATAATCATGTGTCTCGAGGGGAGTGATTTTTGTGTATATATATCTTCCTGCTTTGTACCTTATTTCATTTGTATTTGGTACAGAGTCTGAGAAGACCTTGCTAGAAGGTGGAAACGTAACGTTTAGTTTATGATTTAAAATAAAATATATTCTGCCTTGGTCAGCATATTGAGTTTTTGGTTAGCATGAAAACAAGGCTTAATGGTGTTATAAATGACTCAAATAAAAGGAAAAGAATGTTGTCACTTTTCAATATAGTTATTTTGACAACTCTGACATTTCATATGGTTTCTCCAGACAAGTAATCTACATTCTCAACAATGTACCGTCATTTTATTCTTCTTAATTCCACCAAATTCATTTCTGGCATGCTGATTTAAAGTAGGAAATGTTCCTGCCTGTGGTACTGAGTGCCGCCAAAGGGGGACCAGACAGGTCACTTCAGAGGTGTGTAAGCAACTGAAAGAACACCAGAAAAAAGGTGCGAATGCCTCTATGTTTTCATGGGTATAGTGTAGATAGGTTACCTAGTGCTTTCCCGACTATTATTTCACTGGTAAGGAAAATAATTCAAAATTTTAAAAAAGGCGGCACTCAGTGCCTTTGTGCGGGTTATGGAGGGTAAACCTGTGTGTGCCAAATTGGAAGGTAAGGAACATTATTGTTCCATGGAAATATATATGCAGCATAAAAGTACTCATAAAGAGAAATATATGTAAGTCATGATCTCAACACACAGAAGAATACTTTGTCTTTATATTCATGCTAGTAGCAAATATTATACCAAATCCCAAACTTTGTCTGTTAGCCTATGTTTATATCCTTATTTACCTGTCATATAAGATCTCATTACCTACAACTAATAATACATATTGTCCAAAAAATCCACAACTAGATTCCAGACTTGTGTGTGTGTGTGCACATTTAAAATCTCCAATTATAAATTATAATTATACCACCAATTTTCGGACAGAAAAAAATGAGAGCAAGGTTTTCCACACATTACTTTTGAGTAATGAATGCAATACAGAGGAACTGAAAGTTTTGCTGAGGGAAACATTAGCAACTGCAGGGATTTGCAACACCTTTGTGTATATGTTCCTGACCCAGTGCTCTTACAATACATGCACACACACACAATATAATTATTATCATGTTAAAAAATATATATTTCTTTTTCAAGGTATTTGTTGATACAGCTGACTGTCAATTATTTAAATCTTCGAATGTGGATTTCAAGATTTTAATACACTAGTTATATTCAGGGTTAGAAAAATACAGAGTGACCAGTTGCCATGGCACCTGCAAATTTTTACCTGGCACCTGAATTTTCAGAGTTCGCTTGTAAAAATTTCAATTACTTTTTAAAAAAAATAACGAGTACATATTGACTTGGTTTAACTTGCTTCACTTTTCTGACACTTTTGACTAATCACAAAGATGAGGATGAGTGATGATACGATGAAATTGTTAAAAGGGCACTCACAAAGAGCACCCATGCCCCGGCCAGGTTTCAAACCTGGGACCTCAGGCAGCTATAGGATGTGTTTTTTTCTGTATTTTGGTGAAAAATTAAATAAAAACACATAATGCAAATTTGTAAAGATGACTGGAGCTGACTGATGGCTATTTCCATGTGTCTTAAAAAATGAATTACTTTTAATTCAGGCTTATATTAAATAATGAATTAGGTGTTTTAAGGTCTCATTTTAAATATGTAGCTTTATATAAGTTTATTCATGGTTTTTCTTACCCCGTATTTGCAAACGCACACACACACACAAAATCTGGCTCGTGAATTACTTGTAATTTTGTAACAAGTGGCTTGAAAAAGAAAATACTAGTTAATTTTAAATTAAGGTAACTATGTATTATGGGAGCTCCAAAACTGTAAGTACCACTCCATTATTATTTGGGTGCTTATAAACAATGAAGAAATGCACATTCAGTAAGTTGTAACTTAAATATTTGTTTTCATACTGAGCACGAACAAAAAAATTCTGGGTACCAGTAAAATTAACGGTAAATATACGATATCGCCTGAACACCTCTCACTCGTTTATTTCGTTAATTTTAGCATTGATACTTACCTATTCTGTATTGCGGAAGATTCTTTAAGGTGAAGTTATGCCTTTTTCCATAAAATAGTGTCAACTTTTCATATTACGAGTCATTATTTGTATTCCTTGTTCTGCTTGGGTAACAGACAATATGCACTCGTAATGGATCATCATGCGTCGTCCTTGTGTTTTGTCGATTTGGAGTGGGTATGCAGTGTTTCAACCTTCTTCTGACGGATAGCCCCAAAAAACATTCACGATAACCCCAAAAACATTCACGATATTCCCACGGACCATTTCCAGCAATGTTAGGTTAGGCTGGGCTGGGTTAGGTAAGCATAGTTAAAAAAAGAAGAAGAAAATTATCGTAGGAAACACTGGTGAGACCGCGTGACTTTCGACGCTCGCACCATCTGCAGGTACATAATGGAAACAACGGCATAATGTCAGAAAATGCAAGTTCCCTACATAAATAGTGATTATTTCTTGTTCTGCAGCATTCTGTGGTGAAGTTTTCAGTTTCCGCGAAAGAAAATAACTCGAAAAACTTCGACAATGCTACAGAAACTCATTTCAGTAAGTAGTTTCTCCTGTAAATTTGAAGAAATCCGTTCGGGCGATATCGCATATTTACCAAATTAACTTTATAAGAGACAGATACATATATCACTGTTTTGTTGATTACAACATTGCTAAACTAAATATTTCTCAAATTCAAATTTAATATCTGGAAAAAGCTACACTCATGAATTAGCACACTGAACAAAACAAACTTCACAACTGAAGGTGGTATTGATAAAAAGTTTGTTTTTGAAATACCAATGAAATCTATAACATCTAGTATTGACTGCTCATACATTGCAAACATGAAAGATTAGCTGCTACTATTTAGGAAACACTGGCAGATGTTTTTAAAACAAGAGCTTTCAGTAAAAAAAAAAAACACAACGAACTGCTATTTCTTGTTAAAATCTAAATGAGTAACTTTCCTTCATAACAATTTGCCATTTTCCATAAACATACGATATGTGAATTTCAACATGTCAAAGAATAATAGCTTACTCGAAGGCAGATCATAACTACGAAGATGTGTATAGAGACCTGCACAAGACCCGGAAAAAAAAACGTCTGTGAGGAGGCACGCCTACAATAATATGCAACATGAACGTCGAGCCCAGGTGCTCGACATCGCGCCAGCGAGCTTAAACGTCACAGCTGTATATAGGTCTCGATGCCTGATAGGCTTTTTCTTTACCTGGGTCCTAAGAAGACCCGTGAGACTCGCTGTAGTTCCTGCAGGTAGACGCGAGGACTACTGTCAGTGTTGCCAATGGCCATTATATTTCACTACACATGGAAATATTTTAATTTCTGCAAGACGCAGGTGCCTTCAGTTTGTATAACCATTGGCGTAGCAAGGGGTGGGCAAAGTGTGTGACCAGCCTGGGCCTCGTGCATGTAGGGGCTTTGCGTCCCATGAGGTTGATACGAAAAATGTAATAAATGGAAGTGAGAAAAATAGAAAAGGTTAATTTTTGTGGGCAATAAAATTAAAACTTTTTTTTAAATCTGGTTTTATATTCTAGATTAATGTCATAATTTGAATGAATACGTCAAATCAGAGGCGGGTGGGAGCACTAAACCTAAGGGGCCCCGAAAAGTCAAAATAATTATCATTTCTCATTTGAAACATTAATGCAAAAATTGATTGGACATTTTTATCCATTTATTCTATTCTTGTATAAAAAGTGCTTTGTCTTGGTTTTTCTTTCTGTCTCGTGACCTTGTATAGGCTACCCAATTTGAATATGTTAATGATAAAGCAGCTCAAACTGAGCAAAGTAAGGGGCATTTAAATGCTTCCGTTGTTTTGAACTGAAGAAGGGCATGGTTAGTTCTCCCTTCCTTTCTACAACTTCAGATGCAGCTATTGCCTCCGTAATGGGCAAATTTGGGTAAATTTTTTTGTCGCATACTATTAAATATAATTTTCGTCAGAAATTTTATTATTTTTATTATTATATATAGGCCTATATGATAACTTGCTGACGTTTTCTTGATGACTGTGTATCGATTCACATTGATATTTCAAACTTAAAGAACGGATGGGGGCTTGCATTCTAATCTCGCTCAGGGCCTCGCGATATGTTGCTATGCCACTGTATCTAAGATTTTGTGACTTCTCAAGCTAATTTCATTGTTATGTCAAACCAACTACCACATATTTTCCAAATTTGTTTCAAAGGTCTTGAAATAGGTTTATGTGTCCTGTTCCTTTTATGTCACTTTTCTGGACTTGAAATCGTAAATCTTCTCTCGGTTTCATTTTTAGGTCGTTTGTTTGTTGAAATGTGTAAATAGCCTGCTATTTGCACCCATACGAAGATACAAACTAACAATTATATTTTGCATTGTATTAGTATCAATGCGGTCTGTAGAACTAGATAACTAGCAACAACATAAGTGAACGACAATTTGTTGAAAGAGATGACAATATTCAAAAACCTTTTATAATGCAAATTCTGATTTCATGTTCCATTTTATGGACCATCGTGCCTTAGTGTTCGGATATTGAATTGACAAAATTACACCAGAGAGAAAATCTGTTTAATCGATTGATTCATTTATTTGGTCACTTTACACACAATAAGGCTAATCGGGACTGGACATACAGTTTAAAGTGGGATCCGTACCACCATATGCCTCGACTGGGTATCGAACCCGGGACCCCTTGAATACAAGGTGATGACACAAACACTGCACCATAAGGGAGCGCTCCCAAAAAATGTTTAATGTACAACAACCACCGGTCACACAAAGTCCCAAAATATTTACGAAGGCACTTCTTGCAAAACTTGGTTCGTACTCCTTTACAGGTGTCAGCAGTGGCGGCGGGGCCAAGAGGGGGTAGGTGCCTCTACTTTTTGCCATTTTTGCACCACGCTAACCTTACTTACCAAGAGACATTAAACTGTCCTTGGCCCCTTCTCCCCCAAACTCTTACACCTTGGCCCCCTAGTTTTGGAACCCAATCGCCGCCACTGGGTGTGAGTGATAAAAATGTTTTCTACCAAGGAATAAATGTCTGCAATTTCAAATTGATAAAAACGTGATGAACATTTTACGTGCTCCTTGACCAGTTTAGAATCTAAAAGCTAGCAACGGTGACTGCGTGACTCACGTATCTGGAGACTGTGCAAAACTTGAATGAGCGTTCGCTGAAGATAAGCGAGCATCGACTTGCAACGCCTTCCAGGTACCCGTGGGCTTTCGATGCTTGACGGTGTAGATTCTGCAGGTACTTTACAAAAAAGATTTCAATATGTATGTTGAACAGTAACATATTTATGTTTGCTCAATATTGAATACATTCGTTACACTTGCAATGATCTCTTGATGCTTCTGACAAAAGTCGTAATGTATCTTATATCGTAATGTATCCAGTATTGATACATCTGCTAATATCAATTCAAACATACAAACTTGCTATCCACAGAGGTAACCAGGAATAAAGCACAAAAAATAAACATTACTATTGTTTAGCAGTTTGTTGTGGTCTGCTAGTTGGTGTGCCAGGCAGCGAAGTACAGTGGGTAGGTTGAGTGGCAATTACAAATGTGAGTTATTACATGTATTCACATTTTATTTATAAAAGCTCGACAACCCCCTGCTCAAAAAAAAAATGATTAAACCCACCATGGCCAGGAGGGTCGGGTTTTTTCAAACCCTGCTGCAAGCAGAAAGGTTGCTGCTTGCCAACAGGCTGCTGAGAGAGTTTGCGGCAGTAAAATTTCACGAAATCTAGTGCAATAGAAACTAAATAAGGCACTTGGCATAAAGTACATTAAATAATATTTCAATAGTGCAAGAAGTGCCTGCATTACTTGCACTAACTATATCTTCGCCACTGGTTTTATTCTACCATCGGAAGGTTGACATTCTTAAGAAAATTAATAAAATAATTCCCTGATAAGCATAATGCATTTCTCCTTGCCTCCTACGACCAATCTGGCAGTGTTGCCAAACCTGATGAGCATAAAATACCTAATTTCACCTTAAATTGAGCTAAAGTTGACTTTCAAGGAGATAGAATTAGGAAATTTATGTTGTCAAGGAGGGGGGGGGGGGGAGATTTGCTGCTATAACCCGTAACTTTAAAGTGATGACAATCTATTCCTAGTTTTCACCGTGTAGATCTGACGGCATCACCTATCTCAATAATCCACTGACGGTTCTATGAAATCGAAAATAAGGGTTCTTCTTCCCTTCAGTCACGGTGCTATACAAAAGTAGCTTGGGAGGTAAGAGGGAGTGGTCAGCCCAGCCAATATAATAATATCACGTCTCTTGCAAAATGTATACTCATACCAAAAGTTGGTCTATGTGGACCAGGGCTACTGATGTCATCATAGTGGGGCAGCAGGCGGGTGCCAAGGTTCACAGCCAAACAAGTGCACGAAATAGCCAGACATGGTTCCAAAAGAGTTAAGTTATAAACAGTGCTCCCCTGCTGCTTGAGATATAATTACCTGGGGGAAATTGTCCCTCTCCCCCTTAAGTAGGTAGATAAAGTTTTCGATAGACATATTTTGTACAAGTTCAAATAATTATTTGTGTTGTGTAAGGTTCTTCAGACTTTGTAATTATAATTTTCAGATTTCTTATTAATAAAAAGAAACCTGAGTGACTAGCCTCACCAGCTACTGAGCAACTTTCATCTAGTTTTAAACTGTGCATGTGCAGGATATTGCACTGTGTTTTTTTTAGTGGTTTGTTTTATCACGCTTGGTTGAAGTAATCAAATCCAGTCTTTGGTAATGGTACGGATCGTCTTACGATTTTTTTCAAATTCTCCTAGTGGAAAGACAAGTCTGCTTTAGATGAAAGCATTTTCCTTAGCATTTTTCTTTAACATTTACGCCATAACCAATGTATCACTTCACATTCTTAAAAGCCGATAACTATTCAACCGAGAGGAATAACATTTCATATAAAACAAATGCTTTCATCTAAAGTGGGCTTTATCATCGTAGAATTTTGGAAATCATTGTCAAACAAAATTGAATCTTCATTAAAGTAATGAGCACTGCTTGGATTCGAAAAAAGTTATTTATGCTGATTTTTTTTAAAAAATTACCTTACGCAAGGTGATAAAATGAACTGCAATAATTACCGTGGAATTTCTCTACTCTCAACAATATATAAAATATTAACTAACATTCTTTTAACAAGACTAACCCCATATGCTAATGAAATTATAGGTGATTATCAATGTGGATTTAAACGTAACAGATCAAATTTTTCACATTAGACAGACACTTGAACTAACGAAGGACTAGAATTAAATGGTTTGACTCAGTTGTTAGAATATGCAGATGATGTAGACTTATTAGGGGATGATATAAATACAATCAAAAATAATGCTAAAATATAATAATCAAAATCTAATTATTGATAATAACTCGTTTGAACCAGTTTCCAAATTCAAATACTTAGTAATATTAACATGTGAAAATTATATTAAAGAGGAAATAAAAAGTAGGCTTAATTCAGGATATGCATGTTACTTCTCTCTTCATAAACTTTTGTCTTCTCGTTTAATATCTAAGAAACTAAAAGTTAAAATATACAAAATAATTTTGCCTGTAGTATTATATGGATGTGAAACTTGGTCCCTTACATTGAAAGAGGAACATAAATTGAGAGTATTTGAAAATAAGATCCTTAGGAAAATCTTTGGACCTAAAAGGGATGAGAAGACAGGTGTGTGGAGAAGGTTATATAATTTGTATTCATGTCCAGATATTATTAGAATGATTAAATCAAGAAGACTTAGGTGAGCAGGCCATGTGGCATGAATGGGAGAGGAAAGAGGAGTTTACAGGATTCTTGTTGGGAAACCTGATGGTAAGAGACCTGTAGGAAGACCAAGACGAAGATGGAGGGACAACGTTGAGATAGACCTAAAGGAAATTGGTAGGGATGGAAAAGAGTACATAGATCTTGGTCAAGATAGGGACAGATGGAAGGCCTGTGTTCCTGCAGCCATGAACCATCGGGTTTAAGAAGGCTAGAGAGTTATTTAAAGCTCTTGTTTATGCATGCGATTCCCATGGACAAGGTATTCTCTGTTGACAAGCGATAGTAGAATGCATGTAGGGACTTTATTTTAATGCTAAGAGAACCAAACCTGACCTGCCTAACCTAATCACAAAAGCAAATATTAAACAAAATCTTAAATAATGGCAAAAATTCTGCAGTATGTGTTAACAGACGTAAATCGAAATGAAACCATGTAAAAATTACATTCGCAGCATGATGAAATGACAATAAAACAAAACGAACTTCAGCCTTTTTTTAAAAAAAAAATACAATCAAATTCATGAATGACAGGTCCTCTCTGATGGTATAGTCGTAAGGCCATTGCACTGTAATCAAGGGGTTCTATTCAATTGCTACTGGAGGCACATTGCATACAATCTTGTTCACGCCAGTTCGGTACATACAGGTAATAAGTCCTACTTCCTTCTTGGCGCGAAGATGTTGAAACTTTTGAAGTGTAACAAATGAAAAACAGCAAGTGCTTATGCTTTCGCTACACACTTCGTTCTCTGCTGTCGCTCCAGCCGACACCAAGATATATTTTTGTTTTCTTTTTTGTTTCAGTGATGAAGGATGTGAGTTGCACATCAAAGCACATGCAACTTTTTAGGATTTCAATATGTAAATCATCTCATTTCACGCATTAATGAGCTGAAATATGGAGGTGGCAATCATATCTTGGCAATTTACACAAACATCAATGGAAATTGGAACCAGACCCGTAATCAGATTTGGGTCGGAAAGTTACAACAATTGAAACAAACAAAACAGTTAACTACTGACAAAAGTCGCCGGATGGCATACAGCTTCGAACTTATTGTTTACTTTCAATTCTCAGGAGTATTTGAAAATTCTACTCTGCAAATTAACAATATTTTTACTCACTTTTGATGGTTTTTCTTGTATGTACGCATTGCTTGCATGATACAATTATTTTCTGTAGTTTTTCACTTTTGATGTAAATGCATACTCTCATGAATTAATGAAATTATACATATTAGCAATGCAGCCGAACCCTGTGGCCGAGTGGTTGGCACATCACCCAGCGATGCCAAGGGTCCAGGCTTCGAATCCCGCTCGGGCTTGGTTGTTTGTGAATGTCCATTCATTAATTTCATCACTCATCCCCATCATCGCAAATTAGCCCAGAGGCACAAAGCGTGAAGTAAAGTAAACTAAATCAATCAATATTAACAATGCTATTTACGTATAATGAAAAACATGACAATGTGAGTTAACCAAAGAATCAGGACATTTTCAGATCACGACTGCTATTCGAAAAAACTCTGTACATGAATTAAGAAGAAAGGACAGTGTAGTTATTAACCACATCGTCATGTAATCGAGCAGAGGGTTTGATTCCCCATGGAGTAATATCGATAATAGTTCAGATTTCATTCTAGTCTAGTTTCGACTAGCTTATCTGAGAATCAAGTGAACTTTAAACACACTTGTTCAATTAAATCGAGCCGGACCATGTGGCTGAGTTGTTAGCACATCGCGCTGCGATGCCAAGGGTCCCAGGTTCGAATCCTGCTCAGGCTTGGTTGTTTGTGAATGTCCATTCATCAATTTCATCATTTCACCACTCATCCCCATTTCGCAAATTAGCCCAGAGGCACAAAACGAGAAGTAAAATAAACTAAATCAACCAATCAATTAAATCGAGAACACGGAACAAATGGTTTTTCTTCTCGCGTCCCTTCAAATAATTAATGAAAAGTAGCAATAAAAATGTTTACATATTTTAAAAATTTGTACAGGAATATTTAAAGTTATTATTTTTAAAACGCAATAACAACAACACTTTCCTCCTAATAGCAGGCTGGGTAATACTATCATATTTTTCAAGTCAAATCGCCCCCTCATCATTCTTCTTCCTTGGTGTAGGAAGTTTCCCATCGTTTACATTAAAGTCTTTCTTAATTTTAATAATAGTCGACATAGTTATTCCTGTTGCTTCAGATGTCATTCAAGTGGCAGTCCTCATTATTTCGATGCCGCCTTTTGATTCCTTTGCCCGGAAATAGGCATACAAGTTCAAAACAATTCTCTGTTCGGCAGAGGACAAACATTTGCCTTTTTTATGCTTGTTCTTGTAGCATTCCGGAGAAATACAGGCTATTGTTCCTCTTGCTCACTTCACGCACTCCACGCTCACACAACAATAAATAATAATTAATGAAAATAAAAACAACAATGCAACAAGAAAAGATAAAGAAGCTAACTAAAATACAGAAGAACACCGCCATAAACACAAGCCGAAAAATTTCAGAGCACGCTTTACTGCACAGAACGCAAAAGACACTGCAAGTGGTTGCAACGCCGCACCCTGCATTCAGACCTATACCGTCCAGAAGACGACAGAGAATCAGAGCTCTCGCTCAGCACGGGCATAAGAGGGCTGGCGGGGAGAAAATCTGAGAGATCTGACATCCTTGCCTTCTGCTCCCACCTCACCCCTTGGTTGCACTACCCCCCCCCCCCCCCCGGCTCGCCTACGAACTCATGTGAAGCGCTTCCTGTATGTACTGAACTGGACTTTAGTGCTTCAGATTCCCCTTTAAACTTGGAAGGCGAAGTACCAACTGGCTTCTCTAGGCATAAAGTGAACTTAAATTTGGCAATAAGATGAAGGTCCCCCCCATACCTTATGTCAACCAATACATGTAACACCATGAACTTCTTGGCATAGAGAAAACTTACTGAAAACACTAACATTTCTCAGCCATTCCGGGTAAAGAGAGAATTATACAAAAAAAAAAAAAAAATCAAAAATATGTTCTATTTACATGCAATGAGTAGATAAAACTTCTCATTTAATCATTCTGCTGAGATATTTTGAAAAATAATATACTTGATATGTTTTATTGTTACAGGAAATAGCCGCTTTTAGTTGGCAATACATGGCCAGTTTCATTCACTAAAGTTGGCAGCTTCTTATTGACATGCAGTTCAACTGTTAACTCCATTCTCAGGAAGTTTACTGCTGAGTTTATGTTTTGAGAGTCTACACACTGAATTTCAAAGACCAAGGTGAGTAAATTTATGAATTAAATGTAAAACAGTAATCAGATGTACATGGTGTAACATCCATGACAAAAAAGAAGATACTTTTAAAAAATACAGAATTGAACTAAATTTGTTTTTGTCAAAAGTAGATAATGTTGACATTCTACGAGGGTCACTATTTATATTTTGAGCTTAACAATGAAAAAACAGGAATTTGGCATTGAAAATTGCTTTATTGTTTTTAGAAGTACACTTTTGCATTCGTTCGAACCATTTGTCAAAGCAGTTTTTCCAATCTTCTTGAGACACCTCCATAATATGGTTTTTGAACGCATCAATGACAAAAATCGTTGTCCACGCAATTTATTCTTGACATTCGGGAACAACAAGAAGTCATTGGGTGCCAAATCAGGACTGTATGGCAGATGACCCACCAATTCGATTTTTTGACTGTTCATAAAGTCGGATGTTAGACGAGATGTGTGACAGCTGGCATTGTCTTGATGAAGAATGACCTCTGGCAAACAAATTGTTGTGTACCATTCAGAGTTGACCATTCTACGTTACTCTAAAGGCACAACTTGCCACATGACCAGTTTTCCCGAAAAAACAGGCGACCATTTGTTTCGATGTGCTTCGAGCGCTAACAACTTTTGTTGGATTGGGTTCATCTTGAAACACCCATACAGTCGACTGCTGTTTATGTTCCGGCTCATATGCATATATCCATGATTCGTCACCTGTTACAATCTTATATACGTATTTTGAAGCACCACGATTGTATTTATTGAGCACTTGTTTGCACCAATTGACGCGAGCGTCTTTTTGAGTTTTTGTCAAATTGTGTGGGATCCAACAAGAACATACCTTTCTCACAGCTAAATGATCATGTAATATTTTATATATGCTGGTGGAACTAATGCCTATGGTTGCCTCAATCTCACAGTATGTCACATGACGATCTGCAGTATTAGGTTTTGCACAGCATCAATGTTTTCTTGAACAACAACTGATTTTGGATGACCTTCGTGAATCTCGCCGGTGAGCGAATGGCGGCTACGATTAAATTCGTTATACCAGCGTTTCACAGTGGCATAGGATGGGGCTTCATCGCCAAATGTGGAAGTAAGTTGATCGATGCACTCTTGTCTTGATAATCCACCTCGAAAATCGTCAAAAATCATCACACGAAAATGTTCACGAGTTAACTCCATTTTATTGTTGTCGCGCAATCTCCAAGGTAACATAAACAACACAAATGAAGCTATTGACAAAACATTTGAAGTACGTTATGGTCAATAATGCCAGATGATTCCGTGCAAACGTCAAATCGCACCTAACTTCAATCAGTATTGCCAAGGCGCACAATATAAATAGTGACCCTCATAGTAAAATACTTGCACCCTACCATCTGAAAGATGTTACCTGAGTTTAAATAAGAATAAAATAGATGCCACGGATGTTACATTCCTATCACCACTGATACTTTTATGTTTGGGTTGTCTAACTTTATGAACCATAGTCCATGTTACATAACCTATTACTGGTATAATTCAGAGAGATTTAAAATATATTAGTGATGTGTAGAACTTGATTTTATTAAGTCATAGAGTAAAATGAAATTATTTTTCTTCGTTCCATCTAGAATTTATTTTTTATGTTATAATGAAATGTCCTTAAAATCAGTGGTAGGTAAACAGAAACATAAAATAACCTATAATTTGGTCCAAGCTTATGTTTTCTCTTGTTGCAGATAATGCCCTGTAAAGTCTGCTCCTAGAATGGCAAAAATGACATCTAAAATGAAATCTGAAAATCCAGAGAGATGGGCTGCTTATTTGGAAAAGGATAGAGAAAGAAATACGTTAAAAAGGCAAGAAGAAAAGGAAAAGTGTGCAAAAGACAAAAACCTTTTGAATTTGAGGAGAGAAAAGACTACATTGAGGGTACAGGAGTGGAGGAGGAAAAAAGCAGAAGTGATGAAGACCAATACACGTTCAAACCCTTCAGCTTTGGGCTCATATTCTTCAACAAGCACACGTCGAAAAGCTGTCCACAAGGCACGTAAGGCTTCGCCATTCAGCCCTTCAAAAAAACTGGCTGTTGTCAGGCAGCTTTTAAAAGCAGGTTTCCCAAAGCCCGATAACCAAGTTACGAAAGTTACAGTGTCTCCTAGGGGAGGATCATACTCAAAAGAAGATTTGGAAATAGTGAAATCATTTTTTGAAAATGATGACATCAGTTGGCAAACATCTGGTAAAAGAGACTGCATTGCAGTAAAACATGAAGTCACGGGGAAGAAAGAGAAAAGACAGAAACGCTTCTTTGTAATAAATGTTGCAGAAGCTTACCAACGATTCTTGGAGATTCATCTTGAAGTAAAGATATCTCTTTCAAAATTCTTTGAAACGCGTCCCAAACATGTGAGACCAGTAAAAGAAACTCCACACAATGCATGAAAATTTCAAATTTTTAGCTCCTCGTGCTATTTCTTGTTTCTGTGTTGAGTATAAAGAATATATTTTAACACCAAGGGCACTACTAGAGAAAATGTGCCGCAATATTTGTGAAGAGCGTTGCATGACAAATGAATGCACAGTTTGTTATTATGATGTAAAATGCCTGCTGGAAACTGACTATAACTTTTCAAAGGAAGTTAAATGGAAACAGTGGGTCAAGACCAATGGGCAGATGGTTGTTGAAGAGAGAACAACAAATCTAGAGAAGCTAGTTACGCAAATAAATACCTCTCTTCCCAAATTCAAGATGCACTTGTACGTGAAGAATGAGCAAGCAAGCTATTTTGAGGACAGGAAGAATAATTTGATGCAGGTGGACTATGCCGAGAATTACAGTGCCATTTCACAAGATGAAGTGCAGTCAGCTCACTGGCAACACTCTCAAGTCACAATTTTCACATGTTGCTTGTGGTCTGATGACAGAACATTTTCGTATGTGGTTGTAAGTGATGATGTAAGTCATTCTAGACATTCAGCTTGGACTTTTATTAAGACAATAGTATCTCATTTTCAGAGTAGATACCCTGATACCCCTTTACGTAATCTGATGACATTTTCAGATAATTGTTCTTCCCAATTTAAGAGCAAGTATACAGCTTTCAATATGTGCCACTTGCCTGATGATCTGTGTGGAAACTGTAGAGGGGAACTATTTTGCAGATGGCCATGGTAAAGGAGCAGTTGGTGCCATTGGCGGGCAAGTTAAACGAATGGTCTGGACAGCAGTAAAATCACGACATTGTACTGTTTAAAATGTTGAAGAATTCTTCAAAGTCGCTGAAGCTCAATGTAAGTCAACTGAGGTTCTTTTGTAACCAAGAAAGAGATAGAAGAAACTTCAGTATTTTTGAACAAACGATAGGAGTATGTGCGAACAGCACCAGGAATACGAGAAATACATCACATCAAGAAAATTGATGATGTACATGTAGCTGTTGGTTGACTTCAAAATCTGTCAAACAGAAAGTACAAGTTGCCTTTCCAGAAATAGTGCCACAATGTATGAACAGTAAATTGCGGTGGCGTGATGTGTATTCATCTGATTCTGGCAGTGGATCTGAATCATATTCTGATGACAATGATGATGATGCATCTGTTGAAAACCACATAAATGAACTTGGACATAACTCGAAAACTGAAGAATTAGACCTATCTGAACTCAATGTGAATATTGTACCTGGAGTATACGATGAAGTCAGCATCACTGGTCATGGAAAGACTCAGGTTAGCCATAACTATGTTGCAGTGTGTCAGACAAGTGTTTTGCGAAACAGTGGTGATTTTCTTGAAGCAGTATGGAAAAACTGGCAATTTATTTGTACCTAATGAAGAGGATGAAAAAGAAATAAACATTAAGAAGGTGGTCCGCATTCTACCTAATCCAACTATAACGGAAATTGGAAGTAGAGTTATCTATGATTTCAAAAGCAAAATCTGCTTGTAGGAGTTTTATTTTTAAGAAAATTCTTTAAAATCCTATTTATGTTATAGTAATTACAAATTGGATAATGACCACACAGATTTTTCTTCAATCCATGGTTTCTTCCAATAAATAAAATTATTTGCTCTGATTTATAATTAGAGACCTAATTATGTATCACTGCATAATTGTCTTAATTATACCATGTAATCTTATTAATTTAAGAAAGGTAAAACAGTACAAATCTACTGTCTGTCATATATCATGTCAGATGTAACATCCATGACAAATTCAATGTAACATCCGTGACATGAATAAAGCAATTATAAAATAAATTCCTTTTTGTTTTTGTGAATTAATAGCTCAGAACTAGAACCTGTAAGCTTGCAGATCAACACAATGAGTATAAAATTAATTTTGTCTCAAGCAGTAACCTGGATTTTTAAATTTTAGTTGACAGCCTGTAATGTGAGTTCACGAACTGTGTGACATCCGTGACTGAACATTTTTTTCAGTTTCCGGAATAGTAATACATTTTACTTTTACTCAACATAGTTTCCTCTGCAGGGAGGTCATCACCATTTACTGTATTTCATCTTAAAAAAGTTCACAAAACACATTTAAATTTTAATGCCAAGAGCTTTAAATTAGTAAAACTGTAACGTCCGTGACAACTGGAATGGCTGTTCTGTAAATAATGCTAGTTTTAAATATTTAAAGTTAAGTTGATTTAAGCATGCATACCCTGTTGCAGGTGAGAAATTTACAATTGCATTGTATCATATTAATTGAGAATATAGGAGTGAATTTACAATACCGGAAGTATCTTCAATTGCTTTCAAATTCAGCATACTCACTCATTTTCGCCTCATAATCATGAATCTGCAGTTAAAATTTGGCGGTCACGTCTAGAAATTGCAAAATAAGTCGAAAAAAGTGGGTATGTGAACGGAGTAAACACCCTTGATTTATGAAGAAAACAATTATTTTTTGCAATGATTAGCGTTTCAAAACTATGTTTATGATGACCCTTAATTTTAACTATGCTTACCTAACCTAACCTTACCGTGAATGGTTCATGAGGCAAACATGTTTTCCACCTATACGCAAGATGCCATTTTCTCACATGAAAGTCAACGCTCTAACTTATTGCACAACATTTGAGCAACGTTAGTAGCAAGACCATTGTGCAGAAAGGAAGATGTCTTCATATAGTTTCCATGTTAGTGTATGGAGAATCATAGCGGTAATTGACAAGGTTATTTTGCAATTTCTAGACGTGACCGCCAACTTTTAACTGCAGATTCGTGATTACAAGGCCAAAATTAGTGAGTATACCGAATTTGTAAGCAATTGGAGATACTTCAGGTATTGTAAATTCATACCGTTTCCAAACTCAAGTTGTAGAATTCGTGCAAGTAAAATTACATTTTGTGACTTCAACTGTCTTCAGGGTTCAATTTTCAGTTTACAGTTACCCGCTGACAAATAGTATTCGGTAACAGTAGTATAAGTCGGAGACGGATTTCTTAAAATTTACAGGAGAAAAGACGAGAAAGTACTTACGGAATTGTGTTCTTGAGTACTTTCTGAAGCCGGAGATATTTTTTTTTATAATCGTGCTACGAATTTTGCCTGTAAATAAGGTATTTTTCGTCAATCATGCATCTCCGTTGTGCGATAGCTCGTGCCGCCATTACCGTCGACTACGTGAATCAAATGTTCCGTGCGTTTGGTTATGTAACCCCCTCACAGTGTAGCAACCACGCGGAAGTTTGACAAGATGACGTGTGAGCTTGTTTTTTTTTCCAATAAAAGGTAAGATTCTAGTTTACGTCCTTTTCCTAAGGAATACGTGTCATATATCGTTGGAAAGCTTATTTTATAAGGAATTCAACAACGTAAATCCCAAAGCGAGCAAAAATTTCCTGAAGGAGTAAATTGAGAAAAACCGATGTTGTCTGGATATGTGCAATTGCGTAGCGTTCCTCTGAACGCGGGGATCTTAAATAGGGATGTACTATTAGAACTAGTTGATGGTAGAGACAGCCCTGAACGGGCAGGTACAAATATCTAACTATTCATTAAAATAGACTCATGATTCGTTTCTAGACTGAAGTGAGCAATGCAAATGGCAGAATGGGTGTAGACTAGCTTACCCTGTTCGGTTTAGAAATAAGACCAGTAGCTCCTGCTTCTCCGATGATTCCAGATTAAAAGCCCCCCGTGTCGCTCTCATGCGCACGTATTTAAACACTCGCTTGGCCTCTCGTCACCTCTTGCCAAAGGCCAGTGTTCTTACCATTTCCTGTAGAAAGCTTATTCTACACATTTCTGAGCAGGAGCTGACAAGGTCTGCCAGGGTCAATATTTCTTAACCGAACAGGGCATGGTACGACACTCCCTCTTGCGAAACAATTTCCAAAATTGAAATTGTAATAATTAAAGTTTAAATTGAACCTTCTGCCATTCACCAAAATTTAAAAGGTTTTTGTTTATTACATGAAAAAAAAAGGTTACATAAAATAAAATAATAAAAAAAATGTCGGAGATCCTTCACCGAAAATTAAATGAAACAGAATTAAGCTCAAGCTTGAATGCTGAAATAAAGTCCTATGTTTACATTAGCCACACGCTGGAAGAGTCTTTCGTAATCAACAATGCTGACGGTTGGTCAACATGCGATATAGAGTGTTGTTTGCAGGTCCGTGGAGTCAGCGGAAAGTTCAACACACTGCATCGTAACGCGATACATGCGAATGTCTTCAGAACAAGTGCTATCTAAGCACCGAACTTAATCCGTGAGAAACCTTAAGGCCGCATGCTCGCAATCTTCCGCCTCATCAGGATGACAGTTCGAGGCGAGAGCAAAAAGACCATGGTAAACACCAAGCTCCACTGGACTGCGCACAACCACATGAAGATTAAAAAAAATATTTGAAGATGATGTTTTCACTGACGTTCGTAGCACACGATGTGTGCACACTATGACCTGAGAAATCAAAAGGCAGGGCAATCCAAATACACTCAAACCAATACACTCAAACCCCGGAGTCCTGGGGTACGAAGCACTGTTCCGGGACATACACGGTCCTTGACCGATCACAATTGCACTGGGGGACCGGATTCGAATCCCGGTGTGGAAAGTTCTGAAATACTGTCCAGCAAAGGTCAGATGAAAAGACGTTGGCCGTGGGGCGGGCGAACACAGGGTAGTCCATGGGAAGCCACTCCAAGTAGCGTTTCCAAGCCCCAAAATATGCGTTGTCCAATGGCGAACACTGGGGGGTATTTATGATAGGCCCCCGAAAGTTCACAGCAGACGCCATTGCATATTTCCGGCACACATCGAATGGCGACACATTTCGTACGCTGGTTCCATGTGAAAACGGAAGGTGTACCGTGCTGCTATCACTCCAAGAGGGGAACAGTAAATATGGCCACTGGTAGGATTAAACTGTTCACAGGTGGCCTGGCAGGTTGCTGATCCACAGGGGTGGGTCTCAACACATTTGGGTCGTTGACTGTACCCGGAAAGTTCCAATATGTGGTGAAGGACATTGCCTGGCCTTACAGAGCAAAAGGGGACGATGTACATGAAAGATGTTCATGCTTCTTCTTAAGGGGGGTTAGAGTCGTGGGGGGGGGGGTTTGCTCTGTAAGATGACATTTCTTCTGATGTTTCTGACGCTGTTCCAGTCCTGGGATGTCACTTGGAATAGGATTTTCAGTGCTGCTACATGACATACACCGCTGAAAACCAAAGGAGGCTGGTGAGCTCCAAAGCCTTCAGGAATGCGTTCTTCTTCCGGCCTCAAAAAAATCACTGGACTTTTCGAAATTCCTTGAACTCTTGGAATTCCCGAACAGGGGAGGAAACAGGTTGGACATAGGAATAAACTACATTGCTCACAGTCATTCAATATTGAAAAATATATAAAAAATGTGTAAAGGAATCGTCTTCTATAGGCAAGTGAAAATCATGAGTAAAGATAAGTAAACTAAAATAAAATAAACTGCCCAATAAGTGATATAAATTATAAAACAAAGTTTGAATGAAGGCTAAAGAAAATAAAAGGCGGAAAATGTCATTTGACGCCGTAACACTGGAACACCATTAAAATGAAAATCTGACTTCATCAAAAGTAATATATGTATATATTGACTAAATTATATATAGCCCCTGGCTTCTCCCAAATATAAAATAATGTGCAATATAAAACTAAAGTTATGACATGGCACTATAAAATAAACGAAAATATGTAGGATTAAATATTGATAAATATATAAAAGTAGTATGTAAATGGTATCAAATATATCCCCTGGTATCAGAAAAATAACCCGACGAAATCCATTAATATCATGTCAGAAGTGTCAAAGCATTGTAAAAAATGAGGAACTGACGAAAAAAAATATAATTAACCCAAAATTTGGTAACGTCACAGCTGTTAAAACGGACCTAACCACAAGTAAAATAAAAGAGTAAATGACATGGCTCCAATGACCTTAAAATCATTAATTACGAAAGGTACATAATAGAATGGATGAATAAATCAAGGCGACATAGTGACGCACTGTTAGCGCTCACTAGTCAAGGTTTGTTTGCGCTTGCATACGCCTGACGTATAGCATAAATAAACAGTTAAAATGAAGTTCCAAATTAGTAATAGGATAACAGTAAATTCAAAACTGAAACTAAACTGGGTTATTGATTTAGAAAACATTTCTTGGCTATCTGTGAAGTAAATTTACGGTTCTGAGAATAAAGGGGAAAAAAATATATATAAGGTATTGCGTTAAACAGAAAAGAGGAATAATAATAATGCTATAACCCGCCGTGGATTTTCTTCGTCACTTAGCATAAATGCTCGTCGCGTAAGAGATTACACTTGACCCATGACAACTGTAGGCGTCTAAATCCACTCTTTTGAGTTTTTAGCCTAATAAGGTAAACAAAACTACTGTTTATGGTCGCCTTAGGAAAAAAAATTGAAACGGAACCGTAAATGAACATCATGACGCCGGGCCGGGAGAAAATTATAGGATTTCGTATGATATTACTTCAACTAAAGTCTATGACGTGTGGGAGATTAAAATATAAGCACAATTACTCGCTATTACCTACTTTACGAAGATTAACATGAAATTAATCTGTAAGAAGTAATTAAATTTCATTCTGGAAACTTTTGAAAATTCTGAAGGAACGAGAAAACGTCGCATAAATAAGCGCCCTTGAAAAGACTCTTATTCTCGCCTCTTTGGGAGGCTAGGAATTTCAGTGTCGACGCCAGCTGAGTGTAAAGTTCATCTACAACAAAGAAAGGTGTCATCAAATTATCTCTCTCCGAGACTGAAATAAGATATGATTCTTCCGCTAACTCGAATGTGAAAATTTCCGCACGGAAATCTGGCGACTTACATGGGAGGAAAATCCTGGACTTGAGTCTTGCGACTGCACATATCCTGAGTTCGAAGGAACAAAAGGAAAACAACGAATGAATCGTGCTTTCGGTGCAGAGATTAAACTTGCGTGTTTAAACCTATCGTAAGCTGACGGAATGTAAACGTGATTATACCTAAGGGGAGGGCTTGATTGATTATACTATTCGCAATACTTCATCGTTATTTAATGAAAAAAATGACAACCAGTTTTGCCTTAATTTAAACAACCCTTTTAACTTTTATCGTTATTTAGTGATTTAGTGATTTGCGATGCGATTAAATAACCACACGAAATCTGTTGAATAATGCTGAAGAGTGTTTATTTAAACATTAAGGAATGCCGTAACTTGAAATATAAATATCATAATATAAATACACATGAAATTTAAGGTATTTAAAATTCAAAGCTAGAAAACGCAAAAGGAGGAATATTAAGCTATCCTTTAATAAATAGCTGAAGGAGACAATAAATATATGGATAATAACAAAAAAATCTCGTTAATATGTGAAATACTCCACGCCTTGAATACCGCTTACGTCTCGTTCTACTTTTCATTACAAGTTGGCTTACGCCTAACTATGGTGTTTTAACAAACTAAAAGTCATGCAGACTAAGTCATTCTTATGTCATTGCGCTACAATGACAGTGTCATTCCTCTTGCTACGGGTACCTCTGTGTACACAATTAATTCGTAGGGGAAGACGTAACCTTAAAACTAATGGAAGGGAGCGTCACACTTACTACCTTTAGTAGCGGACATCATTGCTCCTCTATTCCTTAAAACATATATATAAACACTTGCGCACTCTTTTATATTTCACTACCGGTATTTCTGCGCGTACAACTAAAAACACCTATTATTATCCCTTAGCTAGAACATTGAATCAACGAGCGGGTTATACTCTAGCCGAATGGTAGCGTCACTCTTACTACTTACGCCAGCGTATAGTAGCGGACATATAATTGCTCCTCTATTCCTAGAAATATAATTAGCGTTTCGTTTTTTCACATATTAACTTTACTTTAGTAAAAAAAATATTCCTTAAACAAGGTAAAAATAAAAATGCTCTGCGACTGACTCGTGTATTCTCTCGACTATCTCCTTATCAATTTGCACTACAATTATTAGTACCAAGGCTCCCATCTTCGGGGCGAGGAGATTTCAGTCATTTTAAATTACGAGTGAGTCGACCACTGATCCTTGTGCATTTCAAAACTATACGTGATAAAATTAAATACCCTCCTTGCGATAATCTTTAACAGTTTAACTTAAAACACATAAACACAAACGGCGTTACTTTTCGGATCATTAACAAGTTACGGTCTGTTTTAAAAATATATATGAAATTGAAACTTTAAAGGACTTTAATTAATTAAAACACAATTAACTTCAGCAATACTCTCTGCTGTGACCCACTAAGTACACACATCATGGTGTGATTGAGTCGTATCGTTTATTGCCGAACTATCATAAGTCACGCACCAAATTTACGTTTAAAAAAAATACCAAATTGTATTTCAAGAGACTATTGCAAGGACAAGGGTCATCAAAATCAAATGCCACTTTCAAAATTTTGATAAAATCCTGGGAATTGATGATAATTTCCCAGGTGGTAGTTTTGTCATAGCCATCAGGCCCTGACCGAAGGTACCGGGTTCGAGCGAACCACGGCGTTACTAGGAGCGGAATGACAAGGGCTTGTCGGTAGACGTGCCCGGGCTGGCCAAATTCTGGGCGGAATATGACACTCGAATGTCCGACATCGAACCTTCCGGCGCGCGGAATGACGGACGTACCTTATGCCACATCGCATCGACGCGGAAAACCGCGACGAAGCAAAAGCGCCCGTGGCTACCAAAGGAAACATTCTATTTTCGTTTCCTCCGCATTGTAATGTGCTTTAATGCAGCGGGTGATTAGCCTATTGGGTGGGTGTGGTGGGTAAGGACTGAATTAAAGCTGATTATCGACATTAACCATCATTAACATTAAAACTGCGTGCTACGCAGCTTTCCCCAAAAATAAAGATTCGCGGAGAAAAAAACAATTCTGACATGTCACTATTTAACAAATTTCAATTTTCATTTATTTCAGAGTGAAATAAATGAAAAAATTCCGCAACTCCACTACGTAGCTCTAATTTTCATCACAATTCCGTAAAATGGATGAAAAGCCCAAGCATCTCACCACGTAACGATGCCTATCCTTTCAATTTTCATGTCTGTTTAAGAAAACAAGTCTTTGACGCTTTTCATTTCCAAAAGAAAATTAAAAGGCCCGCATCAATCCACCACGTAGCGTTCCTCTGCACGCGGGATCTTAAATAGGGATGTACTATTAGAACTAGTTGATGGTAGAGACAGCCCTGAACGGGCAGGTACAAATATCTAACTATTCATTAAAATAGACTCATGATTCGTTTCTAGACTGAAGTGAGCAATGCAAATGGCAGAATGGGTGTAGACTAGCTTACCCTGTTCGGTTTAGAAATAAGACCAGTAGCTCCTGCTTCTCCGATGATTCCAGATTAAAAGCCCCCCGTGTCGCTCTCATGCGCACGTATTTAAACACTCGCTTGGCCTCTCGTCACCTCTTGCCAAAGGCCAGTGTTCTTACCATTTCCTGTAGAAAGCTTATTCTACACATTTCTGAGCAGGAGCTGACAAGGTCTGCCAGGGTCAATATTTCTTAACCGAACAGGGCATGGTACGATTGAACGTACTGAGGTATTTTTTAGATGATGAAGCACATATTTAGGGGTGAAATGAGTGCTAATGGAACCTAACCCAACAGGCCTAACCTAACCTCGTAGGCATACCTCGACCCCGTGAATGGATAGTGGGGCTATCGTGAACAGAAAGTGTAAAAAGAAAAAGGTACTTACCCGAAGAGATGCCGGGTGCCGCACCACGATCGCGCACCGCGAACGCAATGAAGCAATCACCATGCAGATAAGGACGTAAAGTAGAGTCTAGCCTCAATTTTCGCTTAAAAACCTTTTGTGAATAGTTTGTGCGGCATTTATCGGTTCATAAGTTTGGAAACACTGCACATCAGCTGACGATACTGCATATCAGCTGACGATAGACAACGTGAGTCAAGATTTGCCCGCCGAATTAGCAACGACCAATAAATGATTATAATGTTAAAAGTAACGTGTTTTTCATGGAAAAAAAGTTATGGCCAGCTTGAAAAATCTTCCGCTATGCATATGAGGTAAGTAGCAATGATTTTTATTTGAAAACAACCGAGTTTTATGTGTCTCCGGCTTATACTACTGTTACCTAGTATTCATTATTGAAAATACTTTCTCAGTTGGTGCACTTCTCGGAAACTCTGCAAACTACTGCTTGTATTAAGACATTTAATACTGAGAGCACTTTTAAACAGAGTACATCAATGAGTCACAGAAATACTGTGGCAGAATTGAAAAGAAAAAGTGTCTCTGGTCAGCAGCATGTTTTGCAAGACACTTATGAATAGGAAGACACACTTGGCTATTTGGAGCTGTAATATGGGACAAGAGACATGAGTAGAAAAAAGGACCATCCAGTGAAAATTAGGATATGTGGTCACTTATGCTATTCTCACATCTGGTGAAAGCAACTATGACTTCTTATTACAGCCCTAATTTTCATGCCTTTATGTACAACAGTGTTAAATATCTGCACAACTTGACTTGAACAGAACAAAATAGACCTAGTTCAGATGGTACTTATATCCTGCATGACATTGATGTAGAACACAATTGTCTACATATATGGTGAAACAAGATCAACTTATATTAAACATTTCATGAATTTTATTATTAATTTCTAAATGGGTAGAAGAAAACTCATCTACGATCATTAAAAGGTATGTAATAATCGAACAATGCAAATAGAGATAGCTTAATTAACATCATCGATTAAACTTCATGTACATCTCTCCCACACCGGTACATTATAGGCAGTAACTGATGAATACCCCAATGTAAAACGCTAGACTGCTTTTTTATTTTCTTTGCATTTACCTCCCACGGACAAATACGCATAACGTATTGATGACTGGAGACATCAGTCTTAAAATTCAAATGCTTATATACCGCCAGGAAGCATTTAAAATATTGTACATAGTAATGTTTATCATCTTTAACAGACCTAAAGGAAATAAGAGTGTCGTAAGGAATGTTAGAATGCATGACCTAGAAATATATGAAACAGTAGCAGCCGAAAGGCAGTACACTTACCGTAGTGTTTAAGCAACTCTGGATTTTACTCAGAAGTTCCCAACGTTTGCCTTCATCACTGAAGACATTAACTCTTGGAACTGTTGATGTAGAACATAAGTAACACACTTCATCAGTACTACTTTCTGTCATTTTGTGTTTTTCAACTAATGCGAGGTCCAAGGACCTGTAAGCATTGCAAACACTCAATACTTACATTCCTCATAAACAAACTTCCCATTTATGCTTAAACATAACCACTCTTTGAAATCACACTTTCCACACACACGATGAATTAGGAACATAGATTATACTATTCACTTCCATAATTCCCATTGTGTGATGCCTCCACACTTCACAACCCATAATTTCTTTAGCAAAATTTTCATTTTGCGAAGGTTTCCAGACTAGACTAGCACCAATACTCGCCGTTCATTTGTCATATTTTGAGTACTTCCGGCTTTTCATATGACGTCATGACATCCACCATCGAGATGAAAATAGCACACAAGCGACTGAGCCCTCAATGCGCCAAAGAGTATCGCCATTGTACGCCCATTTCGTTAGAACAGATGATTTTTGCAAATAAATTCTTATTTAACTAACAAATCGCAATTAAATATAGAAATATATTTGAAAAGGTAGTAATACATAATATTTAAGTAAGGAAATATTAAGTTACATACAAATTCGGGGAAAAAAATAGATCTCATTAGAGTTTATGTGAAGAAATTATGTTTACTGTTTACTAGGGGTGTGCGTGACAGAATTTTTTCGGTCGGGACGGGAATTTTTTTTAATCCCGACACTCGCCATTTCCCGTCAAAGTCGGGAAATTTTCGGGACGGAAATTTCGAAATTTTCCAAAGCTCTAAAAATCTCGAATTCTACACGTAATTTTCAACTTAAGTGATTGTTTTTGCATTTCTGGAATAAAAACAAACAATTTCCGATAAGTTCCATACACTTGCAATGCAGAAAACGTCCAGAATTAACAACTTTTTAAAATGACCATTCGGTATTTCTCGACTGCTCGGGATCCCGAAAAGTCGGGAAGTCATTTCCCAAAGTCGTGATCGGGACGGGAATTTTTTATCCCGATCCCGGTTCCGACTTTTCGGGATCCCGCGCAGCCCTACTGTTTAGTATGAAACTGTCTCAAATGCCAAAACAGAGTGGGGGGGGGGGGACGGTTTACTTTCTCTTGGTATAAATCCACCACAGCATTTGAAACTCTAGCACGGGAGCAATGGCGCCAGTGTCGCTAAAGCTCTCGTCACGAAAACAGTCCAATCAAGGTCACGCCACCCACCTGCAGTGTTTCCAATAAGCAACAATTTCAACTGACGGAATCAACAGCTCGAAGTGTCGACTGGGCAGCTTACAAGAAGTGTGGCAACCCTGGAGGACCAGCGTTGTGGAGGAGGCAAGAGGAAGCTCCGACCTTGACTGGACTGTTTTCGTGGCGAGAGCTATTCGAAATTAAAATTACCACCTGAGCGCTAGTGTCGCTTCCAATATGGCCGCTCTACGTAGGATAAATATTTGTTCAAATTCAGTAGTAGTACGTAATAGCAGCGTGTTGTCATGGCTGGTATGGAAGAAACGTTTAAATTACGCGATATTTTTAAATATTACGAATGCGATGTGAATTCCAGGAACTTTAACGAAGGTGAAGCTGTGCTGAGAACGTAGCATTTAATTATGATAGGCAAAAATAACACGAAAACTCAGACAAAAGTAATGTATAAGCTAAGCACTGGTGCTGTGCTGTTTCATCTGCATCTGAGGTTCTAACTGGGGCTCTCGGAAATTATTTGAAAATAAAGTAATTCACCTGTATTTGCAAAGCTTAAGCAGGAGAAAAATTTAAACATACCGTTGCAGTTCTTCACCCAAAGAGGCAGGTTGGTTTAATAATAATAGGATTCACAATTTCATCGAGGCTATCTTCACTGAAAAAAGACTTACTGAATGATGGTTCTGGTTACCTTTATGATTACAGACATTAATTAATTCTCAAACTATTTTCATCCTCGCACTTAATTGACTAGCACCTGTTCCAAATTTCATACATAATAGATAATACCACCGACAACGTCTGGGATAAAACATTGTTTTCGAAAAAAAATGTTTTATTCATAAATAACAATTTATAACTTTACTTTCAGGGTAATAGAATCATCTTTCGGAAAATAAAGTGAACGGACTCGTGCATTCTTCGTAATTTCATTACCGCATTTCAATGTTATCAGTCCATGCCAATCTTCTGTCAAAGAATTCTGTTTTCCCCGATTTATTTACAAATTTCATTTCGTTGATTCCACGGGGTGGAAACACATGTAAACTTTTCACTTGTCCTGACCCACAAAACTATTTGGATCGAAAAACTGAACAGTAGACGTTACTCTTTCGAACACATTTTCCATGCTTTGAGACATCAACACAACACCGTATCCTACATAGAGCAGTTCCGGAAAATCCCACCAGATGGCATATCGGATAATTTTAATCGCGAATAGTTAAAGTCACGGGGAAGCCTATAGTTCGGATATTTTCTGAAGGTTTCAGAAGTCTTGGTGCTTGTGCTATAGACAAGGCTTTTAGCCTTGAAGGCCCTAGTGCGGGAGGAAAAGGTGGCAAAAAGTAGGGGGTAACCTCTCCCACGTCCTCCCTAATCGCCGCCACTGCAAATATCTATTCTTCTTCTTCTGAATCTGGAATATCCGTATTGCACTCCGAAATGAACATGGAAATGGACCCGATCTCGCTCTCTATGATGGAGTGGTTAGAAATTTAAATCTTATTGTGATATATCTCGATCGATTGACTGATTGATTGATTCGGTGTTTTAAGTCCACTTTATGCTAATCGGGACTGAACCTACAGTTTAAAGTGGTATCCGAATCACTATGTGCGTCCGCCGGGCATCGAACCCGGGGCCCCGTGATTACAAGGCGAGAGATATTTCGAGTTACATGAGTTTAATGCATGGGTGTCCACATTTTTCTGCAGAGAGCAGGGCAAGACGTTTGTTTTTCAAAAAGTTTCCTGTCGCCTGAAAAACACTCCTAACTGCATAGGCGTGAGCAGCACCTCTGATTAAGGGGGGGGGGGAAAGCCTTGATGAAAGTTTAGTTGGGAAAGAAAAACCTAATTCTATCTCACTGTTTTAGTTTTATTTCATTCATGGGCGTGTGTATATTTATTCGCCCCTTCCCCACACATACATGTACATAATCAATTCAAAGGCCCATAACAAACCAACAACAAAAATATAAATTGTCTCTCTAATGTGCGCGGTCCTTTTTCTCCAAACAATTGTGTATGAATTTAAGAGAAAACCGTTTAGCAGTAGAACTTAGTTGTTCTTACTTCTCTCCCTGGTAAGTTACAATAGAAAACAGAAAAGAAAGTGCGAGCGAAGCGAGCATGAAAATTTTCAGAATCCAAATATTTGCAATTTGATTTACCATGGCGCAAAAATTTTCATGCAGCGCCATGGCATTCACTTTTTTTACGAAATGAATTATATTTGTATAAAATTTGAAATCGAGGGCCAATTTCAGCTCTGTGGCCCCCTCCCTTGAAGGTGCTCTTGGCCGTCTGGAAGAAATAATGCAAGAAAGATGTGAAAAGTAATTCCATCTTTCTTGAGTATCCTTTTGTCCTTCTACTCTTAGATTTTGCTAGTCTTGCTTTCCTTTACTTCGATGTTTGCCACCCTAAAATTGATTTCCGTCCGAGGGGCAATGCCCCCTATCCGCCTGTGGTTGCTCCACTGCACCCCTTCTTCCGTAGTTGCTTTGAATTTTCATCAGCTTGAAAGTACTTTATTTTCTTATGAGTATAATATCGTTTAATAAAGGCGATAAGATACCTCTATCCTAAATTTCTAGGTGGAAATAATAATATAATATCGTATAATAATATAGAGGCATGGGCGTCTGGAGGGGGGGGGGGCAGGATGGCCACATCTCCGTCTTAGAAAACGAAAGTCAACCTAAAAGTACATTTTCACACGTATAATTTGATTTCAGTCATGGTAATTTACATTAATTATTATAATGGGGATGCAGGAATGCGATAATTTCAAATTCAAGAGGTGTTTTTTGAGGGGGCAACACTATTATCGTGTTAATATGACCCATGGAAAAATACCTTGCTTGTCCCTCCGTGGAAAAAAAAACTGCGGACGTCCAGGATTAGGAGAGCATTTGCCCCCCCCCCACCTTGCCCCCCATGCGCATGCCTTTATTGTGTTCCTGTAACAACCTTACCAGTCAAGTCTTACTCGTAATTATCAGTCCCTTATAAGGATTAACGCAAATTACTGACTGAAATTAATTTATACGGTGCGTGAAATATAATTTTAGTCGAACATTCATGTTCCTGGGCCCATAGGCGCCGATTTCTTCCGAAATGGGGGGAACGAAGCTAAGAAAAGAGTAAATATATATTTTCTTCATTTGCGCGGGGGGAGGGGGGAGTTTTTTCAATATTAAGGACCTAGGAATAAACGCACTTAGGTTAACTTTTGCAAAATTGTAATTATAATTACACTATATTTTGATTATATAATTATACAACATGATACTTTATATGTAACTTTTGACTGAGAATTTATCGCATTCCCACAATCCTTAATTGGAGTTAAATATCTTCGCATATGCACACACACACACGGCCCCGGGGTTGATAGCCAGAGTGGTGAGGATCCAAACTGTAGCTCCAGTCCCGGTTAACCTACCTGTCAGTGGCGTGCCCAGGATTTTCGAAAGGGAGGGTTATGTGTACATTTCTTAAGTAGTCACCCCTCATTTTGCAATATTTTTTCCTGCCTTTGACGTTCTTTTTTTAGAAATACTGGACCAAAAGTGGGGTTATAACCCCACCAACCCCCTCCTTGGGCACGCCACTGCTACCTGTGCATAAAGTAGACTCAAAAGAAAAACTCAAACTCAACTCAAAACTCAAACACACACACACAAACACACGTAATTTTTTGAAACGTTGGTTGCGCATCATATACATATATAACACTGCAACTTCCAGCAACAGCACCGTGGCAGAGTGGTTAGCACGGCTCGCTACGATGCCAGGGGTCCCGGGTTCGAATCAAAATTTGGGTATGGGTATTGTTTGTGAATGTCCCTTCATCAATTTCATCATATCCACATCATCCTCATCTTCGCGATTAGCCAAACGTGGCAGAAGAACGATGTAAAATATACCATATCTCACCCAATTAATCCAGGCATAGCAATGCAGGTGTTAGAGGTGCAAATTTAAAAAAAAATTCTGAGGCCCACCCAGCAGACGCCAAAAAATTTTGACCGGGTGGGCATGATCCATATATTGATAAATTAGGGTGGGCAGATATAAAGTATAAATACAGGAGCTTCACAAACATAAATTCTCCCCCTTCGCAATTTCGTTTGTATTTCATTCCCCATATCCTTTTAATGGTGTACATTTTCTTCTTTATCCTTTACGTACCTTTTACCTCAGGTTGTGCCCCCTTCCTCTCTCACTCATACTCTATTCTCCCTATTAGTATTCACTCTACTATAAATAAAAGAAGGCGAAGGGACTCAATGCCGTCACCTATTGAAAAAACACTTGGCAGTTTTGGTCCAGACCGGTATCCAGGATTTCATTTCGGTAGAGGGGTGGCTCATCCTTTATCAGCAGCCGTCATCTAAAGTCGAAAAAGTTGGGGGTAGATGTCCTGAAGATGAATTTCTGAGTTTAATCCTGCTAAGGAAGTAAAATTAATTACCACTATACACTATATAAATTAGATATTTGTAGGAATTCGGGGGGTGGCTCAGCCTCCTTATCCCTCCCCATGGCTATGCGCCTGCTCTGATCTTTTAAAAGATCTGTTGCTCCTCAGGATTTTTCTACTCTCTATAATTTCTTCTCTCTTTCCAGTGTCAGTTTTGATTTAATCTCCCTAATTCTCTATCATTTAAGTCCTTCTTCCTTTCATTGTATCTGCCTGTCCATGCTTTCAAGTGTTCACTGTGTCTCGTACCTTTAAGTTAAGAAGGAATTTTCAACATAGCCTACTATTTTATTAGGTGAATGGAGCAAATAAAGTTCTGTTTAAATCATGCGAGAATTATGAAACTATGTAATACATTCTTTACCAATGCAAAAGGCAGCGAAAGTTATTACAAGAAGTATTTATATTTGTGAAACCAGCGCCGCCCTTATGAGAGGGGTAAGGCAACGCCCTACATGAAGGCAACCCGCCTAAACTCCGTACCAGTTAACTGTAGACCAGGCGAACGAGAACAGGTCTCTGCGCAAGTAGTGACGCGAGACGGCTCCACCAATGAACAGTGAGAGAAACGGGATTGTGTAATGAGCGACTGGAGTTACCCGATTTCCTCCTTCGCTCTGTAAGCGTTGCAAACTTTTGAAAAGGATAATACCGAACGCACATGACAAACGGACGGTATTTTTGTCTCGAGGTCCGTACGATTGGTTTAAGAATTTCTTAGGGAAATATTAGGGATAAAACTGCAAGAGCAAATTCTGACAAGCCGTGCATTTTGCGTACGGACTAAGGTCTGGACCGTACGTCCTTACATGTCATGAAATTTCCATACATGTACGGTCAAGACCTTACGGTTGGCAACACTGCGCTTTCACCACTCAATTTTCCTCCTCTGCTCTACAGTAAGCTGGGACAGGCTATAGCAGCAAAAATATTTGAAATGTAATTTTCAACACTATGTGGAGGCACATAGTGGTTCGGATTCCATTTTAAACTGAAGATCCAGTCCCCACTACTTAGAACGAAAACTCAAAAAAACTCAAATGTAATTGTAGCTTTTTAGATTCGGAAAGCATGTTGCGCCAAAATTCGACGTTTTCCGTTGCGCAAGTTGCATCTGCCCTACTTTACTTGCCACTATTAATGTCCTTTACAAGAAGAAATACCTTGTTTCACTTTCGATATAAAACACATGCTGATTGTACGTACGACCACAGAAAGTATGTAAACACAGACAACAGTAAAGATTTTCTTCTCCATATTTCAATTGAATGATCTTGAATATGTGGTTTTAATATTGTGAGTTTTTAACTGAAAAGAGTGCTGCTTCCTGGACGAGGTTTAATGAATGGAAGACTAAAATTGGTAAACGCTGTAAGTGCCACAATAATTCAAACAACGTTTTCCACGTTAAACTGTGAAATGTGCCATGCTTTATAATGTGGTAAACGTGAAATGTGGCTGGTAGCCCTCTAAGTAGTTCAAAGGGCGTGTAAAGAGGTCACTAGTGTGAACGTTCTTACGGGCTGATGTGCTGAACGATGCGATTTCCCAACACTTTCGCGTTTGGCTCTTACAACGTTAACCACTTTTATTCCTCAATGATCCTTTCATTTGGCTCACGGAGGGTTTACAAATTGATAAGTGCATATGAATCTTAGCATTTAATTTATGTCTTGTAGGGAAAGTTTTAAAACACACAAGGAACGCATTAAACTTTCCCAGCATAAGAACGAGAACTTTCACACAGGATATCACTGAAAAATGGTAAAAAAAAAAGAAAGTTGCGCAAAATGAATATCGAAGAATCGGTGGAATTACTGAAGAGATCACTTACTGAAGTAAATTTTCCTCTGGCTAATGCAGAGAAAGAGATTTCTTGATAGGGTTCAATAGAAATATTCATAGCGCTTGGGAAAACAAATATTTCACATACTATATTGTGGAAAGTACATAATTTAGACCAAAAAAAATATCAATTTGATCGTTAGCAACTTAAGTTACAATTCTTCTCTTGTTCATAGCGCTTTAAAACTCTTGGGAAAAGTTTAACTTATTTACAATTACAATTATCATCTTAGGCGTCGACTTTAGAGGGGTTATTGTTGTCAATCTTGCCCTCCCCTCACCAAATGTTTATGTGAAGTTAGAACCCTCTGATTGTCATACTATCGAAATAAATCTTCCATTACCGAAAACTCTAGGATAAGAAAGCCTTGTCATGGATCGAAGTTCTTTTTCATATCATACGGAAGTAACGTGTTATTATTTACGTGTTGGGTTGTGTTTTATATTTGTTCCATTCTGTATGATATTGTACTCCCCAGTCCCCACCTCGGAAAACGTGCACTTTGGCTAAAACGAGATATTGCACCAGGCGCGGCTCGTGGATAGTTTTCCTGGTGGTTCACCGATGTAATATGAAACCAGTGGCGTGCCCACTATCCTCGAAAAGGGGGTTGGATACATATACATTTTTTACCATATACAGCCATCATTTTCACATATTTGAATGATAAACTGTTACGAAGGGGTTAAGGATGTGTTCATGAATCACTGGCCTCAATTATTTCATACAGCACAAATTATAATGAATAACATCAATTATAAGTATAACTACAATTTAAAAATCGACTCGTCAGAAGTGATCTTACTGTTCTTGAAGAGTAATTGCACATGATATGTGCGCACTAGAAATCGAACCTGAAACTCCTTGATTTTAAACGCGACAGTCTTGTTCAAATTTTGAGTGGGTCGACAAACACATGCTTTACCTCTAATTTCCTTTCAACGCAGGAGAATGTTTGTTTACGATAATATATCCATTTCCAGCGGTCATTTCTTCCTGCACAGACAGCAACACCTGCACTCCATCAAATGACGTTACCTAAGCACAGTCCACCCCTCGCTTCACTTAAAGCATCATTTAATATTTTTTAACATCTATCCAAGCACTTCAAAAAATAAAAAAATAAAAAAAGGAAAAAATTGAGACACTGGGAGGGTCGTGGATTCCAATTGCATCATTCTGTTACTTTCGCGTACCTGAAGTGTTTCCACATTTAAGAGAAAACGTCTGAATGTATGCACGAATTATTTTGCTTTTATTTTAATTCATCTTCTGTAATTCCAGCTTTCATTCATGGCTACTCATCCATCTCTGCCACAAGCTTCCAGTTAGTGTAAGATATTTGGCACAAAAGTGATACAAATATAAGATTGAATATGTCAGTATCGGCTTCAAACTTGAAGGCCACAGAGCAACACTGGAAGGGGAAAAGCAGCTCTTTGGCCGCGAGGACGGTGCGTTCTGCGAGAGCACGAACTGCGCATGTCCGTTTTCCTGAGACGATGGTTCAGCAGAATTCGTATCCATGTATTTTGCCCTATTCCCACCACGAGCTTCTGCCTGCCGCCTGGTGCTTTGACCACGGCAGTGGTTGTCCTGCGGGGGTTCAATCGAGGAACTGCACCGGGGTTTCTCTTTCGCAGCAAAGAGTTCGTCCTGTTACGGCCTCAAATACATTACTTTTTACATAGGAATTTTGTCGAAAATATTAAAATATTGTTTATTGCCCGTTCTTGAAGTAAATACCGTACATTACTGGGGGTTCAATGCTTCTGTGCGCTATAGGGCTAACCGCGTCTGTATTGTGTGGACTCATAAATTTAAACTTATCACATTAGCTCAAGAAGATCTTAGTACAATAATAATGCTATTGTTATTTTCCTTTAGCTATTCATAAGATGAATTAAGAAACACATTATGACTAGTTCACATATCACATATATGTATATGTACGGATTGAGGACTAAAAGTGGTGGTAAACGTTGTAAGTGCCAAAGGCGAAAGTGTTGGGAAATCGAATCGTTCAACACATCAGCCCGTAAGAACGTGCACACTAGTGACCTCTTTACACGCCCGTTGAACTACTTAGAGGGCTAACAGACACTTTTCACGTTTACCACATTATAAAGCAAGGCGCATTTCACAGTTTAACTTGGAAAACGGTGTTTGAATTATTGTGGCACTTACAGCGTTTACAAATTTTAGTCTTCCATTACAGAAGAAAACCGAAGAAGATACTTATACTCATTCGTATATTGATTGATTTAGCTTATTTTTCTTCGCATTCCTGCCACTTACGGATACTCGCGAAGATGAAGGGTAGAATGGAAAAGTTTTCCATCCCATTAAGCTAGCGTCCAGGGCTAGTTTGCAAAATAACTGCCAGGGGCCCCTTTTTGTGTTTGTTCGTGAAATTAATTTGTCATTCTACCATATTGTTGAGAATATCCTCAATATGTCGCTAAGCGACGTAAAATATAAAAAGTAATTAAAAATATATATAGTACGTATTATCATCATCTAGAAATTTCGCCAACCTCCGTTTCGCAGTGGTTATCATAGAGCGCTACGACACCAGGAGTTTGAATCCCGGCCTGGACATGAGTGTTCTTTGTCAGTGTTCCTTCTTCCATTTTATTATATCATCCCTCATCCTCATCTTCGCGATTAGTCAAAAGTGGCAGAAAAGCAAAGGTAAATCAAAATGTATAAAAATAGAAAAATCAAGTAATTTCATGCTGGCCAAATCCACACGCAAACAAACCTCTTCTGTCATTTGTTTAGCAGAATAGCCTTGTCAACTAAAGATCGCCAATTTCCTGATTCAACTAGAGGCAATGAACCCTATTAGTGTGACGTGACAGCAGACAACAAGCTGGAGTTGAGTCTAAACAAATAAAAACGTGTTT
Organism: Lepisma saccharinum; assembly: GCF_977018435.1. Lineage (NCBI taxonomy): Eukaryota > Metazoa > Arthropoda > Insecta > Zygentoma > Lepismatidae > Lepisma > Lepisma saccharinum. The sequence continues at coordinate 206,410,728 of NC_139229.1, read as the reverse complement.
TTGTTCCCTATCCAAATCCATTGAGTTCCCATTGCAACGGGTAACTTTAAGAATCGTGACAGCAGTTACGAAACAAAATTCTTATGTGCATCGTACATCAATGTAAAGATGAGATTTCGGAGAATACGTCTATATATAACATATACCTTAAAGATGAGAATGTAAAGAAAATGGAGTAGGAAATCGAGTAAAGGAAATGCTCGAAACGGAATTGGACCCGGAATAGCAGCCAATGGGCGCCGTCGCTTCAACCGCTTGAGGCTGCCGGTTTCCCATCATCCATAGCGGTAGCGTGACCGACTTGAGATCGGGTGAGCTTCGGGCCGGTGTCACAGTGTGGAACGTCCCCCATGGTAAACGTTCCCCCGGAAATAGTAAAATGTCCTCCCCCGGAATGAATACAATAGATTAAGTCCATTGTGAACTTCCCCCCCCCCCCCATGGTAGAATTTCCCCCTAGTAAACACCGGTACAAGGCCACTGCAGCGCGAACATGGAAATGGTGATGACCAATCGTTATCAGACCAAAGGGGAACATCATTGACGCCACCAGCGCGTTATTCGGGTCTTAAATTCAACTTCAGAATTTTAAATGGGAAGGGGGTGATATGATATATCAAATCAGGCTAGAATTTCACGAGAAATGCAATGGTGAAGGTTTTTTCGACGTATCTTTAAAAGTTATGACTGAATTCTTGTACCAATTTGCTCATTTTCGAGGTGTTAGAAAAATGCCTTAAAATTTGTTTAGCGCATCGGTAATGCATCGAGATCAAAGTGATGTCTAGGGAGAGACGTTTGCATGCCATTGCACACGATTTTAATTGGATACATCAACGAAGAGTTGCGCATTATGAATGGTTGTCGCGAACAATTTACAGTGTGACTCTTCCATTGAAATAAAAGTCATTCACAGTGACAAGGCTAATGTTTATGTTCATAAGGAAGTTCCACCATGACCCTGTATATCTTCCCCCCACAAATTCTACCATAGCAGATCTATGGTATTTCGTCCCCCTCCAAATTCATAGATTCGCTTGTCTATCGGTAGGATGACGTTTTACATCAGTGTCATCAGTGTACTTTATTCCCCCGGAAATTCTACCATAGCAGACCTATGGTATTTCGTTCCCCATCCAAATTTGTAATCAAGGGATCCAGGGTTCAATATACAGTGAAGTCTCATAGTTGTTTGGATCCCACTTTAGACTCTAGGCCTAGATCCGATTACCCTATCTGTACATAAAAAGGATTTAGCAACAATATTTTCAAAGTGAGTTTTTCGCAGTGTGGTGTTTCCGGAATTGAGATAGAACGTGAACAAAACAGTTAAGTCTCACATAATTCCATCGTTTAGAAGTACTGTAATCAAGGGGTCCCGGGTTCGATAGTGGTTCGGATTCCACTTTAAACTGTAGGTCCAGTCCCGATTAGCATTACTGTGCATAAAGTAGACTTAAAACACCAAATCAATCCAATAAAATCGTTTAAACTGAATGACAATAGATAACTTCGTTCGGGCGATTCTTGAAAATGTAGGAGGGCCATTTTTCTTGTAGTGACAACACTGTTGGTATATTTTCTTTTATGCCGACATTTAGGGTTACCTCAAACCCCTACAAAACTGGAAAGAAGAACATGCAATGTTCATTCGAAAAGCTGAAATTCAGTTCAAATTTATAATTTTATTCTTTCGATCATTAGCTACATCGCAATAAATATATTATCGAAAGCTTGCAGGCTATATTTACTGAAGTTGCACTACACATAAGAAGTGAAAAAAATAAGCCGACTTGAACCATGTTTTTTGCTCGGTATGCCCCGAAGCATAGATTGAGCTGGAACTTTCTGTACCTAAAAATAAAATAAATATAAATTATATTTTTAATAAGCAGTATATATTTTTAAAAACGTTTTCAGAGTAAATGATAGTTTGAACACAGAAGGATTTGTACACACACACACACACACACACACACACACACACACACACACACACACACACACACACACACACACACACCACACACACACACACACACACACACACTTGTCGGGCTGATGTGGGTTTTTGTCCGTTTTCCCATCCTACCACACCACTCTATTCTAAAACTCATGTGAGTTAATAAATCTGCGAAGCAACATTACACATCACACTAACAACAGCCACGGCTGCAAGGCATCCCGGATTTTAAGGGACAATCCCTCATTTAAGTAATATCCCCAATGACTATATTTCCGAGGATATGAAGTGTCCTGTTTCTGAACAGATAGATCATCAACTTCATTTGACCACTTGCTTGTGACTACAGCTCAACCAAAATGACGGGTTCGAATCCCACTCGGGCTTGGTTGTTTGTGAATGTTCATTCATCAATTTCATCATTTCATCACTCATCCCCATCTTCGCAAATTAGCCAAGAGGCACAAAACGCGAAGTAAAATAAACTAACTCAATCAATCAATCAACCAAAATGAGAAGAACCAGCCCAGTCAGGCAGGTAATCTTTTTTTTTCAGTCTTAATCCTCATTAGATGGGCCACAAAAAAAAATTCTGTTTAATTTTTCGATAATGTCGGTGGTTCTGCCGTAATTTATAAAAATAATCTTCAAAAAGTGAAATTTTTCTAGTACTTTTTAAAGTTTTTGCCTTTTAACTTTTGAACAAATTAAATGACCAAGTAATTGTTTCGAACAAAAGTTGTAGCCTATTTTATAAGCTTTAAAACTATATAAGTTTTAATGTATTTTAATGAAGGGTACACCATAAAATGTGTCCCCAAATGGAGGATAGTTCCAAAAAAATGTCTCTTTATCACAATCCGGCCGTTAAGTCCGGAATCATTGACTTTTTAATAAAAGCAAGAGACTTGGTAGAATTAATTGAAGACTAAAATTGGTAAACGCTGTAAGTGCCACAATAATTCAAACATCGTTTTCCACGTTAAACTGTGAAATGTGCCATGCTTTATAATGTGATAATAGTGAAATGTGGCTGGTAGCCCTCTAAGTAGTTCAAAGGGCATGCAAAGAGGTCAATAGTGTGCAAGTTCTTACGGGCTGATGTGCGGAACGATGCGATTTCCTAACACTTTCGCTTTTGGCACTTACAACGTTTACCACTTTTAGTCCTCAATTGTAGTACCACCTAAGATATGGTTAGTCGAGTAGCCATGGTGTACCCTTCATTGAAGGCATTAGGTTCTGAGGCAATCAGTTACATACCATGTTCGTTAGCAAGATGAATTGGTCATCTATGCAGGACATATCTGTGAAAATGTACAAGAGAGATTATCAATCAGTATTGATACTATCGTATGTCTCTACAGTTAGTTATAACTAGAGTCTCTGCATATGTGTGTGTATATAATGTGTAATATTTAATAATATTTGGAGTAGATGAAACAATTATAATTGAAATTCTAATTACAACAATTATATTATTATTTACTTACACTGTCTTTATAATTCCAACTAATAAAAATCCTTAAATTATTGACATCTTAAAAATGTTGAATGACGGTCAGTAAACTAATATGTTTTCACATCTTAACTGTAAGAGTTTAAAGCACAGTGTCAGTAGCCTATGTCTTGAAATAACGTTACATTAACAAAAATTGAGGACTAAAAGTGGTAAACGTTGTAAATGCCAAAAGCGAAAGTGTTGGGAAATCGCATCGTTCTGCAAATCAGCCCATAAGAACGTGCACACTAGTGACCTCTTTACACGCCCTTTGAACTACTTAGAGGGCTACCAGCCACATTTCACGTTTACCACATCATAAAGCATGGCACATTTCACAGTTTAACGTGGAAAACGGTGTTTGAATTATTGTGGCACTTACAGCGTTTACCAATTTTAGTCTTCAATTCATTGAAGTGTGAGTCAGTGGAGAGAGTTGTTATTAGTAAACCAATGCATTCCCACAATAAGATAATTTTTTAAATCAGTAATGCAGCTGCATTCTCGTCTTTCCGAGAGTTGCAAAAGTTTGCAAGTTGAATTTTTTTAATCAGGACCCCCGGGTTCGAATTCTGGTCTGGCCATGGATGTTCTAGGTAAAAATTATGTAAAATTTTATTTTGTGGACATCAGTTTCCAATGAAAGAACATATGTAATGACTAGGGCTATGATTTTCATGACTTACCATATTTTTTTGGTGTAAGGGTGATGTGCTCCCTAAACATATAGAAATTCATATTGTGAAGAAATGAATTAAATTAAGGTGCTTTTTAAGGGAATATTTTGGCATATTTGGCCATTTCTGCGTGTTAGAGCATATTTTGATGGATTTTCGGTCATATTCAGCAAATTTTTGCATTTTCAAGAAATATACAGTCATTTTCGAAGTGTGTTCTTACTCCCGTGTTTACTCGAGAGTTGTAATCTATTTCATTTTTATTTGAAAATTTAGAGTAAGTATTCATTGTGCATTGCAACTCAGGACCCATAAAGTGAACTTAAAGAAAGTACGTATGTGAAAATATCTCAGCATTCAGATATTGATGTTTGAAACAGTCTAGTTATAAGAGCATATTTTTCAAATTATAGTGCATATTTTGTAAACTTTTAGGTCATAACCGCATATTTTATTTTGCATATTTTGGTGATTTTTAGGTCAAAAAAATCCTAGCGCTAGTAATGACCAAACAAAATTCACTTCTATTACATTAACTCTTGCATATATACGTGAAATATTTAGGCCGGAGGTTTATGTTTAAAAAATCCTAATTAGAGAAGTATGGCTAGTCTAATTCAATGATGCTTATAAATTAGTCTTACGCTCAGCCTGTGTCATAAATGTGAAAAGAACACTACTCTACTAAAACACCAATACTAACCTTGTTCATATCCCGTCCCATACACAAGGCTAGCTTTTTGGAGAACAAACAACTCTGCTCCTCGTCATCTACAAGATGATAACATAATAAGTTATAGGTATTATATCAACGATTAATCGCATGCTTACATTGACAAAGTTTCACACACCATATAGTATTGAAGTGATTTGACAAATCAAGGTCGAAGAACCTTTCTAGCCCTTTTACACCTTACTTGTAGGGCAGTCTGTAGGACTACAGAGGGTTACCCAAACTGGGGTTACCCAGAGTTCCAAAACTGAGAGGGGCAAGGACAGTTTACTTTCCCTTCCTGGATACCCCCCCCCAAATCGCCGCCACTGCCCAAAAACATGAACTTGTCCAGTCTGTGAGAAGAGGCTCTAAAAGTATCTGCGTGCTAGAGATAACGACACTCTTCAATAGTCACAATATAACAAAGCAAAAACACAAAAGCTGAGTTTAACGCAACTAGTCTATTAAGTTACTCTGCCTGGTGACGTCACCTGAAAATGAGTAACAATATGAACATGATTTGTTTCATTTTAATGTATGATCATCACCTTATTAGTGATTTGAAGTTGCCAACCCACGGCTCTGACGTCACTAGACGTTTACTTCCTTCTGTGGACAGGGAAAGGTTGCAATATCACCCTGGTCGTCGTGCAGCTAACAGACCGAGTCCGGTCAGTGAATTTTTTTTTTTACCGCTTAGCTCAGCCTACCCCTGGATCGGACCAGGTAGCACTGCTTCCACTGCACATCCTAGACTCTCTGGTTCTGAATGGTATCTAGGTTCCCCGTAACTTATGAGCGGTAATAGTTCCCTTGGAACACGATCTACAGTTGGCATCCGTCGGCTAACTGAGCTGAGTTTAAGAACCCTTTTCGAGCAAGCCTCATCTCGAGGAAGCTATCAACTCGGGTCAAGCCTCAGCACCCGACCTATTGAATGAGAACTTGTCTCCATAGCACGTCTGTATTTTGCAACGTCCTCCAGTTGGACACCAGTCGTTCCAAAGTTAGTCCGCTGCTACTTTAGTCGGGAACATGAGAACATGAGAACACTATACTGCAAATCATACTGCTGGGTAGAAAAGAAACACAACACTGTTTTCAAAGTTAAAAAAAGTTTTATAATCGCTTATATTTCCTAATCACTTACCAATAAAACACTAGAACATTCAATACTAACGTTGGGCAATTCACTCACATATAACGAACGTCAAATGACATAATTAATTGTTTACTTTGAACTTATCGGCAAAAAGAAAACTCGAAAACCAAAATCTATACTTCAATTCTCTCCGTTTCCAAGTTTTTATTATTCTTCACCTTCACCTGTTTTTCAAACTCAGCCTGTCGTCAGGTGAGGAACATTCAGGTGGGTTCACTTCCTCGGCTGAGATGAGAAAGTGACGTCAACACGAACAGATTTTGACGTATTTATAAACATATATAAAAGTTCCAACTACAACTGTATCAGTCTAACTATAACTGTCTGTGACAACTTGCACATTATTTGAAGTAACAAACATTTTAAAAATCTTAACTTCTTACAAATATAAAATCTTAAACTCTCAGGTTCGTTACAATTTGTATGACTGGAACAATAGAACATGAAGGTAGCCAACATGGGCGATAGCCCTTTACGAAGTCATTTTTGAAAGAACAGTGTGTTTTTTTTTTAGAACATTGAGTTAGATTTCTTTGTGAAGCTAGAATGTTTGTAAAAAAAATGAGTATTACCACGAGTTCCTGACTCTGCAATATCGGGAATCTGGCTTCAAAATAAACGAAATCTGATAAAGCTGTTTGGCGGTGAAGACTGTGTTGATCAAAGGATCGGTTCTGAAAATTTGCAAGTGCATCTACCAACACATGTTGGTTGCCCGTGGGAAAAAATAAGAAACGGAAAATTACACGGCCATGGCTTGATGTATCTAGTGACGAAGTTACACATACATAATCTTCCAACATCACTGATTTAAAACACATGGGGCGAGTTGGAAGGTGGTATCCGGAAATATTTTTCGGTTTCAGCATGCGTTGTCAAGTTGGTAGTTATGTAATTTTGCATTTATAAAATATCGTAACTAAGAATACAGAAGAATCGATATTGAATTCATTCTCTTGATCAGTTCCATAACAACAATTGATCATGAAATTACGTACACAATGATGGGTGTTAAATATTAGTGGTAATCGCTATTGTCTTGTATTCAAGGAGTCCCGGAGTAATTAGGCGTAACTTGTCCACCTAACGAATTTTCAGGAATAACAAGCTCATGGAATTTGTTTCATACTTAGGAAAATATTTTTGAAAAATTTAATTTTCACAAATACTGATGTTAAGCCTCTCCACCAAGGTCAGCAAACGATCTTGTGCCGCCATTGGCACAAATAACAACGACATGCTTCAGCTCACTTGGCATGCGGTGGAGTACCTACTCTATATGCTTCGCACCACTAATGATAGTCAAGTGGAAGTTTATTAATGTGTTGGGAGAAACTGTTTTCAGTTGCTCTTTGTGATAGAATTCGCTAAATACGTGTTCGTTCATTTTTATTTTCATATCATTTCAAAACTCCAGAAGTTCATCGTGCATGTGTATGTGTGTCTATTGATAACTGAAATAAAAGTGTTTGATAGAACATCCGAAAATAAATTAAGTCTTACCGTTTCTGAGCACATTGAAACATTTCTGGACTATCTTAACTGCCTCTGCTCTCGCAGCTTCGTCTTCTATGGAGTCTTGACACATTTTAACGAGCATAGATTCGTTAGGAAAGCCCAGATGATCTACCTGCACAGAAAAGAAAACCACATTTCACCGACACCTTAAATATTGTGCACTGACTGAACAAGTTGCACGAATGGGGGAGGAAGGAAGAGTTTACAGGATTCTTGTTGGGAAACCTGATGGCAAGAGACCTGTAGCAAGACCAAGACGAAGATGGAGGGATTACGTTGAGATGTACCTAAAGGAAATCGGTAAGGATGGAAAAGATTGGATTGATCTTGCCCAGGATAGGGACAGATGGAAGGCTTGTTTTGCTGCAGCCAGGCACGTAGCCAGGGAGAGGGCTAGGGGGGCTAAAGCCCCCCCGAAATCCTTCAAATGTCTAATTTAAATAGTGTATAGTGGTAATGAATTTAACTTCCTTAGGATTAAACATTAGATCGAAAAAAGTTTAGTGTATAATAGAGGAACGAGGTTATATTTATATATTCTACCAAATGGGTCCACAGCTCCCAAAATTTATAGTTTTCTTTGTAAGAGGTCACACAATATAAACTTTATGACTAAATTTTGGTCCAAACTTTTAAAGCCTTTTTTTGAACGAAATGTGTGAAAGTTAATAACAAACTACAATAACTTTGAATTTCACTACAGTAACTGAACAAAATGTAAAAAAATAATAAATAACAGCTGTGTTGGATATTCACTCATATGGTGGATCGAGTAGCGAAGTAATAATAATATTAACAACAACAACAATAAATTTGGATTAAAATTGGTTTATTTCCAATAACTTATAATAATTAGCATTGTACAATGACAATTATAACCGTGGTAATAATTATTTTTGCCTTATTATTTCTACTAATCAAGTTTTATCAGTGACCGACCCCCTCTATAAATATTTCTGGCAACGCCAGTGCAGATAAGGGATCAGCCCCCCCCCCTCGAAATAAAATCCTGGCTACGGGTCTGGCTGCAGCCATAAACCTTCGAGTTTAAGAAGGCTAGAGATATTTATTTAAATTTTTAGTCAATGTGCTAGGCAATTTCAAATACTCATATTACATGAAGAAAGATGCTTGGAAACCTTGTCACCGCAAATTGGTGAATGTAAGTAAGAAAGAAAAGTAAAAACATATAACTTTGATTTATATAAACAAATAAAAGTAAAAATAATAGTACATCTTACCGCATTAACCTTTGAGAAGATACATTGAATTGTACACTGCAAGAAATAGAAAGAAGATTAATAGCTTTCATCATGAATACACGCAATTAAGATGTTACTGCTAATCAACTCATTGTCACAAAGATTATGTAGAAAATGATATTTTAATGGATATGGTGAATGCATGAGCACATTTCTGATGCCGAAAAACGGCGCTGGGGCATATTGGCTTATCCACTGGGGCCCTGCTAAAATGGGCCATGTCAGGCCCCTACTTAAATTCCGAATTAACTGTGTGTATCAGTTAACAGTCACATATTGACACACAGTTTCAGAAAAAGATGTGAACATAAAGGAAGGCTTTTTGCTCCTTCATTTATCCAGGAAGTAGGAGCTGAACTGTTTTCGAAAGTTCATATACTGGGTGAGTCTGTTAAAAGAGGCCCCGTAGAAAATGTGCTCCTTGCATGTAGGCAACCTAAGTACACCGAAGAGAAGAGCGGGGTAGAGAACAGTCCAGGATATCGGTGCCAAGCAGTTTCGACAACATGACATAGAGGGGGATTGAAAAGAAAGTGCAGTAGTGATCTTGAGGCAGGCAGCTTTCAGGTCAGTTGAGCGGCGAGGAAAGTTGTGAGTGTGGTTCGGTGGGTCAGCATGGTGTTAACGGTGCAGCAGCGTATTTTTGTTGTAGAGACGTATGCACGCCTCGGTTCTTGGAAACAGTGTGCAGATTTGTTTACGACGGAGTTCGCGGAGAATGGAGTTCCAGCGAAGGTCCCAACCAAATCAGTAATGCAAAAACTGATTGCAAAATGGAGGGAAACTGGATCCGTGCTGAATAGGCCAAAAGTGCGTCCAAAGACTGTCCGCGCTGAGGCAAAGGCGGGCGACGCAGCGCAGCTAATGATACGCAGTCCACGAAAATCAGCTCGGCGTTTGGCACAACAGTTGTAGGTGTCCCAGTCAACCGCTATGTGGATCCTGAAGCATTACTTGAACTTGCACGCATTCAAAGTTACCGTGATGCATCAGGTGCGGGATGTGGACAAGGCATCTCGCGTGCAGTTTTGTGAGTGGTTTCTGTCCAATATTGCTCCTGAAGTGCTGCAGTATGGTTACTTGTTCATTTCCGATTAAGCATGGTTCCATCTGTCAGGCTACATAAACTCCCAGAACACGCGACACTGGTCAGGTGACAATCCACACGTGTTCATGGAGGTTCCACTGCACGCCCATAAACTCGATGTCTGGTACGCCGTGTCGTCACGCCGAATCATCCCCGTGTTCTTCCATGAGACTGTGAACTCGGCTCGTTACATCAGTAACATATTCAACGTGTTTGTTGAACAACTGACTGAGGATGAGCGAAGGAAAGCTTACTTTCAGCAGGATGGAGTCACGGCGCATACAGCATGTGCAACGATCACACGCATTGAGTCATCAGCCATGGTACGAACCAACCTTGGCCACCTCGTTCTCCAGATTTATCACCCTGTGATTTCTTCTTGTGGGGAGCTCTAAAGGGACAGGTGTATAGCAACAACCCTCACACACTCGAAGAACTCCAGAACAACATTATCACAGTCATCCAGGCCATCCCGTAGGATGTCCTCGCCCGTGCTTTTCAGAACATGTGGTATCGTCTGCGCACGTGCCTCGAGGCGAACGGAGGACATTTCCAGCACCTCCTCTAGGTAGGTTGTTGTCACACTGTATATTTACAGAAGAGATGTTTCATTTATTTACGTTTATGTCAAGTTGTCTAAACTGCTTGGCACCGATATCCTGGACTGTTCTCTACCCCGCTCTTCTCTTCGATGTATCAGGGTTGCTTACATGCAAGGGGCACATTTTCCAAGGGGCCTCTTTTAATTAACAGACTCACCCAGTATAATGAAGTGCTCGAGCAAATACTAAAGGAATTTAGATGTTAAATCCATAAAAACAGCTTTCATGTCTAACAATTTTTCAAAATGGAATAATATATGTGTATAATATATAATAATGGATGAAAAAATACTGTATATAAAAAATGAATGCAGCCAGCAGCTGAGCAGTGAATATTCAGGAAAGACATTGGGGTGAGAACATGAATGATTTGTTACGAAGTCATTAACTACTGTTTTTCTCTAGTCACAGTTAATAATAATAATGTACAGTGAAATGCAGGAATCCCCCTTCATTCCTCTCTTGAAACGCAACCTTCTAATGTAACAGGCAGAGAGACCATTTTGTCAGCTTAGCCCTTTTAGGCTTCATTTCACTTTTGTTGTCGATTTTTACTTACAGCTGGCAAATATTCTTCCGTTCCAAAAATTTGCCTGGGGATTCTGGACTTCTGAGTTATCAAATTGGAAATGATCCTGGTTCCTGTTTTCGCGTTTAACTTTTTGGAGTTGAACGTAATGCTGCCTTGACCACCAGTACTGCTGTTGTAGTGTTGATTGTTTTTGTTCTGGCTTCTTCCCATGGAGGTGGTGTTGGTGCAGTCTCTGGTGAACTTGGATCCGTCATTGTCCATCCGAGTTATTCCTCTATTTCTGGAATTGTCTGCAATTATAACACTTCTGCCTGAGAAAGGAATAGCATGTAGGCTAGGTTTACTCTTCGTCCACGGAAGAGGTGACTACCTCGAGTGGACGATACGAAACGCGAAAAGGGGAACTGATAGACGCATGCGCGAAAATACGCCGTGGGTCTCAGATGATTTGTCACTTGTATGAATTCGGTTGTTTATTTCCGCTCGTTTTTATGTGTTTTTTATAGTAGCCGTTGTTACAACTCGTAACAAACTCTTTAGAAGTGAAACAAATACGATTATCACGGAATATGCTTCCTGTCTCTGAGTTCCACTTGAAGCCAGCGCCCCTTACTTGCCACTGAACTCGTCCAGTCAGCGCTTGCGCACTTGCGTCGATGGCCATGACGAAACCAGGTTAACTGTAAATGATCAAAACGAAGCATTTAAATTGATCGGGTCATGCTAAAATGTGAGTATAGTCTCAACGAACTAAATGTTCTTTTTAACACGATATTAATAAAAAGCCAATTTGGAATAATATTTAGGAAAGCAGGACGTAGTCAGTGAGAGAATCACTTCACGAAACAACTTGCAAAGCGATGCTAAAACTTGTATACAAGACCCACCTCGATTGTCTTATCCCGATGCGTAGATTCCAGACATCTGAATCTTTCGTCAGAATCAAATTTTTACTCAGTCGTATCAGAAAACGAAAGGGTTCAGCCAGTGGAGTAAATAATACCCCCGCAACCCCCTCGGTGCGAGGGGGTGCACGAGCTTCGGGGGCGCAGTAAGAATGATAAATTAAGAAAGACCGATAGTTCACAAACATATTATATTTTTATGCCCCTACAACTGCAAACAGAAATTGTTAATCACTAGAAATGAAGAAAATGAATTACCAGATTAGAAAAACATTCATTAGCTGAATAGTTCAAGTCATCGAAGAGTAGGTGACAGGCAAGAAAATGCGCTGGCAATGCTGACTTTTAACCTGAAAACTAGATTTGCAAATAATTTTACATGTAGACTAAGACAAAATCCGATATTACCACTTCGTTTTCAATACCTTGCCTTTCTACCATTTTGCGTATAGTTTGTTCATTTCCCGTTGGTCTACTGGACGCGTTCCTCGCTTCGATTTAGAGCACATAATGTGGTTAGTAGTTTGTCATTTTTCACAAAATTTGTGTGTTCCTTAGAACGCTGCCGTGCTCTGTTTCACAGCAAAAATGACGTCACAGATGCGATCTTGGGTTGCCATCATGCAAGCAGCAAAACGGGCTTTTTTGAACGACTGTAGTGCCGAAATTGCACATCAACGACAAAAATGTTACGGATGAAAATTGTTTGTTTTGATATCCTCTATGTTTCTGTGGTCCGTGGACCCCATTAAAATGTCACCCTATATAATTTTTTACAGTTTGTTGTATTAACTTTTAGTACCAGTTTTTACATAGATTCAAATTAACGTATATTTTTTCATATTTGTATGTAAATGTAGGCGTATAGAAACGAAAGCTTTCTTTAAACGAGTAGCGGCGCACAACTGAAACTTGCGGAAGGGGAGGCCGGGGGGGGGGGGGGGGCGGGCGCAGAAGTATTGCCTACGCTACTGGATTCAGGACTAGATTAAGCAGAAATTTTATGATTATCATTATTGATAACAAGAAGTCATAATTACTTATAATTTTTGGATTTCGTTCAAAAAATGGTGAATTGTAAAACTGAATTTACTTTGTAACTAACTTTCTATAAAGAATGTTGTTCATTTATTCCGTTGACAAATAACAATGCAGGCTTCTATCCAAAAATTATTATTTAATGTGATTGGTCTTACCTAGGAACACATTTCAAATTTTCTTGTCAGCAAGAGTATGAACCGAACCTTGCGTCATGTTCAGTTTCTTTGTATTATTCCTTTGAAGAAAATGTCAATATGTTGTTAGGATCCCCATCATAACAGGACTGTTATGAATTTGGTGCAGTTTGGAATCTGGCCAATAAGTCTGACTTTGATCGCGACCAGTGATTGAAATTGCCGAGACTACAAAGTTTGCAGCTAATGTGTACAATTCTGTAAGTTAAAATTTTAAATTAATAATAAGCTTATACCAGTACGTAATTTCCTTCTGATTCTGTGTCACTTAGAATAATATTTACTATCGAAAATAGTGAACATACTCCATAACTTTTAAATAAGTCTGGTTTTCATACAGCACTAAGTGGAACACGTTGCCTAGCCTGAGAGGTTCTTGATTCTATAATGTGCCGCGTCAGTCGGAAGTTAGAATATTTTTTATTTTTTATTTATCGGCTTTTGTACATGGCGAACTTAAGGATTTAATTAATGCATTTTCTTAATATCCTCAGGTTTCGTCAAAGACAAACTAAGGGTCCCGCTTTCACAGATGATGGCATAAATTGGCACGTACCAAGCTGCAGATGGAGGGAAAACAAAAGGTTTCAGAGTCCAGAGGCCTTTGGGCTTCCCGGTTTATCGATTAAGTCATCATCTTCCACATTGACGTGCCTTATGAGGTGTTTGTGGAGATTATATCCTACACCATTGGCTCGGACTTCATTACAAAAAAGAAAGCTAGATAGGTGGAACACTAACACTGACTTAAAAAGATCCCTCTCAATATCACAGCTACGTACTTTTGCAAAATCTCTCTAGGTCATCTCCTGACATTGAATCCTGGATTCAGTACCTAACCACAGCCGGTCCCAGGTTCGAGCCCTGGGCATATTGGCGTTTCTTTATACTGTTTTTTTCTCAATCAAACTCATCCTTATCGCAGCCATTAGCCTAAAGACCATAAAGCGATGTATAATAAGAAAAATAAAATTCAAAATTGCTCGATACACCACTGATCTTCCGTCAAGGGTTTGCCGTCGTGTTCGGTTTCAGCTAACGGCTCAAACGGTTTGATATCCTCTCAAAATTGTAGTCACAGCTCGGGTTAGCCATTGCGCACTTAAAAATAAACTTTTCCTATCTTATTGACGATTCAGGGTCATAAATTTCAAGCTCTTCTGACGCCAACATTTTATTTTCCTTGCACGATCACCAGTGGCGTCTCCGTGATATTTGGTCTGGGAACTCCAGAGTAGCTCTGCTTCTGAGTTTGTTGCTACTAAGATTCTTCCTTTCTTTCGTGGGGTGTAAGGGTGAAGACATCCAAATGTCAACTTCCCTTACTTAGTACACCCTGGACTGCATTTTGCATACTATTTAGGCTCTGTCGTCTGGACTCAAAGCCAGTATAATCCCTTGGGGCTCGTCCTCATCTTCTGTTTCTCCATCTACTTTTATCTTTCAGCCTTTCTTCAGCTCTTTTTCTTTCTCCGTTTATCAATCTTTTTCTTTCTCCTCTGCTCATCTATCTCTTCTGTCACAATGTATGTATTTCTGTGATACTATTCTTGTTCTTTCTCTCTTCCCTTCATCTTCACTTTATCGTCTTCTTGTCATCATCAGCCTTTTTCCTTCATCTGTTTCTATCTCAATTCACAATATCTGTATTTATTTTTTATTTTCCTATTTCCTTGTTATTCCTTTCTTTGAATATCTCTCTCTCTGTGTGCGTGTGTGTCACTGACAATTTCTCATATAATTGGCCTAGGTTGAGCAGGGATTATTTATTTCATTGTGGGCTAGAGCTCACCCTTGCCCACTTGATGGAAATATGCCCCTGGTGGAAGATAATCTCTTTCTGCATATTTTTCTCAAATGTGCCGATTTCATTTTCCTCAGGCACAGTTCTAACATTTTCAACGATTTGTAATGCTGATAACAGTGTTTTAGTAAATATTTTTAGTTTTTTTCAAGAGAGCGGACCTTTTACTCTATTTCTGAGGAAGTTTTTAGACTACTCTTAACTTTTTGTAATGCTGTGTTTGTCCTGTGCAGGTCCCTTTAAAACTTGCATTTCTAATCTTTCTCTAGGGGCTCTTACATTATTTTTTAAAAATATTAAGGTAAAGGTTTTATACAAGGACATTTTTCCTCGTGTACTTAGGAGGGTGCAAATTAGCCGTATATTCAGAAGCACCTAAAAATTACAAATCAATCAATATTAACAATAGAACTCCGGAGTACTGAACAGTATGTGTTTGAGTGAATTGTTTGTTACTTTACCGTTCGCCCCTTTAACGGTTTGATGACCTTCGAGACTGGAGCATTCCTCGAGAGCGCTGCTGAATTTGAGTTGGGCCGTGCTGTTCACATCACATCGTAAACCCTGATGGACAGAAAAAGAACGAAAAGTTTGCACGAATCATGTAAATTCAACAACAAATTAAGATACATAGGGCTGGCATATTACTTACCTCAACGTTCTTATTAGTAACGGTTTCTGTCTGTGATTTTTGACCTGAAGAACTTTTAAAAAAATGCATTTAAGCCCCAACATTACCAAAAATATGACAAAGACTAAGAGTACAAATTAGAAATATTGTTAAAATTGAAAAGCACAAAAATTTTTCAGTCTATTACAAAATCATTAGTTCTTTTTGCAGGGAAGTGTCCTTTACAACAACGGATTTTTGTCCTGAAGGTATGCAACCACGCCGCACACTATCACAGTTGCCACAAATGAATTGACTTCAAAACGTATTCCTGTCTATAAATAATCAGGTAGATATTAGCTTTGTATGTCTGAATAAGTTGCGCTAGTGAAGTAATTTTAATGGGTAGTCATTTTAAATCATACATTAGAGTTTATTAAAATGTAGATGGTCAGTTCTCGTTCTCGCCTCGCGGTATCATCCACATGCGCCATCCTGCATTTCGCACGGTGTAGAGTGCTTACAGGAGAGAAGCTATATTACCAACTTCTTGCTGTGAACAGAATTTTCAAAGGATGTACGTACATAACTCACTCATTTCTATCAATAATTTGTGACCAAAAATTTGGTGCAATGTCATAGAAACATTTCTGAATTGGGGTGCAAAGTTCGACTTCCTGTGTGCGTGTGTGCACATACACACAATATATATATGCAGGGTCTTTCTGTGACGGTGTGACAGACTTGCAGGGATGATGGAAGTGAACGAACGCAAGAAAATGAGATAGGGAACCCTGGTCTGGAAATGCCCCAGTCAAAAGTTACGAAACAAAACCTTCGAAGAGCAGGCAACCACGCACGACGCAGGGAGGAACCATAAAAGATGTCTGGAGAAGTGGAAAACAATGACAGAATAATCACTATAGTGACTTTAATGAGTAGTAACTGCAGCCATCATTTCAGCAGCTGTTCAAGTGACACGCCCTGCCTCGATACAGGCATGACAGCGTCACAATAAGCTCTGTCGCATCCGCTGTAATAGCCCAGGAGTCGTTCGGACCAGATCACAAGAGTTCCTCTACTCTACATTGCTGACAGGTGTCTCATATACAATACTTTTGACATGGCCCCACAAAAAAAAATCAAGTGGGTCAGATCAGTTGAACAGGTAGGCCAAGCAACAGGTTTGCCTCTCCCTATCCACCGCTGAGGAAATGTCTGCGTCAGAATATCGCTACGAAGTGGGCTGGGGGCTCCATCATGCTGAAACCACTTGCGTTGACTAACGAGAAGTGGGACATGTCCAATAACTCTGGGAGGATGTCTAAAAAAGACAGTGAACACTGATCCAGTTAATCGTGGCGGTAAAGATACGGACTACAGGGCAGGGTGCATTCTTTCCCCTTTCTTTTATGGTTCGCCTCCGCGTTGTGCGTGGTTGCCTGCTCTTCGAAGGTTTTTGGCTTGCAACTTTTTACTGGAGCATTCCGGACCAGGGTTCGCTATCTGATTTTGTTGTGTTTGTTCCCTTCCATCAACCCTTCAAATCTGTAACACGGTCACAGAAATACCCTGTATATACATATATATACTTACATACACACACACCGGACCCCGTGGCCGAGTGGTTAGCACATCGCGCTGCGACACCAAGGGTCCCAGGTTCGAATCCCGCTCGGCTTGGTTGTTTGTAAATGTCCATTCATCAATTTCAACATTTCATCACTCATCCCCATCTTCGCAAATTAGCCAAGAGGCACAAAACGCGAAGTAAAATAAACTAAATCAATCAACATACACACGCAATGAATATACGTATATACTGAATGTAACAGAAAACCATACGCACATATATTGATATTGATATACGAGGGCGGGCTGAAAAGTAATGCCTCCTTTTTTTTCTTAACGGTGTAAAGACATTTTGGATTTTGAGCAACCATGCATCGTACTCTTCAGACTTTCCCCTTTTTCCATTCCAAGTTTCAAACTTCTATCACCAGGGGTTGCTGAACTAGAGCGAGGAAAATGGCAGCATGTAACCAGACTATGTCGGTGCACCAGAAACTGTGTGTGGTGACTGAGTTTCTAACTGCAGAAAATGTGTCCCCCAATTGACATTCATCAGAGAATGAAGGCTTTTTATGGCAATGAATGTGTAACGTCAGTACTGTATGATGTTGGGCTGTTCATGCTCACAATGAAAACCCCTGCCGAGGAACTCTCAACGTGTGCGACAAAGAACTTCTTGATAGTTGAGAGTTCTTCAGCAGGGGTTTTCATGTGCTTACTTTCCAGTAAGCACATAAATGTCAACCTCTCTTACTGCATTCTGGCAGACTAATGAAGCTCTGCTGTCTGGACTCATAGCCAGTATAATCCTCTGTGGGACATGTGATGTGCCTAGTTCATGTCTATTTTCGTGATTGTTCCTTCATCCATTTGATCTTGTCACAAAATATACCCATCTTCGTATTAGTCAAAAGTGGCAGGAAAGTGAAGCGAAATAAAGCAAATCAATCATATCCGTCCATCCATGTCAACAATCGGTGCCTTAGTAACTACCAGTGCTATAAAGATGAATTTTGCTGGACTGATAGACCTAACAAATAGTAGTTCACAACGCGACATATATTAACTAGATTTATTGTCTGTCTGGTCGTGAGGAACAACAATGCGAAAAATCTAAAATTTTCTCAAGCTAAAGATTCTGTAAATACTAGCTTAACACTATGTAAATTATTTCGATTACCCTGGCTGTCAGTCTATTAAAAAGAATAATTTTATTCTACATCTTGAAGTCTTTATGAATCAAGAAATTATCATAAGAATTCATGAGCACGATAACACTGAAAGATAAAAATACTGTGCGGATGAGCACGAAAATCGGATTTTGCGGATGTGCACGTATTCTTCATTTAAACTCCATGGGCCAACAGTACTAGAAGGGTCAGTGCGTACCAAGCGGCTTCTTTCATTGAGTGACGTATGGTCAGCGCATCGAGTCCCATCGCCGACGCCTTGTAGCTTTCGAGATCGGTGTCAGCTACTTCTTCTTTTTAAGTATCCCTCCCAATTGTCCTCACCGAAATTTTGCGGATTTCCACTGGCAATCGGATCCGAGACCGTTCGCACCAAACCGGAGAGCGCTAACTTTGGTCCACGTTCTTCATTTCAGGAATTTGAATCCCTATCTTTCTGATGTTATTTCAAAATTTCCCAGGGCGCACTTGTAAATTAGTTATTGCATCCCGGAGTACTGTAGCGTACATCTTAGGGAATACCAAGTTAAACTATTAAGACATGTAATGGGGACTAGTGATAACTCACCTGTGACGTAGTCAGCCAAACACTGAGAACATAGAGAAAAGTTGCACTTCCAATACCCTCCGACACTTGAAACAATTTCATACTGACGCTAATAATTTGTTGTCTAGATAAAAATACCTATATCAGTAAATATCAACAGAAATTGAAGTTTTCCATGTAGTGCAGTGCAGGATGGTCTACAACGTTTAGATTTTCGGGCAATGCATTGCTTGTTATATAAGCAGAAATCGGTTTCATTTTAGGCAGAGTATGTTTAATTCCTGTGTGCTTTTGACCTCTATAATTCGTTGAATTCCCCAACCCGTTAGCTCACGAGTTGTTTGTACAACTGATGAAAACAAGCCGCTCGGTATCGTTTGACTGATGTTGATTGACAAAATGTTCATTTAACGCAATGTTTGTGCTTCTATAGCCAGGCTCATAGCCGAAACATGAACGTTCATTTCCCAATAACAAGCATTACCATTGAAACAGCTTGAATAGGTCGCCTATCACTTGTTTCATGCGTTGGTGAGCTCTAATGGTTTTCTTCCTACTCGCCGAAACAGGAAGTTCCGTTATGTTACCGATGTCAATTCACCCTACAATTCGACAAATTGTTTGGACTGGATCCTTTTTAAAAGACTTCCGTGATTAGTTTAGTGTTGCCATTGATGTCTTCGCATGCCATACCGATGTTCAGAGAGAGAAAAAAATAGTAAAACATGGCAATGGCCTTTCGAATGTCCTTCCCTACATAAATTGGCACGTGTACTTTCCCCGTATGCCCTTGGCAATAGGGATGACACAGAGACGGTCTTGTAAAAATCGAGACGAGACCGAGACTTAGTGTTCGATTCTCTCGGTCTCGTTCGAGGGTGGTATGATATTTGGTGAATCTACCTGAACCAAAAATCCTTTACTATGCTACTTTTCATACATACCAAACGGATATCTACTTGATTATTTATAGATAAGTAATATATTTTTATAGTAATTGTAAAGTCAAGTCCACTCCGTTTTTGATAGCCGGTGAAGGTGCAAGTGGTTCGGATCCCACTTTAATCGTGAGTCCAGTCCGATTAACCTTACTGTTCATAAATTGGACTTAAAACAAAACAAAACAACACCAACAAAAAAACTCAATTCAACTCAAGGTCCACTCGTAACAATTGTAATCTTGTGTTGCGTGGTTGCATATATATATAACAGTTACTTCTTCAAATAAATTCTAATTGTAACTAAGCCCCGCGACATGTTAAGTTTGCATCAGGTATCAATCCACTCTAGAGCGGCACTCAGCATCCCCGTGCCAGTCTCACCTTAACCGCTGAGCTGTTCATATCACAGACAGTGAGAAAATCCGCAGTATTGCAGCGGAACTATTTTCTGCGCTCAAGTTTGGGTCTATATATGCGAAAAGTTGCTGCAAGGTTAACCTGTCGCGGGGCTTAGCTAACTATCAACTCGCATAACACACTCAATTTCTTGCAATGGAAGTAACGTTATTAACAGTTACTTTACAACACTAAATTGTTAAGTTGGAAATTTGTGCGTGAGGAAGAGTTCAATTTGGCAACTCTGTTTCCAACTATATGTCTTGAAAAACTCAATATGCTGACCAAGGCAGAAATTTATTTTATTATAAAACATACTAAACGTAACGTTTCAACCTTCTACTAGCAAGGTCTTCTTCGTCAGACTCTGCACCAAGTACAACATTTGTAGGAACAGTCACAAACACATATGAAAGACACAACACAATTCCTATAGAGGATTTACCTGGCTGCAGGTCTACGTGCCAGAGCCTGGTTAGCCTGCAAAAGGTAGTCCAGGGTGTACTTTCAACAAAAACTTGTACGTAACTCCATAAAACAAATTAGCCAGACAATAATATTGTACAGCGTTCATCAAACGTTTCAAGACAACGAAATTTTGTAGTAGGCAACCCAACTTACACAAGCCGATGGTGGGTTGCATATAGAGTTACTCTATTTCAGGGTTATAAATAATGTGATAAAATAGATATAAGTTCAGGGTTATAAATATGTGCAAAAACCACATATTTCTTTCTTCTCCTATTCTCCCCTTCCTTCTACTCTCTTCTTTTCTTTTATGTAGGTGCATCATTGATGATACAGTAGGAAATCTATTATATTTTCTTTAATCAGGGGCACTCTATTTCTTTCAAAAGTATTTTGTCATCTGCGATGTAATACTGAATTATTTGTATTTTTAAAAACATAATATTTATTTTATTCCTTTTGTGTATTTCCTTCACATCAAACATCTTGTGTAGGTTAGGTTGCATACTATAAAATGTCGTTGTCCTGAAACTTTTGGAGAACGGTGTACAATAGTAATAACCAAGAATTCTCATTAGTGTAAAATATGATTTGTATAGTTTTCTTCAACATTCACCGGTATTCATGAAAGAAACATTTTTAAAACAATTGTATTGCTTGCAATTGGTGAGGGAAAATATTATGACCTGATTATGTCTTAATTTACTGAAAAGTTATTCGTCCTTTCTCAGTATTAAAAGAACAAAATATTTTAATATTAAAAATTAAATTGAAATTAAATATATTTCTAAATTCCATAGAACACATTTTTAGAAGTTGGAATCAATGTGAAGGAACAAGTCATATTCATTTCAGCCCTCGACAAAACACATGAAAAATGCAATGAAAACAACTCATGATTCTGTACTGTTAAAAATTGAAGTTAAATTTATCTGCCTCTTAGCAATACCAAGGAATTCCACACAATGAGCAGCAAGCCCCCCTTAATATGCATATAAATGACCAAACATCGCAGAAACTTACCTATTAAGTCATGTGTTGGTGTTCACATTCTTGAATAATAAGTAAGTGCGATAAGTCTGCTTCTAGAACAACACACTCACTAATTCTTTCTCTCCTAATTATAACAACATTTCAACGGTTATAGTAAAATTATTGTAATATTGGCATAAATGATCCCTTCCGTGCACCATTCGAGCCAAGTGTATTTTTCAAAGTTTGGTCATGGTAGGACTTACTATGCGACTTCTTCAGACACACCAAAAGTGATATCTAACTGATTATTTTAGAAAAGTCGTGTATTTTGTTCCTAGTAATTACGAAGCTAATCCATTACTAGCAATTGTGAGCCTATGCAGGTGAATGCATAGGGGAAAAGAGCCTGTTTTTGGAGGGTTCCCTACGTCATAACAAGATGCCAAAAGAAAACAAACTTTATTAAGAAAAACAGGCCCATATGGAGGGTTGGGCTAGGGGGGCTGAAGCCTAGTTCGATTTATGAGGTTGATACAAAGTTACAGACTTATATATATATATATATTAGGGTGTATATATATATTACATATTATATATATATATTAGGGTGTATATATATATATATATATATATATATATATATATATATATATATATATACACACACACACACACACACACACACATATATATATACTTTACTTTCTGACATTCTCAACTTATTATTCTTACCCTTTTTCCCTTCTTTTACTTGTAGGCTTATATTCTGGTAACACACTTCTGGAATTTTCTGTTTTCGAAAGTAGTAGTAATAGTACCTTTTTAAAGATGTTTGTTTTTCATACGCTAAGACATAATTGAAATATTCTTAAATATGCTAAACTTTTTCTTTAATCAGAAATGCAAACTACGAATCTTATATTTTTAATGAGTTTTTCTGTTTCATAATTTCAAAATCTGTAGGATATCAATATCACAAACCATGGCATAAGAAGAAAACATCGAAGGACGCACATATGTCGGTGCTTGGAAGTGTGTGTGTGTGTGTGTGAGTGTGTGTGTGTGACTGCAAAGGGGGGGGGGGTCAAACCGCAACACTGCCTAAGGTAGCCAGCCTCAGACTACGGGCTGAGAAAATATATTTGACTAATTGCCTAAATACACTCTGATGTGTTTGTGCTCTGACACGCTCTGTGTGTTGTTTATACCATATATATCGACACTCGAGACGAAATCGAAACTTTTCCATCGAGATCGAGACTCGATTAAGTCTCGTCTCATCGGCATCTAACACGAGTGATTGATGCAACTTCACGTCACGTTTCAAAATGATATTCGGCTCCTACTTTCCTGCATAACAGTAAAGCTTGTATATTAACACTAAAAATAACATGTAATTAGTCACAGTTATTACATATATATGCATGTCTAATTTTAATGCAAACTTTTTTTACATTAAAAATAAAGTGAATATCCGTGAGCCATGGTGACCACGGACACCATGTTGGAAAACTATGATCTGAGCTATTTCCTAATCGACCATCTAATATAGTAATCAATGTCAATTTATCCCACGTGCATTTCTTCCAGACAAAAGGATAAACTGTTTCTGATACATGCAAAGGCCATGTTCGTTTTCAAAAGGATAGGCTACACTTGCGACTGCTTGAATTTGCAAGGACACAATAATCGATATTCAACCATCAACTTCCTTTCCGAAATGAGTATAGCCTTTCATCCAAGGCAACATATGCCAAAACAATCTTTGTGTAGTTTAAATGAAAGTGGTTCGACCATGTATCTGAATCTTCAATACGAATGAGGGGAGCGAGCAGGAAATCGGTGGAGTTAAATACAGGAAACCCTGTGTCCATACTTATGTCGACACACACAACTTTTATTACTAGTTACACACAAACCATTCATCAGAGTTCGACATGTGGACAACCACGCATTCCTTCATTGCACTGATAGTGATAGCTGTTGCGATTTGTGCAGATAGTAAGTATATAATTTCGACTGACTTCTGAAATCGAGACATTGTAATTTTCAGATCAGCATCGTCACGGCCGTGTAAGTTGAAGCTTTTAAGTACTTGTTTTGTGATAATCTGATAGAAGTATCCTGTACCCATGAGTGTCCGCAGGGTCAAAATCGAGAATGAATCCTCAAATGGCTACCGTGCAATCGAGTGAAGTTAGGTTTTAAATATTATCACGAATCGCGATATGTTCCGTTAGATATGAGTCCTGGGTTTAATTCGTGGATATGATTATGGTTTGATGTATTTGTTGAATCATTTATGTACACAATCATTTCCTTGACTAACATATCGGTTGATATTCTGTAAAATGAACAGAAACGATTCCATGTTTTGTTTCTGTTACTGCGAGGAAGATTCAAAAGGTTTTATTTGTAGGAAGAATGTCCCTTTGCTCTTCTGAGGGAATGATTTTTATGGGGAAATACAAGGTACTTCTTAGAAGCAATAGTGGCTAAGTTAACTTTTCTCATTTTGTCAACCAACCAAGGTCAGAAAAGAACACAAAAGTTGAGAATGAGACATAACAGATAGAAGAAAACATGTACACAATGTATACAAGAACAATCTAATCAGAATAACTTAAAATTAATATTAATATTTTTTTAGTGCAATCACGGTCGGTGATAAATGGGTGCGTTTCGTATTTTGAAATGCATGGCAAAATACTACGGTCTGTAAAATTATGACAAAATTGAGAGAGAGATCCGGGTTCGATTCCCGGGAACTATAAGGTCGGATTTTTTCCGGCCTTGTTCCCGCATAAAAGCGGCTATGGGGTTCACCCAACTTCAAATCAATGGTGCAACCTTGGGGGTATAGGCGACCGGAGCGTGGTGTTGATCACATCATCTCCAAAATGACCGAGATCGAGAATGTGTGGGGTCCTATCCCCACATCCCCTAAATGTACCTTCATGGCACGGTGCTATATGCATGGGTAACTTTACCTTTACTTTTACACCCCCTACCCCCATCAGGACAAAACATATTTTAAACCTAGTTTTGCAATGTAATCGAAGTGCAACGTAAGATAGGAAATACTATTACGTATTATTTCGTTCTCTTCGTAACTACAATTAGTTTACACCTTTCAACGAGAGAAAGGGACTGGTAACAGTGTATTTAGGCAAAGAATCAAACTTTCACGGATGTAGTTCGTGGAAGTTACTTATATCTGATAAGACATTGCGAAACAGTGCATAGCAGTCAATGTGTTTTGTCCTATTCATTACCCTGCCATAAAATATTAATGGGAATTTTCGAGGTTTCGTATTCTTTGTGTTATTATTTTAATGACTGAAAATAAAGTGAACAATATCGTTACACTTTTAAAGACTTTTATGTCAACCACAAATATTGTGAAATTTCAAAATTGTTTATGAGAACAAAACTACGAGTTAAGAAAGACTACCTACCTACTACATTTCTTCCACGTTACAGTCTAAAAGCAGTAGCAATAACTTAAGTAATAATAATAATTTTTATACGTATGAAGTAACTAATTAAAAACAATAATTAAGTACCTGATAAGCTTAACTAAGTCACTAACTCCTCTGTCACAAACCCCTCTTTCCGCAGAGGGTTAAATGATACGTCCAACCCATCTCTGGTTCTGGAGTAAACACGTTACGTGTTATTTTAATTTCTAACATATTTGCACAGGATTTTATATCACTGTATAAAAGTTTATTTATATTGATGGAATTGTGCAGATATCTAGTTCATTGTTTTTTATTATTTTCCAAAGTATGTGAAATATAGATAGAATACGTAAAAAAATAATGTTTCCTGAACATTAGGGCCGTTTGTTTTGACTTGGGCTGGGCAAAATCAGTCTACAATGCTCTACCAATGTATGAAGATGAAAAACCCAAATACTTTCGATATTTAAAAGTCCAATTTACTTGATAGGTATTCGTGAGCTCTGCAGTCTACAAAAAAGGTCAAGTTACGTACTTTTCACACCAAACACATTGACATATAGGTATACCAATGAGGCCTTTACTTCCGACGGAAGCGTAATGATGATGCCTCAGGACGACTTTTCTGCTAATTGTCCAATAATAACAAAAGTAAATGTTTCAGCCATTGCATCGGAAAGAAGGGGAAGTCTTCAAAAATTAAATATGACTTTTTTCAGTATTGTGTGGTTGGACAAATTTGCATTGAAACGGTACAGCATGTTATAAAAATCGGAGGAAAGTATTTTAATTATGAAAACTTACATCTGATACATTTCTTGAATGTAACAAAAGTTATTTTTGTAAACGCTCTTAATTTTTTTAGGATTAAAATGTGTCAGAATGAAAATCGCTCTTTAAAAATTAAAAAATATTCAGTGAATGTTGGTATACTCTTCTGAAACGTGAGAAATCAGCACACAGAACCGTAATGAAATGTTTTCCTCTTGACATGCTGATATACCATATAGTTTTAAAACGTTACATTGAGCTTTAATATGTCAAAACCAGAATTACTTTAGAAAAAAACAAATTTGTAAATTTTTATTTTGTAATTATTGACCATATACTGTCTTTTTGTAAATGTTATCTAACCTATGTAACCATGAAAATGATTGTATGATAAAAATATGCAAAATAGAATTGTGTTGCCTAATCTTCATGAAACTGTGGAAAATAAGTCAAAAACATGCATGTTGAGGGACATTAAGTGCCTAAGTGTCACAACAGCGTCTCGGTCGATAATTGTAAGTTTAAAGAAAACTTCTTATTCAAGAAGTGCTCGTGTATAATTAATCACCATTGAATTATTAATTTCTGTTCCAGTACCTTGCGCGGATTCTCCACAGTTAAACGCCGCTTGTGACAAGATATTAAATGCTGTCAACGCTAAGTTACGATCTCTTCCAGCTTCAACGGCAATTCCAGGTAGGGTTACCAGGAAATAGAGTTCCATATATTCTTTTGTTTTATTTATGAAGGTTCAGATAGTTATTAATGAATATATTTCTCTCTCTTCCGTTGCCACTAACACACCTACATAGAGCGAATGATACAGCTCTATTTGAAAATTAATGGGAGGGTGGTGAAACATTGTAGGCATGCCTGGGTGATAAAGTACAGTCACCGGGAGTAAAAATGGGACACCTAGATCCTGAAATACTCGCTTCCCTGCAAGTAGCTATGTGTGTTGCCTAACTCCAAGGCGATAAATGGATTTTAATAGCAAATTTTCAGTTGTAACTTCTACCAGCGCCGTAGAGTTAGGCAACACACATAACGTCTTGCAGGGATGGGAGTGTTTCAGGATCTAGGTGTACCATTTTTATTGTCGGTGATTATACATTGCTGTGAATGATGGGTATGTGTGAAATACCACCCACGCCTCGCTCGTAGTAGGGTAATACAGTACTCAGCTCAAATCAACATAGTTTTCTTTCTGGTAGTTCCTGTCTTACGAAACTGTTTGTCTTTCTCTCACATTCTATGAAATCTATTTCAAACAATGCACAATTAGACGTAATATACTTGGATTTCGCCAAAGCTTTCGGTGCTGTTACTCACCCTCTTCTGATTCACAAATTATGTAATAGATTCAACATTCATGGTAAATTTCTGAACCTGCTCACAAATTAGAGATCGGCAATTGATTGATTTTGGTGTTTTATGTCAACTGTATGCACAGTAAGGTTAATCGGGACTGGACCTACAGTTTAAAGTGGGATCCGAACCACTATGTGCCTCCACCGGGTATCGAACCCGTAACTCCCTTGATTACGAGTCAACGACGCTACCACTGCGCCATCGGGGAAGCTCTAGAGATTGATAAGAACGTGTAGTTCTTCCAAGAACTCTATCTAGCTTTCTTTCTGTCCTTTTTGGAGTCCCACAGGGTAGTGGTCTAGGATTTATTTTATTCATATTATTCGTCGATGGCCTTGCCGTCCATCTCAAGTTCCTTCTAGTAATTACCTTCTTTTCGCAGATGACTGTAAAATTTTCAGAGAAATCTCTACTGCCAGTGATACAGATTGTACAGTGACGAAGCCAGAGGTGGCTATTTTCACCTTTTCTAAGTTGTGTATTCTGCCTTAAATCACTTTCCCTGCTTATAATACCAACTTGACTAACAGAAAAAATTGTTTTAATATATTCAAGATTGGAACGCCATCTTGGGCATAGGTGAATCTTCATTCATTTATGTTCTGTAATCGTCGCGATTAACCTAAGTTTTAACCAGTATTAAGAACTAGAAGAAAACGTTAAATGTAGACTGAAAATAAAAACCGGGCTAAGTGCCACAACAATCGATTTCCATTTTATTGCTAAAATATGGGCTAATTTCCTATGCCAGTGCGGTAAAAACCGGGCTATGTGATATGCAGTCTGCAAGTAGTTCAAACTTTAGCCACAAGAATGCATCTTGGTCTAAGTGCCACCTGCTGTGTATCAAAATACGGGCTATGTGCCAAGCGCCATGTGACTGGTTTTGTGGTTACTTGGACGTCTTTGAGGTTGTGTGCTGCGTTTTGGCCTTAGTTCAGTGTGTTACGTGTGTTGTGGAGCTTGAATAATGGATGTACTACCTAAAAAAACACCGTAAAAGGGTAGAAGGAAGTGTTTCCCAATTTAAGAAGAAGCGGAGGTCAGAGGTGATTTGAACTATAACAAGTTGCATACAGCTTTTAGACAACTTCATCATAATTCTACTGTTCAGTACCGGTTTTACATAGGCACAGTGAGAAGTGAGAAAACACTTTCCAAATCTCAGATTTCGGAAACCGAGAAAAGATACGTGTAATACGTGCGATTTGTTACACAACAAAATACAAAATGACCAGAGGAACAAAGAACTACACCGCAACTCACTCGAAATTCACCACAGGAAAGCAGAGCGAGCCAGAGAAATGATGAAACAAGATCACGAAGAATCAGCAGCTCCCATAAGTGATACCTGTACATTTTCAGTCGACTTGCAGCAAGTGTTGTCTTTACCAACATTAACCCACTGCCAAATGTATTACTTACGACAGTTGTCTTGTTTTAATCTGGGTTTGCACATGGCTGACAACAATCGGGGATTTATGTTTGCATAAGGGTTTGAGTGGCCGGGGAGGCAACGAAATCGCCAGTTGCATATTCAGAGGCATTAAAAGTAAAATAATAAACAAAAAAAATGATCGTATGGAGTGACAACTGTGGTGGCCAAAATAAGAATAAGATGCTATTGTTTCTGTGGATATATTTGGTTTCTAAGAACTTTGTTGATGAGGTTCAACATAAGTATGTTGTCCCAGGCCACTCCTACTTAAGCTGTGACCGCGACTTTGGTCTCATAGAAAAAAGAAAAAGAGTTGAGAAATGTGAGGTTCCCGTGGATGTTGTCAGACTTCTCTCTACTGCTTCCACAAAAAAAAAATAATTCTAACAACATTTATGGATGATGACGATTTTTATGACTTCAGCGCAGCAGCTACAAATTGCCTTAATACGACAACTTTAGGAATTGCTAAGGTTGTTTGGGTCAAAATCACCAAGGAAAAGCCAGGAACTGTATACACAAAAAAAAAATCAGTGACGTTGAACAGTGGGTGAAAACAAAAGTGTTTAAAAAAGGGGTAACGAATGAAACTATCAAAAACTTTGAACTGCCACGCCTGGGAATGACATCAAGATTGACGCCTGAAAAGAAGGAAGATCTTTTAAAAAATGATTCCATACCTAAAGGAAGAAAACAAACGTTTTTACACTGAACTGACACAGTAGCCATGGTTTGCAGAACACCTTTTACGTATTAACAGTGTTAATAGTCTACAGAAAAGTACTGTACCCTACATTTTTTTCACATTAGTTATTTCAATAACATAGTTTTCAAGAACACAATACTTTTTCCTTAGGGTCTACTATGTCAGACTGAAGTACTTGTTTCTTATGTTTTATGAATAAAATTTATTAAAAAAACTATTTTCTTATCCATAACCTGTTGTTTGCTAACTCTGCACTTGTACATTTTGCCTTTCATTATGTGATACTTTAGGGCACTTAGCCCAGTTTTAATAGCACAGGAGTTGGCACATACCTCATTTCATAAAATGTTCAGACAAAAGAAATAATTACAGGTATAATATTAAATAGGTAACATTAAGCTTTCATGAGTGTTTCTATGTAAGTGCTTCTGACTTTTTTACGCTTTTTTTGGAAGCACAAACCACAAAATGTGATACAGACAATGTTTTTTCTGTTTTTCTCGGAACTTAGATTTTGGCACTTAGCTCGGTTTTTGTTTTCAGTCAACAAATGTGAATGGTTTTAAAGCATCATGGACATTCAGAGACCAATAAAACATCATATGTGATACGGGCAAATTATTCTAATAGTGGATCGTCAGTGGCAATTCTAATTAGTGAAATACCATTGAAAGGTGTTTCAAGAAAACCTATACCACATGTCAGTTATCGTGCATGCATCGAGGTATATTATCAAGTACAGTAGAGCGTCGATTATCCGAACGTCGGTCAACCGAACGACCGCTTAACCGAACTGTGTACTCGCTCACTTTCAGATATCTGTAATGAAAAAAGTACGTGACTTAGCTGCTCGTAAGCGTGTAGGCTTGCTTAGACAGACCAAAATAAAGGATTTTTTTAAACGTTAATTTTGTGTACTGTGTGTATTGTTCATGCAAAATGCGTATGTAATATGTACATATTTTTGTTTAATAAACTGTACCACATACTATATATTCCTACTAAAGTTGCCTTTGTACGTTACTTTGTAATACATACTTAAAGAGATGCCTGTTTTTATGAATAAATTTACTGTACAGTACTTATTTTTGGCAAATAAACATGTACAGTTCGATTATCCGAACAAACCAGTTTTCCGAACACCCATGTCCCCCAATTACTTCCGATAATCGACGCTCTACTGTATTTAATACCAAAATTTTATAATTTGCAAGCTATGATCGTGTAAGCCCCTATTCAGAGGCTTGCTTTTCGAGGTGAAGTTAAGTCTGAGGCAAGCATTAACAGGGAATTTCTTGAAACTCTTGACCTTAATTTCAAAATGCTCATGCTCACAATGAAAACCCCTGCCGAGGAACTCTCAAGTGTGTGACAAAGAACTTCTTGATAGTATAACTCTCTGCCCACAAATGCATTGAATGTACTGGTAACATTGCAACTGATGTCATATCTGGATTTGATTGGCTGTTATGCTCAGAGCCGCCAG
Organism: Lepisma saccharinum; assembly: GCF_977018435.1. NCBI lineage: Eukaryota > Metazoa > Arthropoda > Insecta > Zygentoma > Lepismatidae > Lepisma > Lepisma saccharinum. Next base: position 206,379,830 of record NC_139229.1, on the reverse strand, counting down.
GAGGAAACGAGCACGGTTTGTCTTGAGGCAACGGTCACGGGGGAAAGAGCAGGGTAGCTCTGACTGTAAACGTGTATGGTAAGTGTGGCGATATGATGGGGAATTTACGTAGTGTGGTTCCTTTAAAATTCTATAGTTTATTTGTTCATTTCTTTACCCTATATTAGGTTTTTGTTATTCTAACTTTTAATTAAATTAATATTAGTTTGGGTATTGAGGAACCTATTCTTAGAATTCTCGGTCGTATGGCCGCATTCACTATACACGCATTGACCCCTAATTATTTGTCAATTTAAGTTGTAGAATATAAATTTAAGTTGCATATCATACAGTTGTGTGATTATGGATATATAAAGAAAGGGAATATATTTACTTTTTGATTGTTACCATTCTATAAAAGTACCTTTGCACTGTTAAAATAAAAAGGAAAAGATCTAAGTTTCTGGTTTTGAATTCGTAACTAATTTCCTAGAATAATGGACTCTGATAACAGCTTGCTTTCACTGTCCCTCTGTATGGTAGATCCTGCTTTATGCAGTTGAGGTTGAGCGTGTAGAATATGAGTAAATGAGCCTTTTTTACAGCTAAGTTGCAATAGTTGAGAGTTCCTCGGCAGGGGTTTTCATTGTGAGCATGGACAGCCCAACATCATACAGTACTGACGTTACACATTCATTGCCATAAAAAGCCTTCATTCTCTGATGAATGTCAATTGGGGGACACATTTTCTGCAGTTAGAAACTCGGTCACCACACACAGTTTCAGGTGCACCGACATAGTATGGTTACATGCCGCCATTTTCCTCGCTCTAGTTCAGCAACCCCTGGTGATAGAAGTTTGAAACTTGGATTGGAAAAAGGGGAAAGTCTGAAGAGTACAATGCATGGTTGCTCAAAATCCAAAATGTCTTTAGGACCTGCCCGGTGGCGCAGTGGTAGCGTCGTCGCCTTGTAATCAAGGGGTACCGGGTTCGATACCCGGTGGAGGCACATAGTGGTTCGGATCCCACTTTAAACTGTAGGTCCAGTCCCAATTAGCCTTACTGTGCATAAAGTGGACTTAAAATACCAACTAACCGACCAAAATGTCTTTACACCGTCACAAAAAAATAGGAGGCATTACTTTTCAGCACGCTCCCGTACTATCATTACCTTCTCTATCTGAAAGCCTCATGGCTTGCTCCGTGCACGTGACTAAGCGTCATCAACTGGAGGCGAGATAACCGCCATGTTTGATTTGCTTCTTCGGAATCAATGTTGGACCTTTTTAGTGAATATGGAACTGTAATGCAAATTTAAGAACTGTAATAGAGTTTACATGACGTATAAATATGCTTAAATGTGCAAGAGTTATGGTGTATAAGTGTTATGTGCTCAATTGCAGATGCAATTATGATGAAAAAGGTAAGAGTAACGTTCACATTTCTTCAAGAAGTTGCTGAAAATGAGAAATGTTTAGGGAAATTCCATGTGATTTGGTTCCTACGAAAAGATACAAGTTAAGTAACAAAGGTTTTATGCTCATAAATAAATAAGAGTAATAGTTCAGGATGTAAACATTTCATGTGTCCGGAATAGGCATCTAATATACCTACTCTTAAATGTGGTCATGTTTTATCTCTTGTCAACAATGTTTCTTTAGAAATATCAAATAATTTACCCTGAATTACAAACATTGGTTAACGTTAAGATTATTGCTTATGATTACAAATTAATTTGTTTCAAGATTTAGTCAACGTTTAAAATATTAGCTACGTTCGTGTCTACCAAAACAGTTTGTTGCTGCACATTTTATGCAAGCATTCGATAAAATATTCATATTATTTACACAAATTTTCAGTTTCAAAATATGCTTAATGAAAGAAATCTATACAACGGGGCAAAGTTGATACATGTGTATATTTACATTCTTATTTTATCCCGCTTTATGCTTCTTTATGCTAATCGGAGGCTAATGGAAGATATGTTGTGCATTCAAATACAAGGGTGCAATGTGTAACAAAAACTTCGATCAAATATTTGTGTGTAAAACTATCCAGGAACATATTATTTATGTTTCAAATACAAATGTTTTCACACAGAAAGCATTTTGTTACCTAGCTATGTTAATATGAACTACAAATGTATTAAATTTTATAAAACTGTTTCATATGAACTGCTTTTTATTTTTTGTCTTTGTCAAGCTTCAATGTTCGTAACTTTGATTATTAAATCAGTAACTAACTAACTAACTAACTCTTTAGCCTTCTTAAACCCGAAGGTTCATGGCTGCAGCAACACAGGCCTTCCATCTTTCCCTATCTTGAGCAAGATCTATATACTCTTTTCCATCCCTACTCTTTTCCCTTAGGTCCATCTCAACGTTGTCCCTCCATCTTCGTCTTGGCCTTCCTACAGGTCTCTTACCATCAGGCTTCCCAACAAGAATCCTGTAAACTCCTCTTTCCTCTCCCATTCGTGCCACATAGCCTGCCCACCTAAGTCTTCTTGATTTAATTATTCTAATAATATCTGGACATGAATACAAATTATGTAGTTCTAAATTATGTAACCTTCTCCACTCACCTGTCTCCTCATCCCTTTTAGGTCCAAAGATTTTCCTAAGGATCTTATTTTCAAATTTATTGTTTCATAATTTATTAACATTCTTCACGATTTTATTAACAGTTTAAGGAAATATTCCAAATGTTTATTTCCCAAGTGAACTCTAAGATCGATATATTAATCTGCTTTTTTTAATGAAATTATCTTTCGTTCAATAAAGTCAATAGGATCGAAATTACAATGTGACAAATGATTTAGGTTTAGTCTTTATTAACAGATATGTAACATTGCCCTTGTACCAATTTCATTCGCTTTTGCTGAAAGGTTAAAGAAATTAAGTTTTTGTATTGAGATTGTATAGCTACGCAAAATATCTTCATTATCTGGTTGATTAATTTTGGAGAAAGTTAAAGACAATTTAATTGATTAGGTAACTTGGAAAGTTTACGGTTAACCTAACATGGGGGGTTCTGATTTAATCAATTGATTTTACATACAAAAATTCATACAAAAGCGGTTTACAAGTTTTACTGTACCTGACAAATATTCCCGATAATATTTTTCAAAGATATACAATTTTTAAAATTTTCCGCCAGGAAGTTTCTAACTATTTTCAACTCTTTCTTTGTGCTGTGGTAGGAATTTTTGTGGTGGCCATAGTGTCTTCCTGAATAAAAATTTTGGTGTAAATATTCAATATTATATTTTTTCTTCTAACTATATTCGTCTGGAGGGTAAATGTCAAAATTTAACTTCATAAAAGAAATAAATATACCTTAATTCTCTACGGTAAATTACGACAAGGGGTTTACAGCGTTAAGAAGATCGCCTCCAGATGATGACGTCTTGACTGAGCTCTGTGGCCTGAACCTCAAGATGGTCTTGGTACTATCCTTCTAAACTTACAGACTCCCTATCAGCGCAGCTTGCTGAATGCTTTCAATTATCTATGCAAACATTTTCAATGGCAAAATTAGGTGCAACACACTCCTTCAGGAATTCCACTTTCGAGTGCCTATTTTACACAGAAAAGCCTAGACTAGAAATTGAAATAAAGACCCCTCTTCTATAAACTTCCAATATAATGACCTCCCAACAAGTGTTGATATACCTTTCGATCTTCCATAAGAACAAATGCTGGTGAATAACATCAATTTATTATTGATAATCTTTTTGTGTTATTTTCTCATTTTGAACTTTGTTCTATTCATTGTTGACAATTTGATCGTAAAATGGCAATTTGTGCTCTGTGTTATTTTTTTAATAAATAAATAAGTATTATTTTTCGTATATATTTTTAAAGTTTAATAATCTTAATTGTAATGCATTCTCTTTACAGCAATATCTCGCGGTCCTTTCAGTCTATTAGGTGGTCGTGTGTCGAGAATCTCCAATCTAAGACGGGCAGAAAACTGCCACTGCAGTAAAACGGCCGATAATAATGTAAAGTTGTTTTCTATATTACTTTTAGGATTATTGTTTTTATTATATCATTAGTGATCGAATTGAGGATAAGTCGGGGAATTTTCATTGATTTCCTATCTAAATTCCTTCCCAAGCAAAGAAAGAAAAATGTCCTCTTCTCTGCAAATATATGTACTACCATAGTTATTTCATTATTATTATTATTATTCGGGTCATTCCATACGATTTCAACCCAAGATTTTCATTTCACCATTTTAAAAGATTAATTTAAACTGGTAACATTTTTTTCCTTGCTTTTGGATCTGGCGGACATTTTTAACTAGCCGAGTGCATTGATTATAGCGTTTTCAGACATTTATGAAAATTGATGTTACTTCTGTTCTGTAATTTCCAATATAATGATTCAAAAACCATTATTTTCAGAAATAAATGTACAGGTACTTAAAGGCGCGTCCCCACTATAGCTACCAGGTGGTAGCGGACTAAAGTGCGCTTCAAATCTCCTGCATATGGCCTTGAACGGCTGAACAGCACCAGCGAATCGCAGACGTGCGGCGTTGCTGTGCTCTCCTTGACAAGGCGTTTCGCTCAACCACGCTGTCTCTTTTTCCGTATGAGATTTCGACATGGCACCGCTGCAGTGCGCTGCTATTGGCTATCGCCATTTGCAGGAGATTTGACGCGCATTCTAGTAGCTGTTTCCTTCACAGGGAATCTTGCCGACGCTCGAAGCGGGGGACGCAAAGACTGGCGCCGAGCGTGTCTTGGGAAGGATTAGTTCTTGTTTCTTCAACTTTCGATCATGGAGTGGCGTGAAGGAGTGGACGGACTCGCAAGTTACAGCATTATACAGGGTGGCTCAATAAGTCACTTAACACCCTCAGTACAAGGCCACTGCAGCATGGAATTTGAAATTGGCGATGACCAATCATTGCCTGGCCAAGGGGGAACCACATTGACGCCACCCACACGGTCGGCGGCCATCTTGATGTCCGCCATCTTGAATTCAACTTCAGAATTTTAAATGGGAAGGGGGTCGTGCGACATATCAAAATGGGCTAGAATTTCAGTGTGACGCTTCAATTGAATTAAAAGTCCTTCACAGTGACAAGGCTAATGTTTATGTTCATAAGGAAGTTTATAAACAGAATATTCGATGCTTTTTATCTGATAACTAACTTTGGACAAAAACTGGTTCATAAGGTTCCCATAAGTGTTCTGGTGTTCTTCCCTATTGATAAAACTCTGTAAAAAGTACCTTCTTCCATAAGCAAGGATGAAAAAAACTGTTTATCTAACAAATCCAAGTAGCCCTAAGCATTTAAGGTTCCGTTGATGGAAAATTGACTAACCAATCGTGTTCCACACAGCACGTCACACCATTAACTTACCAACACTAACCATTCAGCTTTGATCTGTCAAAAATGGGTTATCAGATAAAAAGCATCGAATATTCTGTTTATAAACTTCCTTCTGAACATAAACATTAGCCTTGTCACTGTGAAGGACTTTTAATTCAATGGAAGCGTCACACTGTAAATTGTTCGCGACAACCATTCATAATGAGCAGCTCTTAATGGATGTATCCGATTAAAATAATGTGCAATGGCATGCGAACGTCTCTCCCTAGACGTCACTTTGATCTCGATGCATTACCGATGCGCTAAACAAATTTTAAGGCATTTTTCTAACACCTCGAAAAGGAGCTAATTGGTACAAGAATTCAGTCATAACATTTACTGGTTAAAGATACGTCGAAAAAACCTTCACCATTGCATTTTTCGTGAAATTATAGCCCATTTTGATATGTCGCACGACCCCCTTCCCATTTAAAATTCTGAAGTTGAATTCAAGATGGCTGCCGACCGTGTGGGTGGCGTCAATGTGGTTCCCCCTTGGCCTGATAAAGATTGGTCATCACCATTTTCATGTTGCGCGCTGCAGTGGCCTTGTACCGGGGGTGTTAAGTGACTTATTGAGCCACCCTGTAGAAATATAGAACAACATATAACTTATTTTAAACCTTTAAAACACGTGTCATTATTTTTTACAAATGTTTAAACGATTAAAACACATTGTTGTAGCGTTTTTTAGACTTGTTTTAAAACAATTTTGATAACTTATTTTAAACCTTTAAAATACACAACATTGATTTTTACAAATGTTTGAAACGTTTAAAATATAGTGTTGTAACTTTTTTTTAGACTTGATTAAAACACATTTTGATATTACTTGATATTTGATTCTTTGGTTATTTGCGTGTTTTGTAACTTTGTCTTTTTATACAATCCGTGTCATTTTGTTTATTGTGGCTGAAAATATATATTCAGTTACAAAGAAACATATCGTAATGAGTACCTGTGGGTCACGTTTAAAACACCTGGCTCTGTTTTCTTTTTTTTTTTTTTTTACAAGTGTTGAAAACATTTATAAAATTGAATAGTATACATATGAAACAGATTTGTCTCGCACTGGACACGCTGCACATAGCTGTTAATCAAGGGCGTACTTAGGAGGGCGGTCTAGGGGGTCCTGATCCCTACCTCTCGAAAGACTTACTAACGTAAGTACAAAAATTAAATAATGGAATAAAAAATCCCCACCTCCCGAAAGACTTACTAAGTACAAAAATGAAATATTGAAAAAAAAATAACTCAAATTAAATAATGAAAATATACTTGTTTAATCCAGGGTTATTTATTTCCGCCAAACTTATTGGAAGGCAATGATTATATTGGGATCATACGACTTTGAATTATAGTACCAAATAATATTTATGCAAGATTTATTACTACTTATAATATCATACTGTACATAAATTATTACCAAGAACTTTACTTTTCGTCAACTGGATCTAACATTTTTTATGTTCAATAAATGTTCAATTGTTTATCTATCTGACATTAATTTCCTTGTTCCTTGCCAAAGTTTTTTTTTATACATTATACATTTTTAAGCAAAACAGTGAATACGTGCTGTTTCACTATTCTTATGCTGTCCTTTTACCTATTCATGTAATAAAAATATAATATTGATTTGAATATTTGAATTAATTTAATATAATTATTTTAGTTTAAACCTTATTATTTTTATTTTGAGACACTTGCTTCGGACACTCTTACCGAAACATATTTCTAGATACGTGCCTCTAGTGTTAATGTCAGTATTTTGTTGCATTCACGATGAATGTATTTCAGAAAGCAGTGTCGCTAACGCGTGGATACTGTGGATTACTTTATCTTTCTCGAACAGCTTGCTTGTTTGATGCAATTTTTAGGGCCTCTCCTATGGTGCAGTGGTAGCGTCATTGCCTTGTAATCAAGGGGTCCCGGGTTCGATACTCGGTGGAGGCACAAGTGGTTCGGATCCCACTTTAAACTGTAGGTCCAGTCCCGATTAGCCTTACTGTGCAGAAAGTAGACTTACAACAACAACTCGAACAGCTTGCATGCGTAAATACGTATTTTAAGAAGTTAATTAAGTGTTTACTTTATAACTGGAGACAGTCATTCCTTGGATGATTAACATATTCCTTATTAATCGTCATTATTAGAAAATAAATCTTTTTAGCATTGTTTTAAAGCTTCATTTGTTTAAAACATGTTTTTGTGTGTTTGATTAAAACATGTTTAATACAAAAAACTGTTTTATTTATTTCCTTTTAACGGAGTATTTTACGTGAGCTGCCAACAAGCCGTCCATCCAGACTGATGCACGTCTCTACACCGCAGTGCTGTGGGGACGTGTATAGAGTTCGGCAGCAGAACGACCTTTGCGCACGGCCTTGCCAGCTGGCATAGTGGGGATGCGCCTTAAGGTACTTACAACTGCGATGGGTGGAATTGTGGATGGACTGATAACATACCGCTAATCGGCACCGTGAAAATAAATAATAATATTTGTGTGTTCACAAATAAATCATGTGACTCCCACTTACCGTTTTTTACTGTTTTCATTACATTATGGTTCATATAATTTCATTGTTAGACTAAATTATTTTTCACTATTGAGTTACAGTCTCCATAGACTAGCTGATTGGTTTCTTTGTTATCATTCAAGGCCCAGTGAACACACGGGATTTACTTTTAAAATTAATTTGATTTGATATAATACATTTTACATAATTAATTTACATTGCAGGCCAGATTGTCGCTACTAGCGAAGACAGCAGATCTTCCTGTAAACGTGAAAGTAGACTACCAGGGAAGAAGCGCTGACGTCAAGGGTAGAATGGCAGATAACAAAATCGGAATGTCCATGGTTGTTGACAGTCGGACAGGTTATCTCAGAGATGGACAGTGCAGCTTTCTAAACGCGAGTAAGTGGTTTCTTATAGGTCATAACGGAGTATTAAGGTAATCCTGTCGTAATTGTACAATGTGGAAGCTTTCTTACGATTTTTTCTCCCTGTTGTTATACGTGTGCACACTCTCATAAGAAAGAATAGTTTATATACTTCACTACAAAAGGTTGTGGTTGCACACTGAGACTGTCCCTATTCTCAAACTGTGATGTTCAATGTTAATGTTACTTATGTTATTAATGTTGCTTTAACTTATGCATGTTTGTTTTTATATATATTGTTATATTGCTCCTATCGCGCTGTATAAAGACTTTGTATCTGAAAAGAAAAAAAGAAGAAAACAAATTGTTGAAACCATAGCAACGAAGATCAATAAGTACTAAAATGGTGATGGAAGTGGTGAGATTTCCTGCGCCTGTATTATATTTGTTATAAATATAACGATTATCGTTATTTACCGCAATTTTATTTGCATTGGTAATCGTTCTGCAAGTTTAAACGCAGCGGCGGTTATCAAAAGTGGCGACCCAGAAGCCAGGATTATTAAAAAAGAGTGCAATTTTCTGACAGTGGTAAGAATGTCTGTTGCAACGGAACAGAATTTTTGTCATGTGCTGAAGTAAGACTTACATCACAATCTTCAGTGTGCCTTGTGTAACATATGTGTGAAGTTCATATTGAAAAGGTAAAACAAAGTAAATCTAAATCATCGCGTAAGGAAACAAACATTCAGTCTAATACAATGACTACTTACTTTGATGCTGGTAAACATGTAGTCGCTTCCAGTATTACGAATATCACAGAACATGATATTTGTGCTTCAAAACCTGACAAATTAGCTTGTTGCAATTATCCTCATAAGGATTTGAGGTATGTTCAATGTACACAGTGCTCGTCATGGCATCATACGAGCTTGTCTTAAACTTAGAGTCACTCACTGGACAATCTATTCGACTACACTGGAAAATTATTATTGTAAAAGTTGCAAGCCAGATTATTATCCTTTTAGTTTGCCAGCCTATCTAGAACTTCTTAACCCGAATTTTGGTGATTTATTAAGTACTTTAAGAGTATTCAATTACTTATGGTTGCTTCTAATGAAGATATGAAGTCCCAGTTAGAACAGTCTAATGCTGAAGAATCTATAAAATCTCAGTTAGAACAGACTAATGAGGAATTAAAATCACGAATGGATCTTACTAAACAGGATATGAAATTACAGTTAGATCAATCAAAGCAAGAATTTTCACAATTTAACAAGGATATTAAATCTCAGTTTGAGCAATTCATAGTAACCTAACTTCGAAATTTGAATTGTTTCATCAAGAAATTAATGCTGTTAACCAAAGCTTGGATAATTTGACTTCTGATGTTAAATCACATATAGATTCAATAGCTTCTGAATGTGTTAAGAAAAACGAACATTTGGAAAGTATTTTTAATAGCAACATTTCTCAAGTTTGTGCAGAACAAGAAGTGCAAGGGCAACAAATTTTAACAAATAAATATTTGATTATACAGTAGATACAAGAGACAAGGTTAGTGATCACGATAAATCTATCACAGAATTTTCATTCCAAATAACGGATCATATTTGTAAGTTGCTGGTAGTGAAAATGTACATTTCGGAACGTATATTACTGATTATCATAACAGGTTGCAACATATAGAATCTCGTGTTGACGTTTTACAAACTAATTATGCAAATTTTCAACGCAACACAAAAAAAAAGCTGAAACCTCCCCTTGCACATAATATTTCTCAAATTAAGACATCACATGAAAAGGCTAGAAATGCAGTTGACTCGGGAGTGACTAGTTCATCTAGTTATTCTGCTGGTGAATCTTCAACAACACATGTGAAAACAATGTTTGAAGAACCCAATGTTCGAAATCGTGTTAGTTGGAAGCGAAACAAAAGATTTCTTTCAACCTGCAATAAGGAACCTTATCGAAATAATGCGCGTGTCACCTAATAGTGTATGGTTTAGAGACACAAATAATCATGCGATTAACATGCAGACAACTTCTAGACTGGATTCTACTGTTACAAATTTTTGATAAACATTCTAATGTTCAACAATGTTGTACTGTTGATCGTGAAAATAGTTACATGAACCAGATGTGTACATGCTCTCGAGAACCTAACCATCCTGTTGATCATCTTAATGTTCCTGGCGAAACGTGCGGATTTTCTCATATTTCTTCCTTGCAGAATGAGACCTGCAGACCATGGTTCCAAGTTGAAAGACCTGATGTAATTAATGACTGGCACAAGTTGTCGAAATGCTGAAATTGGTGTTAATGAGGCAAATACAAATAACAATTACGTACTGTGATAATCCACAAAGTCAGTGTGATCGTTGTATTTCTCCAACGTCTTTACCTGTAATTACTGTTTGGGATAGAGGAAGCAGATATTTGAAGATAAATGAACTGTCTCATTTACCCAAAGTTTCTGGGAAAATAGAAGACCAATCGTCTCGAGAATATCTAGAACACCTTAATTCTATGCTTGATCTTATGGACATTACAATTAACAAAAGGCTACAGAGTATTCTGCAGTTTCACCAATCGAGCTGCATACTGGTATAGAACTCAGAAGCGTATGTTTTCTTGATATGATCATTTTCAACGGGAATTCATGAAACAGTTTGCAAGTCCGGAAATAATACAGTCTCAGTTGTCAGTATTAAGGCACAGGAAATATCGGGTGGGCTGAAAAGTTCGTAGGCTGACTCATAGATGGCGTTACTAGAATTAAATCCATGTGATTTTTACTTAGTACTAACCTTCAAAAGATACGTGTATAAATTTCACAGCTGCCGGATAATTAGTTCGTGAGATATAGCATTGTGAGTGAAGCAGCTTTTGTTATTGTGAAAAAATGGATAAAAAAGAATTTCGTGTGTTAATAAAGCATTGCTTTTTGTCGAAAAAAATACTGTTGAAGCCAAGGCTTGGCTTGATAAACATTATTCGGACTCTGCACCAGGAAAATCAACCGTTGAGAAGTGGTTTGCTAAATTTAAACGAGGCGAAATGAGCATCGAAGACGATGCACGCAGTGGACGCCCCAAAGAGGCTGTTACCGACGAAAACATCAAAAAAGTCCACAAAATAATTTTAAATGATCGTAAAGTGAAGTTGATCGAGATAACTGAGACTTTAAAAATATCAAAGGAACGTGTTGGACATATTGTGCATGAATATTTGAACATGCGAAAGCTGTGTGCAAAATGGGTGCCGCGCGTGCTCACAATCGATCAAAAGCAACAACGTTTTGATGATTCGGAGCAATGTTTAGCGATATTCAACCGTAATAAACACGAATTTTTCCGTCGATATATTACAGTGGATGAAACATGGCTCCATAACTACACTCCAGAGTCCAATCGACAGTCAGCCGAGTGGACTGCACGTGATGAACCGAATCCAAAGCGTGGAAAGACGCAACAGTCGGCTGGCAAGGTTATGGCATCAGTATTCTGGGATGCTCATGGAATTATATTCATCGATTACCTCAAAAAGGGCCAGACCATCAACAGCGATTATTACATAGCGTTGTTGGAGCGTTTAAAGGATGAAATCACGAAAAAACGGCCCCATTTGAAGAAGAAAAAAGTGCTGTTTCATCAAGACAATGCACCGTGTCACAAATCAATGAAAACGATGACAAAATTATATGAATTAGACTACGAATTGCTTCCCCATCCACCATATTCTCCAGATCTGGCCCCCAGTGACTTTTTCCTGTTTGCAGACCTTAAGAGAATGCTCGCTGGAAAGAAATTTAGCACTGATGAAGAGGTAATCGCCGAAACTGAGGCCTATTTTGAGGCTAAAGAGAAATCGTACTATAAAAATTGCATCGAAAAATTGTATGACCGCTATAATCGTTGTATCGCCCTCGAAGGCAACTATATTGAATAATAAAATCGAATTTTGTCAAAAAAATATTTTTTACTATGTTAGCCTACGAACTTTTCAGCCCAACTGTTATGATCGTGCAGTACATGGTGATTTAGAAAGTTTCGCGTTGAAAACATATTCCAATTATTGCAATTTAGTTGAGAACCCAAACGAATTGGATATTATTAAATTAGTTATTAGCCAGTTACGAAATAATAAAGCTAATAACATAACTCGTCATGAGATACGTTCTATGGACCAGTTCACAACTATGTTAAGGAGATTTGATGTTGTCCGAACTAGCAGAAGAGAATTTATTTTCCTACCAGAAGAAACTGATAATAATAATAAGGTTAATAAACACAACAAGAATTCTGAAATTATGATATCAAATTTTTTGTCAAGCAAATAAATGTTATACACAACAAAAAAACTTGCTCGTCTTCTACTTATACTTCGTCGATGGATGATCAAGTACCCTTTACTAATGAATTTGGCAATACTAACTCAAGATATGGGCGGTTTAGAGATAGCAATGGAGGTTTTAGAGGACGTACAAATAATCGAGGTTATTCAGGATTTTCATACAATAACAGAAATAATTTCAGATTCCAAAGAAATAATGCATATTCTGGTATGTCCGGTTGCATTACAAAACAGGAATTATAATCAGGATTAACTTCTCAGTTACGTACCTAATAGTACGTAGGATTTTCTACAATAGGCAAGCGCAATATTCAAGTGAGCCTGCTGTCGCTTCTACTTACAGTCAACCTGTTAATGTGACTTCATTACAACCACAAAATGCATCTACGACTTCTGGAATATCAAATTCTCCTTCTGGAAATGTATCAAGAAGCACGACAATCTGGTATTGGAACATCTTCCCAATCAACAACTAATTTAAATTAAGGGAGCGGATGGAAGTGCCTTGTTCTCTCTGCTTTCTTTCAGAGGGGCCAATCACGAAGCCTTTCAATGTCAATACAGACGGTTCTATGGAAAGACTCAACTGAATATTCTGAAGAAGGACAACGTATAATTTAATACGTTAGCAGATCTGTTAAAGTCAATGAGTTATCATACAATACTGACGAGATTGAAGGCTTAGCAATATTATTCGCTTTTGAAAAATTCTACATTTATATGGCTGGAACTGAGGTGAAATTGCTTACTGATCATCAATCCTTATCTTGGCTAGAATCTACTAAAACTTTGAATCCACGATTAAATCGTTGGTGTTTGAAATTACAAATGTTTGATTATACTGTACATCACGTGCCGGGAAAATCTAATGAAGCTGCAGATACTTTAAGTAGATATCCTGATTTATGTACAGGTTTTCCAACTCTATCAGAACTACAGGGTGTCTGATAAGTATTAGCGCAAACTGACACAGGTGAAAGTACACGATAATAGAAGCAAAAAAAGTGTCAGTAAACATGGCTCTGCAAACGAGCCGTTTTTGAGATAGTCGCGAATGTGTGATTACAAGCCGCCACTGACTTCAAGTTGGTAACATGCTAATAATGTGTGCGAATGTGTGGTTACAAGCCGTCATTGATTGTATTTTGTAAACACCGAGTGCTTTACTCCTTGCGCGGTCCGAGGTTTGCTCTTTGTTTACAAATCAGAACGTTTCCCAGATGTGGCGTTGTAATCAAACAGAACATTTCCGAGAAGTGGCGTTGCAATCAAACAGAACATTTCCGAGAGGTGACGTTGAATGGGTACAATCAGTACACTGTCTAATCGTACTGTGGGAGTCACGTCAGTTGTGCTGGACTGCATAGTGAAAATGGAACCTTACAGCAACGAAGAGTATGCGGATATGCATTTTGTGCATGGTTAGGCTAACGGGAATACACGGGAGGCTGCACGCTTGTACCAAGAAAAATTCCCTGCTCGAAGGCACCCCGAGAGTCGCACATTTACTAGGGTACATCAGCGCCTCAAATAACATGGGAGCTTCGAACATGGTAGGAGAGCAGGTAGACCTGCACGCATTACGCCTGACGTTGAGGATATGGGGTTGGAAGCAGTAGAAAGAACACTCTCCAGGAAACTCGACGAGGAGAATTGCCGCATAAGTGCATGTAAGCCGCAGTAGTGTATGGAGAATTTTACATCGCAATTCACACTACCCTTACCACCTCCAACGAGTTCAGTGTCTCAGTGATACGGATTGTGTTACTAGAGTGACGTTTTGTTAGTGGATGCAACAACAGGTTGTACTCAACCCTCGTTTTGCAAGTAACATTTTATTTACAGACGAAGCGGGGTTCACACGCGATGGTATTTTTAATTTTCATAATTCTCATTTTTGGAGTGTACTAAACCCACATGCTGTTCATGAGGCACCACATCAGCAACGTTTCTCATTGAATGATGTGTGGTTCACACATTCTTCCAAGAAGACTCAATGGACCGAGGTACCTTCGGTTTTTGCGGCATGATCTTCCAGGATTGCTTGAGGATGTTCAACTTGATCCACGTCAGAGTATGTGGTACATGCATGATGGAGCACCGGCACATTTTTCTGCTGCTGTGAGACGACATCTAACACACAGATATCATCAAAGATAGATAGGTCGAGGCGGGCCTGTACCGTGGCCTCCAAGGTCACCGAATCTAAATCCTTTGGATTCTTGTGTCTGGGGTCACCTCAAAAGCGTAGTGTACAACACTCCCGTTGACACGGTTGAAGAACTGGAACAGAGAATTGTACATGCTTGTGACCAATTCCGAAATGATCCGGGGGTGTTCGAAAGAATTCGAAACTCAATAAGGAATAGCGTACAGTATTGCATCCAGATGGAAGGACGACACTTTGAACACCTCCTTTAACAGGTCCGAGTGTACAGTAATTGTAACGTAGAACATACTAAAGTAGTGCTGTATTCCTTGTTAAAGTAAGTAGAATGTTCAATAAAAGCAATGAGATCTCCTGATTTTTCATACTGTATTAATGGTATTTTACCAACTAGGACGACGTTTATAAACACTGAAGTCAGTGACGACTTGTACCCACACATTCGCACACATTATTAGCATTTTACCAACTAGGACGACGTTTACAAACAATGAAGTCAGTGGCGGCTTGTAATCACACATTCGCAATTATCTCGAAAACATCTCGTTTGCAGAGCCATGTTTACTGAGACTTTTTTGCTTATATTATCGTCTACTTTCACCTGTGTCAGTTTGCGCTATTACTTTTGAGACGCCCTGTATATGTAAATAACATAAGTCTTGATTTTCTTGACGAAGCACATTTTGGCAAGAAAGTCAAAATTCGGATTTTTATTGCAGTGCCATTGTACAAAAGTTACAAAGTGAGAATTTGTCAAGGAATATAAAAAGGCAATATTCGATTCAAAATAATATATTATTCTTGAAGCATTTGAAAGAGGATAATTGGAAACTTGTAGTGCTTACGGTTGTTGTGCCCAAAATTCCTTATAAATTACATGACTCACAAGGTCATTTTGGATACTACAAACTATTTAATAAGTGCAGGAGTTTATACTTATTATTGGCCTAAATGAAAGCTAAAGTGTAAATCACCAACCCTGAGACCTTCTGTAAACAAACCGTCTCACCGATTCGATGTATCACTCCGCGTCAGCTGATTCATGACCGCTGACTACCGCATAGAACTCGCCATGTTGAAAGTGGCACTACTTCTTTGCTGTTCACATAATTATTTTTAGAAAATAACCAATGTTATAAAATATCATTATGTACACAAATCTCTAAGCTCATTGAAAGTTACAATGCATATTCCTACAAAATGTTCACACTTATCTTGCCTTGCCATGTCACCAAGTTATTTTACGAAGTGCACTATATTTGGCGGAACAAAAATCGTTATTAGGATGCTTGTCAAAGTTTCCAACCGCAATAAATTTACGAACTTCCTTTGTCTTGTTTTGATCATTATCATCAATATATTTATTGGACTTACAGCATTGCATACGGCTGTTTATGCCCATTATATATTTTATTTACATAAGATACAATTTACATGAAATCTACAAACAAATTTCAAATACACTCCTATCTACATATATCAAACCTTAGAAATATACATTACCATGTTATATCATTTTGTCTAAAGAAATGCAAGTAAAATATATTCAATTTGCATGCAAGAAAGAAGCCAAATTTATGGGAAATGATTACTGGTGCAAAGAGTTAACCACAAAAGTTAAGCAATAAGTACAAAAGAAAGAGCATAGGCTTTAAAGTGAGACGTCATTTGCGGCAGCGTATCCCATACTACAAATTGGCCGTTGTTTTACCTTACGTAATGAATCCTGTAACAACGCTGGATTTTCGTGTGGATTATTTTACTTCTATGAGTTTGCAATGCTTTCTGCATGCAGGTGGTTTTGTTTACAGAAGGTCTCAGGGTTGGTGATTTGAACTTTAGTATCAAGCAGTTTTTGAACGACTGTTTATCATGCGCGTAAATTAAACAAGCTTACACAGAAATTAATAAGGCTGAATTGCATGTATATTCTACTACTCCTTGTTGGACCGTTACCCAATTCACAAGGATATAGTTACATATTAACATTATTTGACACGATGTCCAAATTTTTAATGGCATATCCGTTAAGGAAGGCAACGTCACGTGAAATAATTAACAAATTCAAGCTCCAATATTTTTATCACTATCCGGCATGTAAGGTTATATTGTCAGACAACGGTTCCCAATTTAAATCGCAAGAGTGGAAGTTATATATGGATGATAGTAACATAAAACATATCACCACATCAGTTTATTCGCCTTTCGCAAATCCTGTGGAAAGGTACAACAAAGAGTTAATACGATTGTTGCGATTATATACTTCTCAAAATCATCAGGACTGGGAAAAATAGTTGAATCATGTAACAGGACTTCTAAATAATTCAGTTTCGGAAATAAAAGGTTTCACACCTAATGAACGTTTCCTCCATCATGAATTAAGGATTTTATTATCAATAAAATTAACTGGCCAGATGATTTAAAGTTAGTGCCCTGGAAACATAAGTGTTTTATCGCCAAAGCACGTATTAAGGAAAGATATAAGTCCAAACGTAGTGAATGTGATGCAAATATATTGACGGGGGAGGCACATAGTTGTTTAGTATACATACAGTACAGTATATACAGTAATTTACAATGTATTTCGTTCTATGGCTACAACAAAATGGGGAAGTCATCCTAGTACCATGATGAATTTTTACAAAAACTATTACAAACCAACAATAGAATACGGGATTATAGTCTTTAATACAATTTCGGAACATGTATTTCGACCTTTGGAAGTAATGCAGAGGAAAGTTCTACGAAAGTGTCTAGGACTGATGAAGAGTACTCGCAATGTTGCTGTATACATGGAAGCATGCGAATGGAACTTAAGTTATAGGAAAAGAGAAATGTCTATTAAATATCTGTTAAAAACAATGTCAGAAGTTAATCATCCGTTTAACGACATTCTATTCGACTTGGTTGAATTATATGATACAGGCAAAATTAATAACTGCGAAGATATAGGATGGGTGCAATTATATAATGAGTACTATGAGGATCATCAAAAATTATTGAAAGTAAGGAGTAAGCCCATATATACTCTAGATTTTCCCGTTTGTGAATATAGATATATTTATTTTCCTGAACAATATACAAAATATGATTACATGGAAAGATGGAAAGATTATTACTTTATATATACAGACGGTTCAAAAAGTAGTCAAAATGTAGGATGTGCTGTTTATGATGTACAGAAGAAGGAATCAATTATGATACATTTACCGGAAGATTTTTCCATTTTTACAGCTGAAGCTTATGCAGTTTACCAAGCACTAATTTATACATATAAATTGGAAGAAAAAATATATTAATATTAACGGATTCCAAAAGTGTATTATATTCAATTCAGTCCAATTATGATTTATTATTTAAATGCTCCCCATACATTATAAACTGTGTAAAAACTTTACAAAATTTAAGGAGCAGGGGAAAGATAATTCATTTAACCTGGGTTAAAGCACATTGTCAAAATTTAGGAAATGATATGGCAGATTTGTATGCTAAACAAGCTAGGGTAATTCAACCTGTACTGGAGCTGAAAACCTGGTACACAGACCTTCTACCGAGGGTGAAGAAAAAGTTGAAGGAATACTGGACGGAATGGTGCAAAGGTGAATTCCAAAATGCAGGCAGATTTTATCAGAGGATAGCTAATTTCAATAGACTGAGGCCTTGGTTTACAAAAGTTCAAGGTTCACGGAATGTGATAGTATTACTAAATCGTATTAGGTCAGGACATACAACTACTAAAAGTCATTTACAAAAAATCCGGATTGTACAAAACCCAAACTGTACATGTGGCAACAAGGAAGATATACACCATATCATATTTGAGTGTAATAGATACACACAAGAAAGAGAGACATTCTATAAAACTCTTATAAACTGTGAAATTCCATTTCCTCAGTGTTTGGAATCTTTGATTTGTGAACCTAACCTTACAGTTAGATATATATTGTTATCTTTTTTTAGAAAATGTGGCTTAACTATTTAGTAGAAAAAAAATTGTTCATAGTATCTTTTAATAATAATATACTAAAAATGTAAGTTTATGTACAGTACATATGTAGATATGGGAAAAACTGCTTAGCGGTAACTCCCAAGTAAAATGTAAATAAATAAAAAAAATCAAGAAATTTAATTGTCCTGAAGAATTGCTTAAACTAATGTAATTGTTATGAAGTGATGCATAAGTAGATGTAAATTCGGACACTAAGATGACATTTTCAGAACTTTAGTAAAAAGAGTATTGAAAATTTGTGAATTGGTTCATTATGTTAAGTGAACTTTCTCATTATCCTGTCGAGTGTATATTAAAAAGAGGACTCAAAACTTAGGTATTTAAAAAAAATGTTATGTTCACTTTTTTACCAGGAGAAGGAGAGAGATTAAGACTGTCCCTATTCTCAAACTGTGATGTTCAATGTTAATGTTATTTATATTATTAATGTTGCTTTAACTTATGCATGTTTGTTTTTATATATATTGTTATATTGCTCCTATCGCGCTTTATAAAAGACTTTGTATCTAAAAAGGAAAAAGAAGAAAACAAATTGTTGTAACCATAGCAACGAAAATCAATAAGTACTAAAAATGGTGATGGAAGTGGTGAGATTTCCTGCGCCTGTATTATATATGTTATAAATATAACGATTGCATTGGTAACCGTTCTGCAAGTTTAAGCGTAGCGGCGGTTATCAACACATAATCTATATATACATACAAGGTGCTTTTTTATGGCAGTACACAACGGTACGCCGTACGGCACCTTTTTACAGGTGAGAATAAGACTAATAACTTATTTATTTTGATTTTTTGATTTGGTGTTTCAAGTCCACTTTATGAACAGTAAGGCTAATCGGGACTGGACCTACAGTTTAAAGTAGGATCCGAACCACTTGTGCCTCCACCAGGTATCGAACAAAACTAATAACATTTTATATTAAAGAAAAATGTATGTATGTGTAATTGGATGCTCTATCATTTATGAGCATACGACAATATATTGAATAGTTCTTACCATGAACACAGTAAGGGAACTTTCAGACCGACGCGACACGCGACAAGTGTCGCTTAGAAATTAACCCTCAGAAATAAATGCAACTTTTCGTACCGAAGCGACACAACAATATGCCCTTGTAGCTTGCCTATATTGTTCATGCTGGGCCATTTTCTCAATATCGTGAGTGCATCGTGTCGCCACGATTTGGTGGTAGCGAGTGCGCAGTGAATGATTTTCAGCAGACTTCATGTTTCTTGTCTCTTGTTACTTAAGGTGTTATATCACCATGTCGCCTGTCGCTTCATACTGAAGGCTCCCTTACGCACCATTGGCTTAACTGTGACTGAAAGATGGATTAACTTTAAGGGTGATCCTGATCCTGATCCTTGCTAAAGCTTCGGTGGTAACAAACATCCAGGTGATCTGAAGAAAACCACGGAAAAAACATAATCCAAGGCCACTGATAGATTAGTAAGGGAAATTCATCTTTGGACATAAACGTTATGCAATTCAGAATTTTAGTTGCAGTTTGAAATAAGCGATGACATTTTTAAGTTCACAAAACGCATTTTTAGGGTCTCGAGAATACCAAGAAGAAGAAACAACAAACGGCTTTGATTCAAATTCTGATTGATAAAAATTGTTTAACGGAAGAATCGATACCGAAAAAAGATTTTGAAATCAGGAACCGAAAAACTGATTTTATGATATGTCAATAACTTTATGACAGCAATAAAGTAAGTCTTGGACGACATAATCCATTTCTCTCACGAGCAAGATCTGAGCTTGGTTCACTATTTTTTTTTTCTTTAACCGTATAATTTCCTCACGAAACAACGTAAAACTCAACTCTATAACAATTCACGTAAATTGTCAGATCACATTAAGACAGAAAAATCCCCCCCACCCCAAAAAAAAAAAATCGTGAGACTTGAAGATTTCGGAGACTTAGGATGGAAATTTTTCAAAATAAGTGTTAAAACTAAAGCCAGTGGTACCGACTTTTCAAAACGCTAGAAGATGCTGACACTTGAGGAGTACCTTGGCCAGAATTTTTTTATTGCCTTAGCCAACGCAATTTTCTAACAGATGTAATCCAATGTGGACACTATTGTATTTAGGTACATTTTACATTGTCATTGTAGATAATTAATTACTCTGATTTATTGAACTTCTGTTTTGTTCATTTAGGTCCAGTTCAGCTTGACGTTGCCCTGCTGGAGCCAATAATCCAGGTAGTGGACACAACAGTCAACAGCGTAATTCGCGATCTGGCGAAGACCGTGGCCGACGCTGCAGGGTACGCCGTCCTCATCCCGGCAACCGAAATAGCATGCGAGGCTCTCACCACCATCCCAGGACCTAAAATCATCATCAAATTCTGAGCCACAAGGACATATGATTTTCATATGTTGTAGTGATAACTTGATATATGTTGAAATAAATTTGTTTATTGTGAGATTGTTTAATGAAAAGTAATTCATTATGTTGCAATTCCATTGCAAAAATTCTATCCATATTGCATACGCTGTATGTGATTATGATGGGTGTCTATTCGTATGTGTGTCATAAGAAGCATGGACGTTGCTAAAAAAATTTGTAAGGGGGGAAAGGATCAGGCACATGGTATAAAATTGATTAGTGGATATAATCAAATAGCAATTACTTTTATTTTATTGTTAATTATTATTATTATTATTACAATTCTTATATAATTACATCATTGAAGATACACTTCTATTCGATACACCAGAGGACTAAATTTCCGTACCAATTTCTTTCTTCTTCTTCTTCCTCTCTATATCTCTGTTTTTAAACATTTCGTGCCGTTAGGGAAATGCATAGTTATACGAGTTACACACCTCGCTCAACAAAATTGTTTGAAATTAGATGAAATTTTAATTACTAAGTTTAAGTTGCGTGACTTCTCGCATAAAAATCTAATTGTTAAAAATTTGAAAACTCATGATTTCGTTTATAAAATCAGTAGCAGAATATGAATCTATAGCTTGGTTCCTGCAGTTTACACCCAATTTTTAAAGGAAACTATCTTTTTCGTTTGATTTTTCTACTATTTCTACACAAAGTGTGTGAAAATCATTATATGCACAGCCAGTATACTACTACTTAGGGAAATAAAAAGTTAAATCTAAGTATCATCCTTATCAGGAATTTGATATTAACATACATAATTCTTTCTTTACAGTTCTTAGTATTTT
Source organism: Lepisma saccharinum (assembly GCF_977018435.1). NCBI lineage: Eukaryota > Metazoa > Arthropoda > Insecta > Zygentoma > Lepismatidae > Lepisma > Lepisma saccharinum. The sequence continues at coordinate 206,357,846 of NC_139229.1, read as the reverse complement.
ATTATGCGAGAAATTGTAACAAAGAGTTTAGAGTATGTATCATGTAGGGGTGAGTTGACTCATACACCACTGTGTCTAAGTATTAATTGCATAACATGTAAATTGATTTCTGCGTATTTGTCCTGGATTTGATTCCAGGAGTGCAAATTTAATTACTCATATCGTACTTTTAACCTCAAGTCCAGTACCATATCTCACTTCTTCAATAACTACATGTTTTGGTTAAACCCTGTATATACTGTAGATAGCTGTAATTTCCCACTCCCTATCACATAACAGTTTCTGTTTAATGTATAGGAAATACACATAGTGACTAAGCACAACATATGCTACTTTACATCAATGTACTAAGTATAAGTATCAAGAATGCCCTTGCTTAGGCTCGGACTCGAACACCCCATCACGCTGAGCTTACCGCTGATCAATATCACATTAAAGTACCCACAACTTTGTACTAAAATTAAGAATCTATTTTTTAAGTTCAATATTTGTACACTTCAATATTTTATTTATCAAGCATGTGTCTAATGACTGAAAGTGTGCAATAGAACACTAGCTGAATGTGAGATAAACAACTACGAAAGCGAGTTACCTTTGAAACCTGCCACCAGGATACGCTAGGAGCGCACCGTTTACAAACTGTTTAATTCTTGGACATACTACGAGAAGTTGACTATCTTTCTGATTTTACAAGCTGGTCTGGTCTGGCCTTTGTTACAACAAAGGTAATACCAGCCCTGGCCCATATCCATGGTAACGGTTGAAGTTTTTGCGTGCGATGACGTGTAACCGGCCAAGTGAATACATCACTTCAATGTAAAGTCACGTGAAATGACAGAACGGCAGTGCTGCAGTATGCAGATATTACACATCAGAACAAGTAATGCATTCAAACTCTCCTGGCCTGTTGTGGAATTGTAATGATGTTACATGATGTCTATCATATCACAGCTCACTATAAGTTTTTTCCACGGAATCGGAAACTACACGCTGAAGTAAATATTCCCCCATTTTAATGAACTAAAACATGGCACACAAGCCTGGATACTTTAGAGAATTTTCCAAAAAGGGGAGGGGAGTCAAAATAAAAAAAGTTCTGTTTCATTAGTGGCATATACCTAGGAATATTGAAAATTGTGTGATGGCTTTTCGGGCTATCGATAACGTTCCAAGAGTTTATTCGAAGGCCTATTTTATTCTCCGATAGGCTAATCAGGACTGAACTGCATAACGTGGGATGTGTCACCTTCAGTAAATGTACGAGGCAGCAGTGACACTATCGAGAAGACGGGTCATCGTAAAATAAAAACGTTTTAGGAGAGACAAAGGTAAAAAAAACGTTTGTGAAAGAGAGAGAAAGGAAGAATAATAAAAGGAAAATAAAATAGAGACAGGCAGAAACAAATTAAGCTTAAGAAAAAGAAAGGGACAGAAATAAAGGAAAAAAACGAGATGGAAAATGGAAGAGAGAGAGAGAGAGAGAGAGAGAAATTGAAAAATATGTAAGGAATGTTGGAAGGGGAGGGAGAATATTGGCATAATATAGCAGTTCATGGTTGGATTTGTGTATACAGAAATTAATTGACGATACTGCTGCATAACACAATATGTATTTCAAAATCATGTAGCAATTTAAGCTAAGAGATTACTGTTACATAATACATTCCTACAATAAACTTGTTCTTTGACAGTAACACTTAAAGTAGGAAGGCTATTATCCTTCCTCGCAGGCGCGGCTCGTGCATTATTTTCCTGGGGGTTCACTGAAGTCATATGACACATATTCAGTTTGTGCGAATATACTTTCTTTCATAGTGGGGATGTGCGAATAAATTTAGGACTGAAACTAACTACAATAAATTGTGCCTTTATGAAATAAATTTGGGGTTTCATTGGAAAATCAAGGACGTCGCCAGGATTTGTTCCAGGGATCGGAAGCAAGATAATGTTTTCCCAGGGGACAAACGAGGCACATTTTCCCTTGTAATAGTGTTATTTCCTAAAAAAAAATCCTTCAATTTGAACTTAGGCATGTCCCTGCAACGCCTTTATAATAATTACCATAAATTACTGTGACTGAAATGAAATTATATTTGTGTAATAAATAGTTTAGGTTTACAAAAATTTTCCAGGGGGAGAAATGCCACCCCTTTTCCCCTTCTGGACGTCCCTGCCTGCAATTAAAAAACGACTAATCAGGGAAATGACAACAAATGGCATGTGCATACTGGAAATCGAACTTGAGACCCTTTCATTGAAACGTGATAGTTTTTTTTTTTCACAAATTTGGAGTTGATCGACCAGCACACGCTTTATCTCTAATTTTGTTTCAACGGACGAGAAAGTTTGTATACGTTAATTTTATGCATTTTTAACTGTCATTTCTTACCTGCGCAGACAGCAACACCTATACTGCATTAAACGACGTAACATATTTTAATTCATCGTATCTATAGAGCGACCACAAACAAAATAACCTTCGACTATAATTCTTCGCGCACCTTCTCCTCGATCCGTTCAGCTCGGGCCATAAGGAAGCATGGTTCACCCTGTCCCAATCCTCCTCGTGGGAGTACGGTGTACAGGAGTCGCGGGTCTGCGCAGGCTTTTTTGCCTGTGGTTACACTATAATTCCAGCTTTCATTCATTTCTACTCATCCTTCTCTGCCCCAATTTTGCATTTACTCCAAGAAGCTCGGCACAAGAATTATACAAAGATAAGATTGAATATGTAATGAATGCTCTTCAAACTTCAACCTCACAGGGCAAACCTGGAAGGGAGGAACCAGCGAGTGGGTCTCACTCCAAGCGAGGACGTTAGCTACTGCTCGGCTTCTGTGAAAGCACGAACTGCGCATGTCCGTTTTTCGGAGATGAGGCTACTGCTGTGCATGTATTTTTGCCCATAAGCAAGGATCGAGCTTCTGCCTGCCACCCGATGCGTTGATAATCTTTGCTTTGACTGTGGCAGGAGTTGTCCTGTGGAGGTTCAACTGAGAAACTGCACCAGGGTGGCAAACTCGCGGTTTCTCCTTCTCAGCAAAAGAATTTGCCGTGCTACGGACACAAATACATGACTCATTGTGTAGAAATTTTAGCGAAAAATTGTCAAAACGTAAAGACATTGTTTATTGTTCATTCTCCAGGTATATTACTAGGAGTTCACTGATCCTGTGCGCTATAGGGCCAACCGCGCCTGCTTCCTCGTTAAAATAAAACATGGTCATTTATTATTATTATTTTATTGAGGGCTGGTCCACCTTGGCCAGGTGAAAATTTTATCTTGTGCCGCCCCTGGCTTCAATCTCTTAACTAAAAACTTTCTGGTTGCCCTTATACACCCAAGCACACGCACACACATACACACACAGAGAGAGAGAGAGAGAGAGAGAGACGAAAAGAATTTTGAGAAATCCTTATTTGAAAACAACAAACAAGTGCAAATTCAGAGTAAAGTATGAATGTTTGTTTATGACTGTCCTCCATCATTTTCATGAGTGAGTTAGCTATTTGTATCGACGCGATTCAATTTCGGAAACCAGTAAAGTGATGTGAAATGGTAAATATGCAAATTGGCACATTCTTATTTTGCCTCTTGTTCACTTTTCACTGGAATATTATTGCACTACAAATTACGATACACACTTCTTACACACACATATTTACACATCCGATTGTTATGCTTATCAGAATATATTGATTAGCTCTCTTGCTTTTGCCAAGAAATTAGTAGGTAAAACGAAAAAGAGAGAGTTTTTTAATATTATAATTACCTTCCTTACTGAAAAAAAATGATGTTTCGAGTAATTTTTCAGCACAAAAAGTACACACTTTCCCTTTTCATAAATAATAAGGCTTGACGCCATGTAAATGTATCGTACTATTACACATAAATATAACCCCTTGATCAAACTCAAAAAAGTTGTCATTATTGTAATTAGCATGAAAAGTACTATAAGTATACCGAATTTCATCAAAATCGGAGATGGTGGGTGACATGGCCTGGATGATTTGACGTGGAATAACCCAAGTGTAAAATTTTCTGTGGAAATATTATAATTACTCCCAGGTTTTCCAAACGAAATTGAAGTGAATGAAGATAATCAATCCTCTATCAGTCCCTATTGGTAATAGACTGGACTCAAACCACAGCCCTTTAACCTTATAGCGAATTCAAGACGAGGTGTGTGGAGAAGTAGAACTGAAAATCTTTAGCCTTCCCTTCAGCGGCAGTCACTACCTTAAACCGGCCAGGATGTCGAAAAGGCTGCTAGAGTAGCTCTTTCTACTAAGCGTGAATTGAATAATTAATACCCTCACGTTTATATTTTCCAATCATTCACTGTTCCATCCCTTCGTTTGGTATATTCATTTTTCATTTTTGATTACTTCTTATTGAATTTTTACTACATTAGTTGTTTACTTGTTCTACAACAAATTCAGTTGTTATTATTGTTGTTATAGTATCAATATTTATATTAACACCTGTTGGACCTTTAGATATGAACTTCCAAACCAGTACAACTCCGTCTTCATGAGGAAAATTTTCAAGTGAAATGACGAAACAAAAACTTTGAAATAGTGCCATTCTTCCATCCTGTGAAGTTTTTGCATTAAATTTATGAATAGCCAACAAAACGAAAACATTTTCATAATAATAAACAGGTCACTTACTGTCAACTTCGCAATATGTTGTCGACCATTACACAATAATGGCATTTGAGAAATCGAAAGGATTTTTGGCTTTATCAACAAGTTTACATTTAGGGAACATTCGTTTTAGAAAGAGCCATTTGTAATGTTGGGGAATCTATTTGTCTCTGGTAAGAATGATTGATTGATTTAGTTTATTTTACTTCGCGTTTTGTGCCTCTTGCTAATTTGCTAATTTGCGAAGATGGGGATGAGTGATGAAATGATGAAATTGATGAATGGACATTCACAAACAACCAAGCCCGAGCGGGATTCGAACCCGGACCCCTTGGCGTCGCAGCGCGATGTCTGGCAAGAATGATATGTATTACTTTTCGTTTGGTCTTGTGGAAAGACCCCTGACATTTCCCGTTAAGTCGTATCCTGCTTGCAGTAAGTTATCCACACCCCCAAACACCTCGCACTTCCTAAATCGCGCTACGACTCCAGGGGTCCCGGGTTCGAATCCCGGCCTGGGCATGGATGTTTGTGAGTATCCATTCATCAATTTAATCATATCATCATTCGTCTCCATCTTCGCAATTAGCCAAAAGTATAATAAAAACGAAGTAATATAAAGCAAATCAATCAAACCTCCCACTTCCAATTTTCGCGTAATGCCCACCAACACTTTTTAACAAGGGCTAAAATTAAATTTGGGGTTAGTTTACACCTACATGTATCTAAAAACGAACTTACACCTCCTGCCATGGGAGATCCAAGATAAGCCTCCGACTGAGGTCTTAAGTTCGAATCATGTGCACTGGCGTACGCAGAGAGGAAAGGCTAAATTGTGATGAGGGCTCTAAATACTTTGACAACTGTACAGTAAAACTAAAAACATTTTCACAGATAAAGAGTACAATTAAGAAAGTCCCCGTTTTCAACTGCGGCTAGAAGATCACTTGCTTGGTTCACTCGGACAGCCCCACTTAACTGACAAGGTTGAAGAAATTTAACAAAAATATGAAGTGAATCATTTTTTCTAGAAATCGAGTTTCAAACTCTGAAAATAGTTTGTTTTTACTGTCTGGTACATAATGCAATATATGACTCACGGCCAATATACTTCTCTGTGGGGCACGTGTTGTGTCTTGTCCTTGGGTGTTTGTGAATGTTCTTTCATCAATTTTATGTTATTGCGATTAGCCCAAAGTGGCAGAAAAACGACGTAAAATAAACGGGTCAATGATATTCGCCGTTGTGTTTAACCAACGTGTAGGAAAGAGACGTAAAATAATAATAAATATCCTTGAAAGTGCATGCAAGTGTTTTCCTTATTACCTTCTAGATGGCAGCACATTCGGTGTGGAAGGCTGCACCCTGGTTAATCATTCAAGAACTACGTTCATCTCGTAACCAGTCGCGTTCTGTAAAATCCATTTGCCTTGTATCACAAATGGAAGGCATATAAATCGGGAAAATCTAATTTCTAATTTATTGTTGTTATAAGCAAGTAAATACGTTTTTTGTTTTTACATTTCGGAAGAACTCACTCTCCTTTCTTTGTACACTTATTTGCAATTTTATCAAATAAGAACTAAATAATAATAATAATAATAATAATACTATTTTTAAAAAATCAGCGTAATTTGACGGACGTGAAGTTAGAGATTCTACGTTCCAATTTCTGATGAGTGTGTGTTTCTTTGGCTTTGTTCACATCATCCCGATTAACTTTCATTACTCATGGCCGTGTGCACGAACGAAGATCAAATTTTAAACTCGGATCGGGAAAGGATCACTGGAAAATTCCATTGCACGAAGACGGTTCAACACTTGATCGCGATCTAGGAACATCAAAACGAGTTTATCTTCTGAACGGCCATTCGCCACCGTTTTGGTGGCCGATCATGGTTCACGATACTGACGCTTCGACTGCAGGCAGTTGTTTTTTAATATAAAAAGAGCGGAAAGTGATATCGAGGGCGTGCAAACGCTAGAGATGTTGGGTGTACAATGCTGATAATTCGAGAGTTGTGTAAAGTAAACTAAAAACTGCCAAAATAATAATAATAATTTGTGGTTCTGTGGTGCAAAGTCGAAATGTTTCTAAATACTGTACTTTCTATCCCAGAACACAAAACATGTGCAAGTGCAAGGTAAATTAGAACAGAGCAATGTTACGATATTGCTACATGCTGTTGCTACACATGACAATATAAATATATAAGAATTAAGAAATTAAAAATTCAAATACTTACCACAATACAGTAATAATAATAATAAAATATCTTTATTGAGCGGGCGAGTTTCAGCGTACGCTGTTCTCTCGCGAATGCATTTCGTAAGGCATTGAAGTCCCGTAGAAGAAGGTTCCATGCTTTCTCCTTATTCTTTTGTCTTATGCCGTCAGTTCTTTTTTAAGATTATTATTTCTTTACACCCTACTACATCCTTGTACTCGTCGACAAGGTTGATCAGTACATTTCTCAAATTCAGATAAGTTTGCGGCCCGAATTACTTTCTTCTCCTACACGTTGATACTTTAACTATTCGGTGGGGTTCTTGATTGTCATTTGTTTTAGCCAACCAATCAGGTATAGCCATACAAATTAATCTCGGATCATTTGAACGGAATCTCTTGAACGTCGTTTTTCGTTGGTGCAATGCAAATCTTTAAACCAAGTTCATTTAGAGTGGATCAAAAATGATCCCGCTCATCTGAACTTCGAAATAATCGGCGTTGGTGCACTCGGCCATCAGTGCTAGAATTAGGTCGTGGCCCAGACCCAGTGGACCAGCTCCAAGAAGCGCATGAATTTGGCTCTGCAAAATTTCTCCATCGTAACGCCATTCAACATTTAACAACAACAAAATGCCCTCCCCGGAATTCGAACCCGGGACCCCTGGCGTCGTAGGGCGATGTGCTAACCACTCCGCCACGGTGGCCGGCAATGTGAATGTAGGACCATGCCTGTTGTCGGTCAGGGAGTTCATCGGACCTGGCCGGAAGGACAAGCAGATCCATCGAACTTACCCATATCCGCCAACCGTGGGAGAAACGTTAATGTTGCTTCCCTCACAAAATATCCTCTCTCCTCTCCACTCTGCCTTCCTATTCATTTTTTCTCTGGTGCCAATATCAACTTCACAACTATAGACTGTCTGTAAGATGTTGAATGAGAGAAAAGTGTGGTTAGATTTCCGCTGGAAGAAATCAATTTTTCGACAAGGAATAAATAAACTAATGAATGAATACATGATTCAATTCATATATTGTCTATGAAGGCAAGCAAGTAGCGAACTCCCTTTTAATAAACTTTCTATGTTCTTGTGTTGCCACAATGTCGTACACTTCGGCACTTGTCAGAACTAACAGTCAGTGTTATGGCAATTCCCAGACCTGTCAGTATATTTCTTCCTATTCATTCTGGAAAACGACCTCTCCACAGAAGCTTCAGCAGTCATGTCATTTATGTCCACAAAACAAATAAAAGGAATTCTTCTCGAACACAGTCGGATCGCGAAATAATCGAATGGACAGTGAAATACTCTTCCGTTCACAATATATTAGAAGTTTTTTCGGCTCCAGTCACTGGGATCTTTAATCTCAAAAACTTCCTTCTCCATCAGTTCACCTTACAAGTTCATCACTTCGCTTTGAATAACTAAACTTTACTTTGTGTATTATCCTTAAGTGCGTTGCCCATTGCCTACACACAAAACCTTAACAGGGCCCAAAATTTTCCCTCCTTATGATTTCGATCTTAGAAAGTCGGTGGATCACTGTCATCAACATCTTGAACCCAGCAGCTCATTTTGAACACTAAATCAGAGGCATCAATGAATGGTAATTGTTGCTCTTGTTAAAGTACTGTCACAATACTTTATTTCACACTTGAGAAACCACAAATCTCCAATGTAAAACGAGGAATTTCAGAGGGTACTCGAGCCCCCTGAGCCCGGGTGCAACCCCCCCCCCTCTTTGTTCAGTAAAATTACCAGATTACTTGTTCTATCCGCTATGCGCAGATACTTGTTCGTAAAAATGTCTTCTGACATATTTTTTTCTCATAAATTACAAGCGTATAGAACGGGATACGGATGAGAAAGAAATTAATTCCACACACCAGATGGGCCTGCAAAGTAAATGTCTGCAATTTCCTGATAGTTTCGGAATTTCTCTGGAAAATACTCAGAAAACTCCTGACATTTCACAAATTCTATAATGCCACATGTAATTTCTCCCCGAAGCAGCTGCTTGTGAACTCATAGCGCGAACATTATGATTTCATTAGAAGTTCCCGATATGGTTTGTTACCATTCAAGATTTAAGTATTCCTCAGGTTCTAATTTTTTGATAATTTGAAATTTCCCAACTGTTTGATAAGCCAGAAAGTCGATAAACCATTTTCCAAACTGTAAATCGAAATGGGAAACTTGTCCTTATTAGAGATTGTAACTGCATCTGGGTTGGGCATGGGCGTTTGTGGGTGTTCATTCATCAATTTCATCATGTCATCACTCAAAGCGAAGTAAAATAATGCAAATCAATCAATCAATTTTCGCAAAGTAATTTGGTTGTAAAAAATGCAGTGCAAGATAGCTAGGGAAGTTCTCTAACGTTCTCAAGTTGTTAGTCACAAGATGGACAGAAAAGTATTTATACTCAGTAGGGTGACTTGTGAAATCGTATACACTAATAGTAGAAACTTTACTGTTGTCCCTTTTTGGACCATTTGTAGTAGAAATGAACCCAAGTTTATCTTAACACAGTAAACACATTGAAAAATTGCAACAACTTATTCCAATATGAAATGCCTTTTCCTCATTCATTGGAGCAGTGTGTCAAAATGTTGGCACTGTTGATATTCTTTACATTATCAAATCTGAATGGAAAATGTGACAAACAGTAATAGAAAAGACATGTTAAGGGTCTGCATTGTAGGCAGTAGAAAATTGTGACAAGCTCTTGTACTCAAATATGCACATATTGTTGATGAATTGTTCTTGGCTACACTGCCAGTTTCATCTTCAACACCCGAGAGGATGTGTTCAACATTAAGGAGGTTAAAATAATGTCCTCGCAATTCAACGGGAGATCCTCGACTAATGGACCCTACACTGTTCAGTGTACATACATTCGAATATTAAAATAACACCCATGACGTTATTTTCAATTTTGTAGCAAGGAGGAAAAGATTAATTCTAACATTGTAATTCTTTTTTAAAGAGGAGCTGCGATTAACTTTTTCAAAAGCATTTTCTGCTCATTTTATATAGAAGAGTTAGAAGTTCGTAGATAGACTTAATTTAATAAATGTGTGACCTTTCACGTGGTGGCAGAGTGGATTTTAATAGCCAGATCATACCTAGGGATGCTATACGTCCCGGATTTTCAGGGACAATGCCGGAATGGTATCATTTGTCCCGGTGTTCTGAATAGTTTCTTCGGGATGCACAAATGTCCTTAACCTGCTTACTATAAGGAGTCAATGTTTGGGTGCCTATCTGTTCAGTCCGCAGTTTTCAAATAAAGTTCCCACACAATGCGTGATGTAAGTGACAATTATGTTGTACATACATACAACTTTATCGGGTCCCCACCCCGCTCCCTAACACGCTAACGGTCAGTAGTGTCCCACATTTTCACTTATGAAATATGGGAACCCTAATTGAACCAAAAGTTGAACCCCCCCCCTTCCTTTACGTGAGCTATATATACACACCCATGCCCACTGTGCATAAGCATGGTCCAAATTATTTATTCTTTAACAATTAGGCCTTACAGATGCACACACATTCATGTAAAAATATTACTTCTTCTATACTACCCTAGATAGAAATATCAACAATGTAGTCCACAGAACAAGAACAAATTACAATTACAATTACAACTGTTTAAAAGATAGCAAACACTGTATACTGGATACAGGACTATTGTTTCTTGTGCTAGTTTCTGTCTTCGTTAAAATCACGGCTGTATTGCATTACTTATAACTTAATATAGTAACGACTATCTTGTATTGGTGAGAGCTTATGACTTCATTTAGAGTCAGGTCCTTGTTGTAGGGGTTAGTATATGCTTTTATTTAGAGCTAGGAACGTGATATTTTATTTACATTCGTGCTAGTTTATGTGATTTTATGATAGTTTTTGTATTTATGTCAATTTTGGACTTGCTTATTCATCGGCTGAATACAACCAGACAAAATACCTTCGATATGGACAAAACACACAATTCTTATTCAATATTTGCAAGCGTAGTTCCCACCGGAAGTTTTCTTGTCAGTGAAGCCTCATCATCCATTGAGTACCCAAACCAAAACGCTGGTTTTTAAACAAACGATAATTATCAAATGCCATCTCACTACAGATGAGGAAGGCTATGACCTCCAAGTTTACGGTTGGCTATTACGCTACTTCAACCGCACAACGAACATCAATCAAATGTATTCCAGGGATGCAGCCACTCCCAGAACAGAAAAACATAAAGAGCCGAGAAAAATAGAGTTGCTCATGAGAGGATTTTGTTAAGTCAATCATTCCAGATACTGGTGGCAGGATAATTGGCTAGCGCTTTGATTTATATCGAAATACACAAAGATGTCGCAATGTTGTATTTCCGTGAAGCAAGTGATATAAGGGCTCCATACGCTGTTCCTTTTCTTACATAACACTTAGTGTTCTTCCAGTACACCGATAGAAGCAACTGAAGAATTCATGGAACTAACCCACGTGATCTTCGTTGTGATTTTCGCACCTGCAATATTTGTAAGTCGCAGCATTTTATAATAACGTACTTTATCTTTCAATAGCCAAGCCAGAATTGCCATCGAAAGAGACATGTAAAGGCACATCCAAAACCTTCAAGTTTGTTGATAAACACGAAGGCTGCAAGTGATATTCATGCCGTTTTCTTTTTTTTAAAAATATTTTTTTGTCATATGACCTCGTTCATTCGAAGCGTTTATTTTAAAATTAATTAATGGTAAAGGTCTGAGTGTTTCCAAAATAGACAAGTCGATGAAGAGAAAAATGAATACAATGCAGCTCTGTTGTTTACAATCATTCAGGGTTTGTGTTACGCATCTGGTGAATGGTAATATATAACATATGTGGCAACACATAAAAAACCGATACGTTAGCCGCTAGACCAGAAACACTGGAAGTCGAAACATTTAACTACGGATTAACATAACACATGCTTATACAACTGACACTATACTCGCACAAGAAATTTGCGAACTCATAAATTACTTCAGAAGTCAGAAATGAAAGGACAATTTTTTGTAGCTAATATGAACTCAATAGGCTACTAATTTCAGTGAATAAACTTTTAAAAATGTTGTATCTTAATTCCAGGCACTGAAATGTCGCGAAGGAAGCACTTCACACGAGACCCTGGAAGTAGTTGTGAGGCAGTGTATGAGGAACAGCTCTGACTCTTTCGAATCCGGTAAGATCACTTAAATTTCAAGTGTCAGTTATTTGATTGTAACTTCAGATTGTCCTAACGTATACGTATAGGTGAATTTGAATGAAGCTTCGTTAAAACTAGGTTGTGAAAAATGTTCCCACGTAAATAATAATAATAATAATAATACAGTAATCCAGTAGAAATGACTTACGACGATGTGTCAGTGGTTTCATCACACCATACATGGAAGTCGATACTAAACACGCACTCATCATTGCCCCTCTCTTTCATTTTTATAGGTAATGGACACTTCAGTGATGTCTACACGAACAATTCAAAGAACAAGTACCGAGGGAAGAGAAGCAGATATGAATCGTCATCATCATCACCTACGTCTGATCTGCAGAATGTACAACCTGTTAGTAGCTTATTTATGTTCAATTTCTTATTTTCTCAATTAGCATCTTCATTTAATATCTAAATCAAGGGGTCCCGGGTTCGATACCCGGTAGAGGTACATTGCACAGTGGTTCGGATCCCACTTAAAACTGTAGGTCCAGTCCTGATTAGCCTATCTGTGCATAAAGCGGACTTAGAAAATAATTCAAGTAACTCATTTTAATGTCTAAACTTGATTGTCGTTTTGAGATTTTAGGATGCAAGTTAGCAGTAAAAACACTTCACAGTGGCAACTTATATAACTTACTTTGTATATGGGCCTGTGTGGGCTCGAGCCCACCCAATAATTTGCCTCCTATTGCTATTAAATTTTAGGAATAAAGTTCCGTGTTTAAAAAAAAAACTGTTTCATAATTATACATCTAAAGAACTATTCCATTCCAACTTTATTAGTACTGTCCATACTCATTCATTACATTGCTAATTTGATATTTGTCAGTCCAAAAGTAATGGAGGGTAAGGACTTATGTGTTTACTCAGCAAATGTCTGAGTTCAGCCCAACCAATGATTTTCAAAAGTTGTAACCACTTGAACTCATAAACTACTACATAGATAAAATATGTTTAAAATTGCTGTGCAAATACATACTGTATTACATTGTTTGTACCACGTACGAGTATAATACTTATAAACGTATACTTTCTTGTTTCAGTGCATCATTCAATGTGTTTTTCGGCAGATGCAAATGGTGAGTTAAATTACATGTCAATATTTGTTTGGAATTCGTATATTTCCGTTTAGTAATTTTTATTCAGTAATTTTATTATTAGTAAGAGAACACAATTCGTAATATTGCAATTATGTGGAATTAATTTCTAATGTGTTACTTATCTTCATAATGAATGACAATAAGCCTAGGAGCCCCCGTGGCGGATTGGTTAGCACATCGCGCTACGACGCCAGGGGTCCCGGGTTCGAATCCTGGCCTGGGCATGGATGTTTGCGATTGTCCATTCATCAATTTCATCACATCATAACTCCGATCTTCCGATCTTCGCAAATTAGCCATATGTGACACAAGAAGCAAATGAAATGAAATCAAAATAAGCCTAGGAAAATGCAAGCATGAATAGGTACATACATTTACTATAATTATGATAAAACATTAAATATTAATACCACAATAAAACATAAAACAACAAAAAACAAATTCTTGTATGTTAATAAGTTGAAGCCATGATCTTGTAAACTGTATCTCGATAGCATATGGCATCTCTCCAACTTTCTTCATAGCTTTGCAATTGAATAACCGAAAGAAAATTAATGATATGCGAATAAATTTCTATTGCAGCTGGACGATTCTGGAATGCCGGAGAAGTCTGTAGTCACTAGAGTAATGCAGCAAGGGATCAACAATCGAGAAGTCCGTCAGTTCGTAGAGGATTCTGTTGACGACTGCTTCGAATCCATGGAAGGGGGTAAGCATCAGGTCGCTTGCAAAGTGTTCGAAGCGTTAGTACCCTGAGCATTATCAAGTCACATATTTAACGCCTATCATTATAATACTCACAGTGTGGCAACAAGGTGTCCTCAAACGGTTGATTTCGTACCACAGACAGTAAGATTAATTTTTCTTAGCATTTGTAATTTTGTATATTTCAAAGATATGATCATCTCATATGATGGAGTTGAAAAATGTGACGAAGGTTTAAATGAAGTAAACAGCAACACTTTCATATTCAACACAACATTCATTGCATGAAACTTGTTGAGTGCCAAGAATAGAAACTTATATTGGCATTGTAATTGAAGAAATTTTTCATTAAGAGATTCCTGTTTGTTTCATTGGGTACATATAAACCAATAAAAAAATTAACACGATACTATAAACACATGCAGTATTTCGCAAGTAATTGGAATGCAGTGACTTTATGTTTTTCGTTTCAAAATGTCGAAAACGCTAACAGACTACTTTTTAGATTACTACCATGTTATTTTTAGTATTCATTATAGTGTTTGCAACAAGTAACCATATTATTATTTCAATCATTCGATTTTTATTGCATACTAACGATGTTAATATACATTAAGTGCAGGAAATTCGTAAATCAAGTAGCGTAGAACTGTAAACTACAGAGAAAATTTGTGCAACTCGATTTAGTTTTGAACGGAACGTTGATTGATTGATTGATTTGGTGTTCTAAGTCCACTTTGTGCACAGTAAGGCTAATCGGAACTGGATATACAGTTTAAAGTGGGATCCAAACCACTATGTGATACCCTCTACCGGGTATCGAACCCGGGATCCCTTGATTACAAGGCGACCACGCTACCACTGCGCCATCGGGGAGGTACTTGAAAGAAACGTCTCAGCAGTATTGCCTTGCATACACACAATGGAATACACACAAGTAAAACATTTTAAAATTGCATATATGTTTCCATATTGCACATCCCTAATGCTCTTTTCTTCTTGGCATCTCGTTTTTTGGTTATCCTTATTGTAAGAACTACGCGACATTAAAATCTAACAGACTGACAGCGAAATCCGAAGGTAGAAAGGATAAGGTGCTACTAATGTAAGACATCCAACCAAGTATAGACTTGATATTTGTTGTGGCTGTATGAATTCGTGAACATTAAGATTAATTTATTATTAACGTTATTTCTATGTATTCTGTATAGTTTATCTTATCTGTTAATGTTTCTAGTTACATAAGAAGGAACATTTAGATTAGATTTGTTCATTCATGTGCGAGCCATAAGCTGTACGCATTACACAACATTTGGATTTTTTACAATATATACTTTGCATTAAGTTTATCTTATATGCTGTCTGCTAAGTATACATTCTCTCCCCTCCCCTAACAGCTCATTCACTCCACTCGTTCTTCTTCCAGTCTTTCTTCCTTCTTCCTCGCCTCGCTTCTCTTTTCCTTCACTTTCACCAAAAAGACTCCCACTTTCTCTAACTTTTCCACACTAGCTGCACTCTGTTCCACAACTAATTTGAGTGCTTCTTCTTTTCCCACACCCTCCAGCCATTTGTCCTGCAGGGCGCGCGTTCCCGGACACGCAAACAGATGATCCGTCCCGTCATTCCCCTTACATATTATACATTCATATGCACCTCCCTCTCTTTTCAGTGCACTGTGTCTCCCCCCAGTCTCAGCCATACTAATCCCTCTCTTGCTTCCTTGCTTACTTTATTGATATAATTTGCTTGTCCCCATTCCCGAATGTCCCTTGTCTGGAAGTCTAGTGATATTTTAGTTGTAGTTTCCATCATTATTTCTTGCCGATTTATATCTTGTAGTCGCTGTTTAACGATTTAAGTGTTCCCTGGTCTACGTGCTCTTCTTCCCATACCCATCTCAACCCGATTTCGAATAGTTTACCTTTAACTTCTTTTGCCCACGAGTCTATTTCCTCTCCCCTTACTTGTTGTATGAGAGCCTTCCCTTTGATAGTGTCTCCCCCTGCTATTATAAGAGTTGCCCAATATTTAACCCTTCTCCACGTTAGTCTGGTGTTCTCCCTCGCTAGCCCCAATTCCCGTAGTACCCCGCTGTTTGCGGTGCCTGTTGCGACATGCAGGTTTTTTTTTTAAGAAGTTGCACTGTATTTGGTTAATTATGTTTTCCCCCGTTGCCTCCCAGATTTCCACCCATACCCAACGGAAGATATTAATAGGGCTCGATATAGCTTATCGACGGAGCTCATTTCATAGTTTTGCAGATTTCTTGTTATTCCCATTATTTTGTCCGTTACAGCTCGCGCCTTCCCCCTCACTGTTTGTAAGTGTCTCGCCCATGTTCCTGTCATAGTGATTGTTAGACCCAAGTAATTTATCCGTTTAAGCCTTTCCAGTTCTCGACCCATAAAGTTCCACTTCTCTCTTCCCGTACGCATACCCATTTTTAAACACAACAATTTTTGTTTTGGCCTTATTTACTTCTAACATAGAGTCACGGCTAAACCTTTCCAATCCGCCGAGCGATCTTTGCAGCCCTGCGTTTGTCTCCGAGATCAGAGCAACGTCGTCCGCGAAGAGGAGAGCCAGACCCTTCGCCGTCCCGACCTTTGGGGTGTCGGCGTCTTCCCCCTCTATATACGTGACAATGTCATTTATATAGAGTATAAACAGGAGTGGGGATAAAACACATCCTTGCTTCACACAAGCCCCCGATTTTCTATTTTCAGTCACCGTTGTTGCCTGGCACCTGACACAGAATTCCACCCTCCTATATATAGCTCTTAACGCGTTAACCGTCCTCGTAAGGTTTGTTTCTTGTGCTCGCAATTCTTTCTCCTATTTGGAAGTCTCTCAGCTCCGTTAATAGTTTCCTGGAGCAAATTGCGTAATCAATAACGCTTTTACCCGATTGTGCCACAAACGTAAATTCCCCCTCCCGATCACCGAAATATTTCCCATTTAGTATTTCTAAATTCATAGCCTCGCAAAGTTGCACCAGTTCCCTCCCGTCCGTGTTAATAACTTTATCTTTACTTCTCCTTTCCACCCCCTTCCCACTTCCCTTTCGACCATGGTATCATCATCTCCAATCCTTGCATTCAGATCCCCCAGTACTAATATCCCTGCATTTAGGTATTTCTCTGTTATATTCTGGAGGCAAATTAGAAGATTTTCGAAGAATTGATCTCAATAGAATTTAGAATTTTTTGGTGGTCTGTAAGCCACTGCGATACACAGTTGCCAATTGTTAAGATTTGCTTTGAAAGCAACAAGTTCCCTACATCCCGTGTTAATTTCTTCTATCCCGCGTACCTCCCCCTCTTCCCCACCCTTTGCGCGCCCTGTAGAATGCAATGGTTGAATACATTGGGAGTTTCCCCCTCCGGCATCCAAGTCTCAACCATGCAGAAATTTCAATACGGAGGGATTTCCCACTTTTCCCTTTATGCCCTCAATGTTCCAAAATAGGATGTTGGCCCTCTCTTCGCCAACCTCACTATTGTCTATGGCCGTTTGCTGGAAACAAGGCTTAATGGTGTTTTAATTAATTATGATATTGACTCGTTGACATCTATTAATTCTGACCACAATAGCTCATTTTTATATATTTTTCCAGAAACGGACAATGATGGAGATGGAAACAAATGTGAATATTCTAAAAAGCTGGCAATATGCTTGGTAGAGAAAGGAAGTAATGTAAGTTATTAATCTGATGATTTTTTATTATTATTCCTGAAAAATCACATTTAGTGTTCATTGAGAATTTCATTCATTATTTTTTTGCGTGCCTATATCGATGACACTAATTTGTTGGCCGATCATTAAAATTTTATATCTCTTGAGATCTGGGATTTACAGTTTTATGTTCATAAGGAGTCACAGCATAATAACGAAACAACTTTCTGGTGAGTACAATTAAGTCATTTCTTAAATCACGATATTCATCATCTATTACAGCTGATGATTTTTCATATGTATGCGTTTGTTACATACCTAGTCTGGCCATAAATACTGTTACAAACTTTCGACTTGGACTGTACATCTGGTAGTCAGGTTCATGAACCATGCTTGTGCTGAAGTTCACTCCTGACCGTTGAGTGTTCAGCTGTGAAAGAGCAAGCGTGTATCTTCTTGTGCTTAGCATGGAGTGGGGCGAATATGAAAACAGAGTAGCCGTAATTGCTCTGCATATGGTTGGGAAGTCACTCACTGAGATTTTCCAGCCCCTAAAAATCCCGAAGATCAGCAAAAGGTTTGTGTACCAGACAATCTAGAGATTCACTGAGGCTGGTAGCATGAAAGATCGCCCAAGAGTTGGTCGACTTCACACCATATGAACAGCTGCGGCTGTTAAAGCAGTGATGGTTCGCATCCGCCGAAATCTCATCCGGAAGCAAGTGATGATGGCACAGGAGCTGAACATTTCACAACAATCAATGTTCAGGGTACTTAATGAAGACCTTGGAATTGGAGCTTACCGGTGGAGTACTGGAAATTTCCTGACGCCACAAGTGAAGAAGCAGAGGGAACTGAAATCGAGACGGCTCCTGCGGCGGTACGTTACCAATGGGCATTGCAGGATTCTCTTCACTGATAAGAAATTGTTCACCTCTGAATAAAGTTTTAATCGCCAAAATGAAAGGGTGTATGCTTCAAACTCTTGTGAAGTTTGTGAGAGAGTTCCCAAAAATCAGAGATGACATCAGCCCTCCTCAGTCATGGTTTGGTGGGGGTGAGCTATGAGAGTTCCACCGCGTCTCATTTTTGAGAAAAAGCCGTGCGAAAGTGTATGTGGAAAGTGTCGTGGACCCTCTCGTGACACTGTTGAACCAAACAATGTTTCACAATAAATCCTGGATGTTAAAGAAATATTCTGCCCCAGCTCATAAGGCAAGGATGGCGCGACGGTGACTGGATACCAGTGTACTCGATTTCATCACCACTTTTGATTGGCCATCTGATAGCCATGATCTCAGTACCTTGGACTACAAACTGTTCCCAGAGCTAGAGGGGACTGTCTGCAAGAAGAAACACTCTAATTGAAAGTTAAAAGCGCCCCTCGATATCAGCAGGGGCGGACTTTCCCATCCAGACCATCCGTGCTGCAATAGATGCCTGTGTGAGGGCGAAAAGTGTACATTTTGAAAACTGATTGGTGCTATTTGTGTGTAATATATGTAAGTGTAGCATACTAAAAGAACATTTAAAAATTTGAAACCATATTAAATGTATTCACAAAATAGTGTGTAACAGTATTTATGGCCAGACTATGTAGCGTTGATTTTCTGTCACTTTTTACTAATTGCAACGTTGAGGATGAGTGAAGTGTAAAATTTTAGCTGAGGAATGTTTGGTCGAGTCTTGGAGATAGATGCCTTGGAAAAATCTTACTAGCTGGGGGAATACCATCCCTACCCCAACCCTCACTTCGAGCACTGATGTTAAAAAATGAAACTGATGAAGGGACAGACAAGCACTATGCCCATGCAGGGATTTCCGATTGATTGACAGTTTTCATTCAATTTGGTGAAGATTTTTTCAGAACCTGACGAGCTAGGATAATTCCATTAATAATATGTTAAATTGTACTATTTAACATGTGTAACACAAGATGCACTTTTAAGAAAATTGATAACTTACCAGTAACGAACCTAACACACACGATATGTTGTGTGGAGGATTATAATTACTATGCTACATACGTATTAATGTATTGATAATGTAAAGTGATGTTTGTATTATTACTATTTTGTGCCGATTTCATGTACCTTTTGATATTGACGAATTTGATTGGATGTAATTGATGAACAGGTACTCACAAAGTAACACTCAAACTCAGTCCGAGACTGAACCAGAAACCTTAATATGACATTTAATAATAATAATAATTATCATAAGTAGCTACATATAAGTACATTTTTTAGAAATAGATTCCTGTTACAATATAGCGCAGTAAAAATAATAAACATAGAAAAATATATGCATTCCTTGAGAAAGAGTTAGAGAGAAGAATGATGAAGTGTTGAAGGGCTTAACTTCTAATTTTTTTTGTTTTCTCCATTTGCATAGAATTGCGAGGACTGGGACAGTTCTTCCGAAGAAAACAGAAGATCGAACTTTCGAAACCAGAATTCAAGGAAATACGCTAGAAACAATGCACGAACCCGTAACAATGGCTAGGGCAGTGCTGCCATTCCAATCTGTAAGCCAGGACAGATTATAAAATGACTCTAGCCTTGTTTATGGAACATGGTAACGGATTTATAGGTTGAATTATTTCTACCTTATGCTGCACAGGTTGCGGGGATTCGGGTTAGGTTTTAAATGCAATAAGAACAAATGTCGTCATATTTGTAGTTAATAAAAGCATATTTGAAAAGAATGTTTTCATATTTCGTTCCCCCGAGCAAACATACTTGGAATATCATAATCATAATTCACTCCAAACTGTTGTTGAGATTGCCAGAACTGCATAAACATTTAATTTCTAACATTTAAGCCCATTATTTTCAAATCCCAAATCTCAATTAATCATACGTGCATTTCATTTTAGTAACAATGTATCTCTTCGTTATATGGTACTGATAATTACAAGGATATAAGGCATGAATGTGAGAATTTCAGATTAAAGTAGTTTTTTATGGAGAATTTTTCAAATGCCTTGCTATCCTTTCCCTGGAAAAAATGTGAAATACCTTCGAATTAATAGTTAATTTTTGCGCACACTACTTCTGTTTGTAGAACGTTACATGTTGTCGAACTAAAATTTCCAACAAAGTGAAAGTTATATTTTCCTAAAAACTAGCAATACATGAAATCAGTTTTCGGGGGAAAATGTTAAATTTTTCACGAAAATCAAAACCAGAAGTATGGGATGGTATCTACAAGACTTGATTTAATGAAGTAAAAAAAGCAATGTTTCAAGCTGAGGAAATATTTTTTTTACTATAATCATGTCCACTCATATCGACAATCCATAGCTATATCTGCTAGACGTATGAAGGAGCAATTTAGTAAACGAAAAATCAACGAAATATTGGTTTAGTTGCACATATTATGTCCACCAGTCTGTTACTCTGTGAGAGTTTACAATCGGTGTCACAAGAACAAGATAAATCGATATACCACACACTGAAGAGCAACTGAAATAGAAGAATATGCTGGCAATATTAAATTCTCAACTGTTTGGAATTTTAATCAAGAGCAACTTTTTCGACATAAATTGTCTCGATTGGTAAAAATGAAAGGCTAGCCTCTTTTGTAAGTGCTCTTTGGTGTCATTCATCTTCTGAGCTAGAAAAAAAACATGTGAAATGAGGAACGGAAATAGGCGGGCAAAGAGACATCTGTACATAGAACATTTTTATTTTTTCCTTCATAAAGTATGGGTATTCCTATTTTAAAACTAAAAGAATTGATGTATTTCCTGACACTGAAGTTGCCTTTTTAAAAAGTTTGACCCTGCAGTGAAGAAAATTTGTATTTCTCACAATTTTCCTTCGCTTGTCCACTATATATTTCCAATCTTCAAATGAGATACAGAAAATCGATTATGTAAATGCGTGGTACATTGTACAGTGCGTCCAATTCCTTGCGAGGCCGAGAGATCGGGAGAAGTGTGGTGGGCGGCGCTAGCGGAGATTCCGACATTTTTAACCAGTAACGTCCCGCTTATAATTATGGACATATCTTTAGCATGCAGATATTTATATTAATATTGCAAAACGAGCACTAACCTGTGTTATAAGAGTTGTTCAAAGTGATGTCCACCTACATTCACACATTCCTGGCATCGTTTGATGAAATTTAGAGGTTTGTTTGGAGAGCGTTCTAACGCTGCGCCAATTTCGTTGAGTTTTTTTTTCGGTTAGAATCCGTCGTTTTTGCTTAGGAGTTCTAAAATTTAACGATCCAGTTTCTCGTGATGTAAGAACAAGACGTCTAACCGTCTCTCTACCTGGAGATGAAACGCCAGGGAATTTCTGTGCAAATTGCCTACACACGTCTCGACACGAGTCTGTTTTCACGTAAGTGTCATGCATAAAAATTATTTGTTCTAACGTGAACTTTGCGGCTGGCATTTCAATCGCCTCACTTACACACACAACACACACACACACTGCAATTACACAAAGAAGTAGCACGGCAAGTAACCAAAAAACAGACTCTTTCACACAGCACGAAATTAACACGCTCTTTTTTCAAGGTCTGTTCCTCACTCCATTCGCAGCTCTGTCCAGGGCACCTGCAGTCGCGAAGGAAAGAACAACTCAAGCTCGGAGCTTTCAGTTTGGAAACAATGCTCACGAAAACAATCGACTTTTAACGGTTTAGTCTGCAACGTAATCTTGATACAGTGTTGCACATTCGAAACCTCCAAACGATTCCTAGCGACGCAAAACGCTTTCGAGGGTAAACTTAAGCGGGACGTTGCTGGTCGAAAATGTCGGCATCTCTGCTAGCGTCGCCCGCTACACTTCTCTTCTCCCGATCTCTCGGCCTCGCAAGGAATCGGACGCATTGTATATCGGTTGATAACAGAGAACGTATTTTGCACAAAATGTCTATTTCGTTGCCGGGAAAAGATTAACAGGCAGAAGTTCAGGGTTCAATAACCACTACATGTAAATTCTATGGTGCCTAAAATTGCTTGTTCCAACTGTTTGTGCTTAGCTATTTCAATTATTATTGCATATAAGTGTCTAAAATGCTCTCCTGTAAGGTTTTGCCACAGGCAGATTAAGAGGGCGAGAGAAGGTGCAAATTTCAAGAATAAATTTGAGAATAGCTTAGATTTTTAAAGGCAAGTGAGGAACTTCACAGCTACGTAAAAACTAAATTGTAACATGTACTAATAGCCTCCTGCGAAGATGATAGAATTTTCTTTCCGCATATAAAAAATATTTTCCTGAAGTAAAAGGCAAAAAGTGAAGTGGCTTGGAGCAATTGCTGATATAAACTACAACTCTTCTCGTGTTTCAGAAATTATAAGAACTGAGATTTTAAATACATTCTTCTGTTTTGAAAAGACACAAATAATGTTAAAATATATCATACAGTTTGAATGCCAAAGTTATACAACTTTAAGTCCGTGTGAAGAAATTACAGTGGATTAATGATATCGAAGTGTTAAATTTCTGATGCCAAACTTTCATTATTCACAATTTGTGCTTTTTAGTGGATTTATCATCCCCGCCAACACTCTCCAATTACACAGGTCTGCGTTTTGAGACTTTTTGAAAATTGTCTTAACCGCAATAACTGATTTCAATGTTTTTAGGTGTGCTGAATCGGAAAATGACTCCCGTTTTTCTCCATCACAAAATGGAGTTAAAAATTAAGAAAAATTGGTAAAAACGTGTATTTGGACCATATTTAATTGACATAAAAATATTGAGTCACCTATCGAGTTGCTACAAGTCCTTGCAATACCATTTTTCATCCCTTCAAAGCTTCTTCGAGAGTGCTTCTCCTTTTGTAAGTCATCTGCGACAGGTCCCTGTGAAGCGTCCAGCAGTAGTCCGCCATCATGGTGATGTTTAAGCTGCCCTGAAACCGTCGCTCCATCTCTTTGATGTCCTGGTGGAACCTTTCACCCTGTTCTTCGCACCTGTAGAATGAAGTTCTAGGGGCCAACATGTTATTTTGCTTCAATCTGGTGCCAAGGAGCTCTTCTGACTTTTTGCATAGGCCCAAATCTTTGACCAAGTCGTTTAAGAGTAGAGCCTCACTGGAGGGTAGTACTGAATCTTCACACTTGCCCTCAGAATCTGCCGGGTTTCTAGAGTTTATGGAGGTGAAGGAACCGAAATCTCGGGTCCATGAGGCACGGGATGCATTGCTGAGGGTAGGTTTGGATATGAGATTGCCTTCCTGTTTTTCAGATTGAATCCTTATATGTTGCAAGAGCAAAAATAACAGTCATTAGTATGGTTGTGGGGCAAGGAACAGAATGATTCATGGGGTGCAGTGGAGGAGTGGTTGAACGTGGATTTTTGGATGACAGATCGGGGAAACCCCACCCTCAGGGGAAAACTGGACGTTTTCCAGTAGGTCAATGACTCGTAAATCCTTGTCTCAATAGTATAAATTGAAAGTTATGAGGAAGGGCTTATTTTAAGTTACGGAAGATGCTACTTACTGCTCACTTACCATATACGGCGATATGTGGGATGTCAAATCCGAAAATCGCGTTTTGCGCAAAAATGGTACGTGATGAAAGGTTTTTACTATTTCTCCCGTAATCAGCACAGAAAAATACATAGGAATCAGCCATTCAAGTTCAAACAATTTTTTCATCGCAGACCTGTGTTATTAGTGCTTTCATGACTGTATATTTAGGAAGAATTTCTTGGACTCCCCGATGTCGTCGCCTTACAATCAAGGGTATCCGGGTTTGATATCCGATGGAGGCGCAAAGTGGTTCGGATCCCACTTTAAATTTTAGGTCCAGTCGCGTTTAGCTCAAACAATTTTGGCAGTTTTTCGTGCCAATAAATATAGGCTCTAATTATTTGTTTGCCTTTCTGTTCACACTGTTCCTTGAAAAGCAAAACTCGATCATAAGCCGACCACTGTGGCGGAGTGGCTATCACAGTTCGCTTAGACGCTAGGCGTCCCGGGTTCGAATCCTGGCCTAGGCATGGATGTTCTTTGTGAGTATGATAAGGTAAAAGTTCCCTGTACATACAGCACCGTGCCATAAAGGCTCATTTATGAGATATGGGGGTATGTCCCCACACATTCTTGACCTCGGCCAAATTGGAAGTGATGTTATCAGCACCACGCTCCGGCCGCCTTTAACCCCCTGTTGCCCCTAGGTACCCATTGATTTGAGGCTGGGTGAGCCCCAGAGCCGATTATGCCAAATTTCATCATATCATCACTCATCTTCGCCGCGATTAGCCAAAAGTAGCAGAAAGGCGACGCTATATAACAAAAAAGAATCAAACTTGATCATAGGTAAGGCATCGATTTGTCATGAGATGCAATGATAACCTCATGCTGTTTACGTCACTGTAACGGGCTCTACAAGACCGAAACTCTGTCCTTGGCGCCCTTGTTGCAGATCTGTTGCCGTTTCCGTCTTCTTCACAATAGCCACGCAAGAGCGCCCCCTGTGATTCGTGCTTTGAGCTCGTGTGTATTCAAGGCGGGTCGGACGGAAGCGGTGAGCATGTTCATTCTGTAGCTTCCTGTGATGGGGCATAGGTCTGTTGTGATTCGACCATCTCTGCACTGGGAAACTTTATCATGTAAACCTGACTTCTGTATTCTGACCATGGAAGTGTCTCGATGCTGTTGCCACTTCATCAGATTTGCGGCTCTTCTGTTTTTGGTTCAGACGGTAAGTATTATCATTTGGTTCGTTTTACTTCGCTTCTCTGCCACTTTTGGCTAATTGCAAAAATGAGCATGAGTGATGACATGAAATTGAAGAAGCCACACTAACAAAGGACACCCATGTTCATACCAGGATCCGAGGGCCTCCTAAATGGCAGTCGGCCTCCGTGGCGGAGTGGTTAGCATAGAGCGCTACGAAGCCAGGGGTCCCGGGTTCGAATCCCGGCTAGGACATGGATGTTTGTGTTGTCCGTAAAATGAGAAAACCGAGAATAAAGTGAAACTGATATGTACGAATGTTGAGAAGAAGTGTTAATGAGGGGGGATACCACCGAATAGGGGTATTCCTTTGAAAAATAAAAAAAATGGCGCAGTGGTAGCGTCGTCGCCTTGTAATCAAGAGGTCCCGGGTTCGATACCCGATGGAGGCACATAGTGGTTCGGATCCCACTTTAAACTGTAGGTCCAGTCCCGGTTAGCCTTGCTCTGCACAAAGTAGACTTAAAACCAAACTCAATCAATGAAACTCAACCAGGATTCGAACCGAAAACCCCTGGCGTCGTAACGCACTACGCTAACTACTCGGGCACGGAGGTTGGCAATAAGTTGTTCTGTACTAATGAAGATGTTCAAACAAATATGATTTGAATTTGTAGTTTTATCCTTTTCGACCACTTTTAATTTTTTGCGAAGTTGAGGATGATCATACTCTGTCCCAGCTAACTGTAGAGCAGGCAAACGAAAACGAGTCTCTGCGCAAGTAGTGACGCGAGACGGCTCCACCAATGAACACGTGAGAGGAACGGAATTGCGTGGAGTGGAGGAAAGCGACTGCAGTTACCAGCCTTCCCAGCAGCGTGTATTGTTTCGCTCTGGTCACTAGATTTCCCTCGCTTCTCTGACGCTATGCGCAGCCTTGCTCCACAGTTAGCTGAGACAGGGTATAGTAGATGAGTTGGATGTATGGACGTCATTATGAAATATTTGTTAGGGCGTCAGGCTCTCGATAACATTTGAATAGCATAAATAATAATAATAATATAATGGTTATGATTATTATTATACAATAGTAACTTTTATAAACTAATAACATAAAGAAACGTTATTCCAAAATTTATTATTCTTATATAAATGTGTGACTTTTCTACTCGATCCACCAGATGAATAAACAACCAACAGAACTGTTTTTCACTTTTCTTAAAATTGTATACAATAATACCTTTCGTTCATGAAAAAGCTTTAAAAGCTAGGGGGAGATTTTAGTAATTTCATTTATGTTGTTGTAACTTCTCACTCGAAACTTTACCAGTGTCCTACGAGAAACTTACTTACCTGAGGGTGTTGGAGTAGGGGGGGGGGGGCTCACGGGTCCACACCTTTTTTTATCGCAAAAATTCAATACACCATTTCGTTATTGAATCACTGCCTCCTTTGTTGATTGTGCAGTTATTTATTAATTATAAAAATTACAAAAATGTTCATCATTAATAAAAAATAATAACCAAATAGTGCATGAGTGCCACACACATATTTTACCATTCGCTAAAACTCACAAAAACATTAATATATTTTTATTAATGCTTTTTGTTAAAAGGGGGCAGTTGTTTATTAATTATAATAATTATAAAAATTACCATCATTAACAAGCAATTTTACACTGCCACTGGCATGAGTGTCTCGAATAAGACGCATTCAAAGATGGCACCTGATAGGCTCACCTAATGCATTTTGCCTCCTATTTACATTACATTTATGTGTTTTATGAACAAATGTAATGCAGCAATATTGACAACACACTAGGGAACAATGGAATTTATTTTGAATTTATTATAAAAAACTTCAGTTGAAAAATCGAAAAAATAGAGGTCCGGCTGGTAATCTAGGATTAATGATTGGAATTTACAAAACGTTAATTTGGGATTAAAGTTCTAGGTTGTAGAGTACGAAAATATTAACTGGTTCCTGTAGTTTACACTGAATTTTTTCGATCTATCGCAGTTTATACTTTCGTATTCTGTTGGAGTGTCAACTAACTGAACATTATTTCCGTTCTTAACTATAAAGATAACAAGCTTCTGCTTTTTTTGTAACTTGAAATGAACCATGTCAATTACCTGGGAGAGGGCGTCGGATCGGTTCGACTCCGCTCCGTCCCGATGCCTATGGTTGGATGAAGGGACAATTACACACACATGTGGAGAGGACACAGAACACAAACCTCACAGAGGATTATACTGGTTGTGGGTTCAGAAGCCAGAACCTCATTTTCCTGGTAGAATGTACAGGGTATACTACGTGGAAAAATTGTTGAGATTCGTGAACCTTTTGTAGCTGTCGTCAATCTCTTAAAAGGTCTATCTATACCCTGTCTCAGTTATCTCTGGAGCAAGGCCGCGTATAGTGGCAGAGAAGAGTGCGGGGGCAGATTGAGTGGGCAGAACAAAGTAGTGCACGCTGCTGGGAAGTCTGGTAACCGCAGTCGCTTTCCCCCTCCACGCAATCCCGTTCCTCTGACGTGTTCATTGGTGGAGCCTTCGCGCGTCACTACTTGCGCAGAGTCTGATTTCGTTCGCATGCTCCGCAGATATATGGAACCATAGGCGCAGACCTTGGGGCGGGACACATTTTCTGTATATTTACATATGTAAAGTATTGTTTAAGATGATTTTGCCCCCTCCCCTCCATTGGCGCCTATGGCTGGAACAGAGTGTAGCCCCGTCTAGTTCGCTGCACTTGTTGACTCTCTCTGCACCGAAGTATCTAATTGGTTACACGGTTGAACACAGACTCACTCGTCTACTTTGTCGATTTGTTGTCAAGTGGTGTATTTGGTGTCTGCACCGTTTGCAGTACGTTCTGGAGCGGGGTAATTGTGGTGTATGATCACGTGGTGCATGCTAACTAATCAAATGAACGTTTAAAGCAGCAGACAGGCAGGCATTTGCTGGATCTTCTGAACTTGAACACCGCTATTCGTCTCCTTGGTTGAACGTCATTCGCTTTCACCAGCCTGACACCGGGATACACCTGCACTGCAACTAGTGTCAAATTGTGCAGCGAACTAGATGGGGCTAATGTCAGCTCCCTACCACGCAGTACACCCTGGACTGTATGTCGCAGACTAACGACGGTCTGACGTATGTTAATCACAGCCAGAATAATCCTCAGTTCGACTTGTGTTACATGCTGTCCATATGTATTTGTGAGTGTCCTTTGCATCAGTTTCTTCTTATCATTCATTTTCATCTTTGCGATTAGCCAAAGTGGTAGAAAAGCGAAGTAAAATAAACTAAATCAATGAAGTCAAATCTTTACGCTGCATAAACACAATCAGTAAAAGTTGCTCTGGATGTATCGTGCATGTGAAGTGTATTCATCATTAGCCAGAGGTCTCAGATTCGAATCGTGATCAGAACAGGCCCGTAGCCAGGCAGGGGCCAGGGAGGGCTGAACCCACTCTGACACTACCGTCAGCCCCCTTGACGTAAAACTATTTATTGTATAATATGTTTGCAGTGAAAAGTGAAAATGCAGACAGCAGCTATTACATTCATTCATCTTGTTTATGAGCCGAAGTCTAGGTAATAGATTCTCTAGACTTTAGAAAGTTATTTTTAAGGGAACGTCTTTATCTGTATCTTCGCTGCCCCTTCCACATCTGCGTCAAAGGTCAACAGCTCCCATTTTTTAGAAACGAAGGGGAGTTTTATTGCTTCGGGCAGGGGTGGAATATACTGTAGGCACTATGATTGAATATTATGTACTTCTTCTTGTACGATATAAATATCTGTATCATCAAACTAGTATGGAGTGTGTAGTAATGGATGATGTCAGTAGAAGTCAATTAACACTTCAAGAAATGTTTGAGAAGATACAGAAAAAAACTGTAGTAGCTCTTTGCATATTTCTAAATGTTATGTTTTACATTAACTTGCTGATCCCCTCCCCCTCCCACACACATAATTTACCTTCATTTAATACAGTTAAACTTTCGAAAATGGACTCTGTCTACAAAGCCCCCCCGAAATAACCCGTGAGCCCCACCCCCTGGAGATCAATTCTAGCTACGGGCCTGGGTCAGACATGCATGCATCACTGCGTTCGTACCTACATCAGTTCATCCTCATGGTCCCGATTAACCCAACAGGTAGAATGAAATAACTAAGATAGAATAGTATTCTTCATTAATTATACTGTCTGCATGAATGTGTAGAGTCCTTCCGTAATCGCATGGTCGTGTCAAGAAGCAGACAGGTGGTAGCGTAATTTTGCCCACCTCCGTGGTCAACTTAGTGCAGAGGTTCCGGGTTCGAATCATGGACAAGATATGGATTTTTAAAAATTGGTTTACTTTACTTCGCTTTTTCGCTACTTTTGGCTAATCGTGGATATCAGCGCGCTGTGCTAACCACTCCACCTACACCGTGATTCGATCCCAGGGCCCTGGCGCCGTGGTAACAATAATTCGACTTGCGAAAGACCATGCCAAAACGAAACCAACTTTGTTTGTTATGTGGAAGTTGCACATGTATCTTCTGCGTCATCAACAGTATCACCGGAAGTTTACAAGGTTGAAGCCATATGCTGGACACGCAAACATATAGGACGTGATACCAAAGTTCGCTAGACGAAAATCGTGTTTGATGCATCGAGGGCGGGGGGAGATGGAATAAAAGGACCATAAAACGGACTCATTAATGTCTGACACGGGGACTACCGAAAGGTGTGCAACAAAAATTCAGACGTGGCGGACTTCTGAAGGAAGTTTTGGAAGGAAGAGAAAAATAGATTGCAGAACGTCACAGGCAAAATAGAATAAGCCTAAACCAGGTAGTTTGCACAATAATGAGTGAAATTCTGCTTTAACGCTGCATGTATCCTTACATCTATTAAAGCTATCATGATCATAGGAATAAAAATCTTACTAAAATGTCTCCATATCAGCAGTGTAAGGGGGTGGCCTTTAGGGAAGGCACCCAGAAGTCCTCTTGCACGTAGCACAACTTGGAAACTGCATTCTTCCAGGTAAACGAGGCCCTGATGCCTGGATCCACACTCCACAATCTCCTGTGGGTTTCGTGTTTCTGATTGTCCATTCATCTATTTCTCTCTAATCAACACCATTCCTGCTCATCGTTCTGATTAGTCAAAAGTAGCAGGAAAACTACTTAAAATAAACCAAATACAAACCCAGTTTTACGTATATACCTGTAACAATGAATCGTTTCAACAGTGGCAGACCTTTCCATTTGACGAACTCCGCATTTGTTACCAATTTGACCTTGGCAAAACGGCTTAAAGGGGCATCACGCACCTCCGTCTATGAAGCGTAGCTGCCGATAGAATACAAATGGAAATGAATCGCTCATTTGAATGCATTGCGTACACCCTTTTAATTTTTAATGAAGTATTACTAAATGCAGGGTACGTGTTGAATTAATGCGGGAATATTTTCGAATTGTTATTTACGTTCTTATGGCTTGGCACCTCGCTCTGAAAGCTCCCGTATACCGGGTGTGTTCCATGATTAATTTCATTTTGTGTATCTCTTACAAATATATATGTATTACTTTACTTGTAGCTTACTGCTCCAAATGCAGTTTTTTATTGTAACATTACATTCAGAAGGGTTAGGTGGCAGAGCAGTCTATAGGCTGAACCTCGCTCGCTTAATAAATAAATTATATTATTATTATTATTATTATTCATCTATTGAGATATTTTTAATAATTTAATGCCAATCTATAAGAAATTACCACAGGGTAGGTGTGCACATGCCCCCGCCCCCCGCCAAAGGCCAATGTCGCACCCCTCCCAGATCATGTCATAATCCCCCAAAGGTAGTTTGGGTGAATACTAATTAATTGTTTTTTTTTAAAAAAAAATTCAATAGTAGTCTAGGGGCATTTGTAATCCCGTGGGTTTTTGAATGAAGGAAATACGTATATGACTACCGGTAATACGTTGCTAGTGTGGTACACAATAACGTACTACCAGGTGTTTTGCTCGCAATTGTGACAGAAGGCAGGGACGTCGGAACTTATTTTGGAGTGGCGTAGCATGAGCATTTCGGGTGGGAACGCCAAGTACGAAGGAAAGGTCGGCCCTTTTTTGGTTAATAATTTACTTATGGAATTAGTCGCCACAGGTGTTGTTTATTTGCCTAAAGTCAGCTGGGTTTGCAATAAAGCATCATCATCCATGCAGTTTTTAGATAGAAAATTAGATGCCTCACTATGCAACAAATGTTTTGAACTCTGGTGTTTTATACCTTTCGGCATGACACAAATCATTATAAAACCTACCTGAATCACAAGCCTCTCGACAACAGTAGACGTCATTGTTGTGAATGATCCAACTAATGATTGATTTGGTTTATTTTACTTCGCTTTTCTGCCACTTTTGGTTAATCGCTAATATGAATATGAGTGATGATGATATTGATGAAGGGACACTCACAAAGAACACCCGTGCTCACCCCGGGATTTGAATCAGGGGCCTCTGTCGTCTTGGCGCGCTGTGCAAAACACTCTGACACGGAGGTGGGCGGATGATCCAACTATCGTACACTCTACTAACGTAACAGTGCCGATTAGTAATTCAGACCACTGTTTATTACGTCTTGAGAATGTTGATAAACATTTTAAAATAATTTTGTCCAGAGACCATTCGATGTTAAGAGTTTTCAAATGAATGCTAAGCATTTCCATTGATACAATATTAAGCAGTTACATAAGAACGAATAAATAATAACCCGCAAAACTATTTTTTTTATTAAGTGGTAGAGCAGCCACAGGCTGAACTTCTACCACGAGGACTTCAGCATCTTATTTGACAAAAACTGTGTTGATCTCTTAGTTTTTAATGCACATCGCTGTTCGTGCGATAAATTATACAATGCAGTGGCCATTAAGAAGTGCTATATTTCAGTTTGGTAAAGTTACGTCAGTCAAATATTGCGTATTGTAGCAACACATAGCACGAGTGGCACGAGCGCGAAGAACCGGGTAGGAATTCTACCGCTGTCGTCTGCTTCAGAAGGCAGGAAGGGTCACGTGAACCAATCACGTAGCCCTCTGCTCCATAAGCTGGCGTAAGAAAGAGCATTTGGGCGCGTGCTTTAGAGATCCAAGCTTTCACTCCAGAAAGGCAGCAAGGAATATAGGGTCCTGTACGCCGAACCTGCTCGGCGTCCGGCCAGGAAAGGCATTGAAAAACATTGCTAGAACGAGTGTTGTTAGTGGAGCGTTGCAAGCGGATCGCGAGAAATAGCTATTATAATGCCATGAAGGTCAGACATATATGAAATTAGTCAAGATTTACTTTATATTTACAGCATTTACGCATTTTTGAAATTTTAAATCTGGGAACGCCGGGCGTACGGGCGTACTATAACGCTACGCCACTGATATATATATATATCGTATCAATCCATAGGATTGTATGTTTATTTTATTAAGTCTCTCTGAACGCTTCATGTTGACCAGGGCATTCACTTGTTTTTCTCAGCTGTCTCAAGCCTCTTAGGCATGTTTACAATGCATTGTGTTGTGCCATGCAAACCTCCTGAGCATTCAGGAAATAGGTAACACTTCTGGGTTTGGTGTCAGCGGTTTGCATGGTAGCAATTATAATAAACACGATTCGGCGATTCGGCATCGAGGAAGAGCTCGATGGCCAGGGAATATAGAGGTGAGACAAGCTGGGAAGTGACTGGACTTTGGGAATAGAGTTGGTAGAGAGAGGAGGTCAGCAAGGCAGGAGGTCGATAGTGGAAGCACGCTTTTGGTCAACAAGTTAGAAGCTCACAGAGGACTTCGCTATTTTCATTCAGCTAAGAGACTTCAGTTAGACAGGTAATTATCCTACACCCAGCCATGATACAGGTTCAACGGTTCACAAAATCCAACGAGTTGCCATTGTCTTTTCAGTAGTTTAATTCCTTTGTGTAATTTGTACCTTTCGCATGCCAAGCAATAACTCGTCATGTCAATGACGAGTGGTCTCATTAAGAGGATGAATGATGAGTAGTTTACATCACCCCCCTCAATGGTGAAGGTTCTTGGTTCGATCCCACGTACTCAGAGTTACGTTGCTAGAACGAGTGTTGTTAGTGGAGCGTTGCAAGCGGATCGCGAGAAATAGCTATTATAATGCCATGAAGGTCAGACATATATGAAATTAGTCAAGATTTACTTTATATTTACAGCATTTACGCATTTTTGAAATTTTAAATCTGGGAACGCCGGGCGTACGGGCGTACTATAACGCTACGCCACTGATATATATATATATATATATATATATATATATATATATATATATATATATATATATACAGGGTTATTCAAAATGATGGATA
This sequence comes from Lepisma saccharinum, assembly GCF_977018435.1. Taxonomy (NCBI): domain Eukaryota; kingdom Metazoa; phylum Arthropoda; class Insecta; order Zygentoma; family Lepismatidae; genus Lepisma; species Lepisma saccharinum. Next base: position 206,324,209 of record NC_139229.1, on the reverse strand, counting down.
CACTTTCATTCATGTATATTTCCTTCAATATACATTACATATTAATAATATACATACAAGAGAGAGAGGAAGGTCTAAAGTTTACAAACTTACAATAGAGGTTACAGATGTTCAATATGGCCGCCGCCATATGAAAACATCTAAGCGGTAGCCGAACTCATCCCACACACGAAGAAACATCTCTTGTGTAACTGAGTTCACTGCAGCTGTGATACGGTTCTGCAGGGCGCCCAGAGTTTGTGGTAGAGGTGGTACGTACACGGCTTGTTTGACATACCCCTACAGGAAAAAGTCACATGGTGTGAGATCAGGAGATCTCGGGGAGTCACGACAGAAGAGCCAGGTCTTCATTTCCTATGCGACCTATCCATCGGCGAGGAAGGGCTGCATTCAGAAATCCTCGGAACAGCACGTTGAAAAATGAAGTTTTGGGAATCTTCATTCAGTTGAGGAGCAAGCCAGTGTTCCAACATGTCGAGATACAAAATCCCACTTACAGTGCTCTCCACAAGAAAATGGTCCGTAAATCTTTCTGTGCGATAAGGCACACAACACATTTACCTTTGATGAGTCTCCCACATGTGAAAGTGTGGCGCGGGGATTTTCCAGACCCCATATACGAATATTGAGCCTGTTCACTATTCCGCTAAGGTGAATCGTCGCTTCGTCACTGAACACTACGCGTGGGAGAAATGTGTCATCCTCCATTTTGTCTAGCATGTTCTCAAAAATTCAATACGCTTTTGTTTGTCACTCTCGAGAAGCGCCTGTACAAGTTGTAAGCGGTATGGTTTGTACAGTAAACGGTATCTCAAAACTCGCCATACAGTTGCTTGAGGTATTCCAAGTTCTCTGCTAGCTGCATTAGTTGACTTTCTAGGACTGCGCACAAAACTGCCTTCAATTAGTCTCACATCCTCCTCTCACGCGGTCGGCCCGTGCTTTTTCCTTTGCTGACATTGGTTAAACCCACGGTATATGCTCCTCATAATTGGTGGTTCTATGCAGAATCGAAGACTGAATGCTCGCTGCACTGTAGTTGCCGATTCAGTTTTGCCGAATTCAAGAACGCAGAAATCCTTACGCTGCACGGTGGCCATGTTACTCGGAACTGAACCGAAGGGTTCTTGGTGGCACGAGCATGCGCACTCGAGTGGTTGGTTACGCAACTGCGCTCTAGCGGTAGTATTCAAAACTTTAGACCTTCCCCTCTCTCTTGTATGTATATTATTCATATTCAATGTATATTCAAGGAAATATACATAAACCAAAGTGTATTAACCCTGTATATATATATATATATATATATATATATATATATAGAGAGAGAGAGAGAGAGAGAGAGAGAGAGAGCTTATTTTATTTTATTGTTAACATATATATATATATATATTTATTACAATAAATATATAATTATGGAATATATGAATATTCACTGTGGTGAAGCCTCATAAGAGATAAGAGAAGGCCCAGAGACCTCTATTACCGAATATTTTATTACTTATAATTCCATTAAGCAGCGCGTAATACATGAAAACTGAAATTTTAGATCTTACAATAATTACCGCAAATTACCACCACTGCCTGGCACTCGATCTTCGCATGAAGTGAAGCATGATGGTATTGAGGCATTCCTTTAATGATTAGTAACATAACTGAAAAAGAATCTACTTTTGAAAGGGCGCGAAGTACACGTGCAAACGTATTGAGGAACATCCATGTTTCTGAAGCTTTCTGATCGATGTGTTAAAAAGAAAGTTGCCCGTGGCCGTGTTCTCATTTACCATTTCATCATTTTATAAATCTTAGTATAATTTTAACAAAGACGTCGCATACTAAAGAGGAATTACATGAATGAAAGAGTTAAAAGGAAATAATTAATTATAGATTTAGTTTATTTTACTTCACTTTTCTACCATTTTTGGCTGATCGCAAAGACAGTCGATGAGATTGGGTCAATATGGTATATTTTATTTGGTAAGCGCTATATTTTTCATATTTCAAGATATAAAACATTTCCGATTCTAAAATGGCGTAACAAAACGATTCTTTCACATTTTACTGATATTTTCAAATCCCAAACTGCTATTCAGAGTTTAAGATTAAGAAATGAAACTATCAGTAATTTTAGAGTATTTCTAGGCTAAAGTTTGCAACGAAGGCTTTCAAATATAGTGCATGGTTGGAGAGGGCCGAGGTGTCAAATATGGGGCAAGTCGCCACGCTACGTCAACAGCTTTAAAATTAGATATTTTGATCTGTAATTATCATAGCAGCTAGATACTTGGTATTGGGTTTGAATTAAATCAGTATCAGCTTTATATGTCTTTTCAGATCAATGGCACCTCTTAGATCTTTCAGATTTGAGAGAAGAACCTAAGACTGAAGGCGTCCCCCCCCTCACTACCCCCAACCCCGAGAAGTCTAAAATGTCGATCATGCCTCGACCTTGCCACCTAAAACTAACGTCCAAACGTAAAAATAAATCACCCGTGAGCATAAGAATGAACAATGTTACCTTTCTCTGAGGTCTAAAACAAAGCCATCAGCCCTAAACATGACGTTTAACAAAAAACAGTAAACTTTTAATAAGTCTAAAGGGCCAAGAAAAAAGCCCCCCCCCCTTTCCACGAGAGGGGATGGTTCATACACTCCAAAGAGGCCAGCAGTCGGTAGGTAAGTCAGGCCCCAATATTGGGCTGTAGCGCTATAGGGTTACTAATAGCACCGTGCCATGTAGCCACATTTAAGAGGTGTGGGGATAGGGCCTACACATTTTCGATCTCGGACATTTTGGAGGTGATGTGATCAGCACCATGCTCCGGCCGCATTTACCCCCACGGTTGCCCCAGGTACCCATTCATTTTAGGCTGGGTTAGCCCGGGAGCCGCTTTTTGCGGGGATAAGGCCGGAAAAATTCCAACCTTAGATCAACCCACCACGGAAACCGAACCCGAGACTCCGCGTGGCAGTCAGACGCACTACCCACTAGGCCACCGGGTCATCTCGAATTTTTCCCACCTTCACCTTTTTACCTAGAAGGCTCAAGCTCCACCTGCCCACTGGTTCGGAGACCTTGCATCCATGGAATGTAGTTGCAGATGGTAAAGAAGAGATTTAAAATTAGGGTGCTCTCAATCCCCTTCCCATCGGGTACGCGGGGTTTATTGTTTCGCACCCTGTCCTTAAAATCGAAGTGGCGAATTTCTAAGGGGATAATTCGACCTTACACTTGATTTGCGGAGACGCGGCTGCGCATCTTATCTGTCACTTACTTCTTACTGGTATCGAAACTTGAGTCCTCGTTCATTTTACTAGTACAAAAATATTTTTCCAATTTTTTTCAAAACCAAACACAAGTTGGAAAAAATATAGTATCATTTTTAGCACGCGATGAGTGGGGGGGGAAGTCTTCCCCCTGCCCCCCGGTTCCGACGTCCCTGGCAGAAGGCCTGTGTGACGTCATAAATCCAAGATGGCTACCGCTTCATGCACTAACTAAGAAAATCCATCATAACTCCTTTAATAGTGATTTTGGATATTTTTTTATAGATACATGTTTTGTTCAGAATTGAAAAAGGAACAAAATTGATTCTAACATTTTTTTCATATCTCGCACTGTTATGGAGATATATCTAGTGAAACTATTTTGTGCCCTTTTCTGCAAGGATTCTATGCATATTTTACACTTTACATGACATTCTGGCATATAAAGGGGGGAAATTTCTGCCTGTGATATTTTGTTGATGCCTACTATTATGGCGTATTGTCTGTGTGACATCATACATCCAAGATGGTTGCCTCTGCAGACATTAACAAACAAAAGCGACCATATCTCCTTAACTCCTTTAGGAGTAATTTTGACCATTTGTAAGTTTGTTGAGTTTTTACACGAAGGCAAGCCATGTGTATGGAGAATGCTTTAATTTGGAGGCATGCAATCATGTATTACTACAGGTGTCTTGCTGGATAATATGTCAGAGACCATGCATGACTTCTCAAATCCAAGATGGCCGCCTTGGAGGTTCTGCACATGAAATACTGTCCATAACCTGATTTAGAGTTCGTTTATCAGACTTTTCCAGAGGCACTTTCTGTTAATAAATAAGTTAAAAATATTAATTATTATCATTATAATTACTATTGTTATAATATTACAGTAAAGGAGTAATAACATCGCCTGTGAATTCCGCATTGTCTTTTGAAATTTAAGCAGCTCACATGTCATCAAGATTGAGAGTGGTTGTAATCATTTGGGAAATATCATGTCATCAATATAGTCACTTTTTACAAATTCCTCGTCACACTGATCTGAGACTGTCCTGTAAGTCATTGTTTTCACACTTTCTTCATCTGCACTACAATGACAGTTCAGTATGCAGTAGGGACTGATCCCGGCATATGCATTAACATTTCCTCTTTCCGCAACCACATGTCAGCTGTAATCTTCTCTGAAGTTCTAGGCAGTGTGAATATGACAAGAATGATCTTTTTGTCATCCTCATTTTCTTCTTTCTCCATTCAACAGTCTATTGAGCTGGGTATATTTGGATGTTTCTTTTGTGCTTTTATTTCACTCCAATACTTGGAAGTAACTTCTCGTGATGAAAGGTGTGAGGGTGACTTTGGCGGTAGCGTTCACACTATCTATTAATGGTATTCCAGCTTGTGTTTGTACTTGCAAGGAAGGCAAGAAAGTGGTTGTTGAACGCATTTGATGGCGCAGAAGATGATGTGCTTGAATCTCTTGCAAATCTTGCTTCTTCTGGATTCGATTAACAAGATGAGAATGAAAGAATGAATTGCTACTTTTGTCTAATTTCAAAGATGAAAATGAATTATAATATGAAATAGATGAAAGGACAATCACAAACACATATGGGCAGCACACAACTCAAGTCCCTAGGTTCCAGACGCCAGAGCATTGATTGATTGATTGAGTTAGTGTTTTATTTAAGTCCACTTTATGCACAGTAAGGCTAATTGGGATTGGATCTACAATTTAAAGTAGGATCTGAACCGCTATATGTGCCTCCACCGGGTAACGAACTTGGGACCCCTTGATTACAAGGCGACGAAGATACACCACTGTGCCATCTGGGAGGCCCTATACGTCAGAGCAATGTTAGTCTTCAAAATGCAGTCCAGGGTGTACTTCGTGGAAGTGAGGTTGATATTTGGGGGTCTCTTACACCCCTAATATGATGACAGCATTTTTAAGATGACAGGATTTTGCATGACACCAAAATAAAATATTTCGGCAAATTACGATGGTATCTGTTCGCGAAAAGGGATGTTCAAGGCTCACGTCTAACTCCAACCAATGCTCCCCTCACACTTTTTATCAGAAGGAGTTATTTCCAAGTATTGGAGTCAAATAAGAGCAGAAAAGGATCATCCAAATCTACCCATCTCAATAGGCTGTTGATGGGAAAAGAGAAAATGAGGGTAACAAGAAGATCATTCTGTAATATTTACACTGCCTAGAGCTCCAGAAAATGTTGAATGAGGAAGTCCAGGCGACGTCATTACTCCTTTACCATAAAACGGTAGTGTCCAAAAAGTAAAAAAAATGGAAAGGGGAGATCTACACGATCACCATAAATAATCATTAAATAGTGTAACTCACGTTACGCGCATAGGCAACAGTACTGATAGTGTCAAAGAGGTCCGTGATTGAAAGGTAAACAAAACACAACATATCAGAACAAGAGTTCCTAATTCTGTATCGAACACTCATTGTGATCGGAGGACAATTTCTTGGTAAAGTGTTCAAAGTACAGTAAGAACATGGCACAAAGACTAGTGTTGCTCACGGGACGGGACATGTCCCGTCTCGTCTCGTGTCTCGTCTCGTTTTCGAGACGAGACACGAGACGGGACAAGCCTTTTGAAATTCGAGACGGGACGAGACGGAATGCCTTTCTCGTCTCGTTTTCGAGACGAGACACGAGACGGGACGGGACGGCTTTTGAAAAGTCTCGTCTCGTCTCGAATGTCTCGAAAAAATAAAAGCAAAATATTTAATCAGTTGCAAATACTTGTTTGCTTGGAAAAAGGTATTTCAATTAGAAACGTTGATAAGCGCGTGTTAAGTCAAAAGTAGACTATTCTAGAGGGAGTAATAAATGAATACCTAAATTTATTTTCGATACTCTTTCGAAACACAGGGTTACTCCCCATTTTTATTTTTCAATTCATTCCGGGTTAATAATTTTATGTAACGATAGTACTCCAGATACTAATACAATTCTGAATAACATCAAGTAAAAGGGCAGGTAGAGAAGGTCGAAGGAAGAGCGAAAAGATCGTGGAGTGTCTGCGTCGGAGGTTTATCTTGTAAACATAGTCTCAGCTCTATAGGTTGGAAAGATAAACGGACCGACGGATAGGGTTTATTTTAATTATTAAATTTTTACATCAAAGGGTGTACAGAAGTGAACGTTATTAGGAAGTAGGAAAAACATTGTGGGAAACATGGCAGTGCAAATTGATAAGGAGTTGTTGGGAAAGTTATTAAGGAGTCCAAGATATTAGCAAGACTAAGAGAAAGAGATAATTAGGGACAAATAATCTTGAATTATTCCACTCCGAACAGCTGAGAGCTAAAGAGGAGAAAATACGGGTATTATGGAAAGAAGTAATTTGGTGATTTTAGTGTTTACAGGGAACCATGACAAGATTTTACCACGTGATTACTTGCACGGGTTGCAAAATTTTTAGAATGTTATGGTGACGACGCCAGAGGAGGCAGGGGGACGCCCCATGTCAGACACTTCGCCACACCCCCCCCCCCGGGCCCTCCTACTGAAGTTAATTAAATATCGAATAATAAGAGAGTTCATTTATAAGAGTATGACGATTTTCACCTTTTCAAAGTGGTGTATTCTGCATGATATCACTTTCCTGCTTATAATACCAACTTGATTAACAAATATTAATTTGTTTAGTATATACAGGGTGTTTCTAAAGGTCGTTTACAACGCTTGGGAGGTGATTCCTCACAAGAAAACAAGCAAAAAGTCTAAGTTCCATTTTTACGACTGAGGCTTCGTTTCCGAGATAGAAGCCTCGCAAAAGGTGACAAAGTGAACGTCACACCTGACTGGGACGAATACTATAACAGATAGAGAGGCGGTTCCAAGGGAATCATAAAGGAATCGTATGTGCTCAGTCCGGAAGTCACTATGAAAAGTTCACTGCACGCATGCGCAATGGAGTCCTCAAAGGAATGGGGGATTTCCAGCAAGAACAATACATGGAAAGGGTATGTAACGCAGCAAGAAGGACCGTGACAATGAGAAATGCGTTCAAGACAACACATCCCGACCTCAAACATCAAAACATGAGCACCGAACACAAAATCCGAAAAGTTGAGCACGGTTGCATACCCCAGTTACACGCGAGGAATGAACGAATCATGTCATGTGGCATACGAGAGACACATTACTCCACCAGGAGGAGGGAAAGAAAAACACAATATCAGATGATTGCGACAACGTGTATTTTTACACGCGACAACTACGTAATATCCCCCCCCCCCCCACACACACACAACAAACAGCAAATGCTACAATGTCTTATGCACAGACAGTGCGTGTCACTGTTCACCAACTGAAGATGTCACTTTCACCACACAAAGGGGGTGGGGAGCAATACCAAAAGTGTTCGCACGCGATCATTGTGACGTAAAAGAGACCAGTTTTGGAAGCGCTGCACAGGCAAGTCTGGCTCTCGTAGTCTACGTTTGACTTTCATGACTGCTGTTCCCGCGAGAGAAGCTCGAAGGGTTGGTTCTCTCCGGCAGTCGTTCCAGTCGTGTTACATGTGCTGGGATATGATCAGCAGTTCGCTGTAGGTTGTCATACGCATTGAAGAGTACTAGTATGTTGTATTGAAAGAAGTTGACGTGGTGGAGTGGGCAAGTCAAGTATCGCTACAATTGGTCTGTGGTGTTCGTACGGTGATACGACCAATTTGTGCAGTGTGCCAGTGTTAAACAAAAACGATACTTTGCAGTTCCAGCTCCCTATTACACAGATGGCTGCGTATACGACCCAGCAGCTAGCAGACATGCATCTCATGTATGGGGAGGCACGTGGTAATAACCGTAAGGCAAGGCGTCTTTATGGAGAACGCTTTCCACATAGACGTTTACCGTCTCACACCTTCTTTCAGGTAGTGGACAGTCGACTGCGTAAAACAGGGTCAGTGTTACCACCGCGGCAAGAAGTTGGAAGACCCCGAAGTGTACGGACACATCAGTTTACAGAAGATGTGTTAACAGCGGTCGCAGAACATCCTGGCACCAGTACGCGAGTGCTTGCTCGGGCACGAAACACGTCTCATGTGAATGTTTGGCGAGTGTTGTCAGAGGAAGGAATGCACCCTTTTAAACTGCAGAAAGTACAAGAACTGTTACCTCGTGACTTTCGCCCTCGTATGGAGTTTTGCCAATGGTTGTTGCATCAGCTGGACACAAACCCTCACTTCGGGGCAAACGTATTGTGGACAGATGAAGCCATTTTCACCAGGATGGATGTCTTCAATAGTAGAAACAGTCATGTATGGGACTTTGACAACCCACATGCACTTTTTGTGGCCCATCACCAGCACAGGTTTTCAGTGAATGTGTGGTGCGGGATAGTACATGATCATTTAATTGGACCATACATTCTCCCTGTTCGCCTGAATGGTCGCACGTATCATGCATTTCTTAGTCAGGTTCTGCCTGAACTGTTGGAGACCGTACCTTTGGCACTGCGGCAAGAAAGGTGGTACCAACAAGATGGGCCACCAGCTCATTTCGATCGTAATGTACGACATTTCCTGCATGACGTGTTTCGCAATAGGTTCATTGGTAGGGATGAGCCTGTGCCTTGGCCACCGAGGTTGCCAGATCTCAACCCTCTCGATTTTTTCTTATGGGGAGAAATGAAAACCCTCGTATACGACACACCTGTCACATCAGCTGAGGACCTCGTTGCTCGCATCAACGTCGCCGCCGCGACTGTACAGATCGACCACAAGGAAAAAAACCTTGGGACGAAAAGTCCCCGCGGAGCTTTCCCTTCTTCCCTCCACCTCGGGCCATAAGGAAGCATGGTCCACTCTCCCCCTCCTCTACTCGCGGGAGTACGGTGCACAGGAGTCGCGGGTCTGCGCAGGTTGTTTTGCTTGTGGTTCCACTATAGCAGATACACCTGGCTTGTTTGCTCGTACTCGACAATCCTTGATTCGTCGCTGTCATCTCTGCGTAGAAGTAAACGGCAGACATTTTGAAAACCGTCTGTGATTATTGCCCTCGGCAAATCTCAGTGAGAACACTCTTGGTATTGCTCCCCACCCCCTTTGTGTGGTGAAAGTGACATCTTCAGTTGGTGTAAAGTGACACGCACGGTCTGTGTGTAAGATATTGTAGCATTTGTTGTTTGTTGTGTGTGTGGAGGGGGATATTACGTAGTTGTCGCGTGTAAAAATACACGTTGTCGCAATCATCTGATATTGTGTTTTTCTTTCCCTCCTCCTGGTGGAGTAATGTGTCTCTCGTATGCCACATGACATGATTCGTTCATTCCTCGCGTGTAACTGGGGTATGCAACCGTGCTCAACTTTTCGGATTTTGTGTTCGGTGCTCATGTTTTGATGTTTGAGGTCGGGATGTGTTGTCTTGAACGCATTTCTCATTGTCACGGTCCTTCTTGCTGCGTTACATACCCTTTCCATGTATTGTTCTTGCTGGAAATCCCCCATTCCTTTGAGGACTCCATTGCGCATGCGTGCAGTGAACTTTTCATAGTGACTTCCGGACTGAGCACATACGATTCCTTTATGATTCCCTTGGAACCGCCTCTCTATCTGTTATAGTATTCGTCCCAGTCAGGTGTGACGTTCACTTTGTCACCTTTTGCGAGGCTTCTATCTCGGAAACGAAGCCTCAGTCGTAAAAATGGAACTTAGACTTTTTATTTATTTATTTATTTATTTATTTATTCATAGAGCTCAACAGGCCGAGCCCAATTATAGTGCTCTAATTACATAATATTACTACAATAAATTCAGTGTTCCAGTAATACTATTTTTTAAATTGTATAAACTCATTGCAAAAATATCAATTGTGTTATTTACACATGAAATTGTGTTGAAAGAGTTGCACGCTCTCCACACCGGAGAGGTAGAAAGGATTGAAGTTTTCGCTCTCTGGCAATGAAAGATTTTGTGCTTGGGGCGTGTTTTGGAACTGGGAACATTAAACGACACGGCTGACAATAAGTTGGAATCGTCTATTATACCGTTAATTACTTTATACAGAAAGAGCAGGTCATTTACTTGTCGTCGGAGTGCTAGTTTGTTGAAGTTGGTCTCTGAGACTAGATTATCGTATGAATCGAATGCTGGATATTCTCCACAGGCTTTGAATTTGAGATATCTAAGAAACTTGGACTGAATACGTTCTAGTCTATGAATTAAGTTTATTTGAGTGGGATTCCAGATTACTGACGCATATTCTAGTTTTGACCGTACGAGGGAATAGTAAAGTATTTTCACTGGTTCTATTTTCGTGAAGTCGTGGCTTGATCGGATTATAAAACCTAAGTTTCTGAAAGCGTCGTTAGTAACAGCTTCAATATGCTTATTAAATTTGAACTTGGTGTCGAAGGTCACTCCAAGATCTTTAATTTCATTTTTGCGCGTGATTTGTACATTTTTAATACGGTATGGAAACACACAAGATGCTTTGCGTTTTGTGTAAGTGACTACGCTGCATTTTGTTGGGTTAAGATCCAACTTGTTACTTTCACACCAAGAGATCACTCTGTCTACATCTTCCTGCAGTTTTAAACAGTCTTCAGAGGTAGTTATTTCGTGGAAAAGCTTAAGATCGTCGGCGAAAAGCAACTTTTGAGAATTTTGTATGCAATTGGGTAAGTCGTTGATAAGTAATAAAAACAAAAGCGGTCCAAGATTGGACCCTTGGGGAACACCAGAATATGGTGTGAAGGGGCAACTTTTGATTTTCCTGTATATTACAGTTTGCGTTCGATCGGCTAAATATGAAGCAAAGAAATTTAAAGTATTAAGTGAAATATTGAATGAAGCAATTTTCTGTAGTAATATATCATGATCAATTTTGTCAAATGCCTTAGTAAAATCGGTGTATATTGCATCGACTTGTCCTGTGTTATTTAGTACATTGCATGCGTAATGGGTAAAGTTAGCTAAGTTTGTTACGGTAGACCTCTTTGGAGTAAATCCATGCTGATAAGGAGAGATAACTGGATTGACGTGTGCTAACATCCTCTTGTAAATGATTTGTTCAAATATTTTAGCAAGACTAGAAAGGATTGCTATCGGTCTATAATTTTCTAAGCTTGATCTTTGTTGAGACTTGGGGATAGGACAGACGGACGATGTTTTCCATCTTGAAGGAAAAGTATTGGTATCGATGGAAAGGTTAAAAATTTGCAGCAAGGGATATTTTAAAATATCGCAACATCCTTTAACTATATATGGTGGTATGTTGTCAGGGCCGGTCGTTGATTTGGATTTCAAATTCTTGATGGCAGCTTCTACTTCGCTTACGCGGATGTTGCACAAAGTGAAAATATCAAGTTGTTCGTTAGCAATTCCTATTTTCAGATTATTTACGTCATATTTAGCTCTTTCGGCTGCGTACACAGAATGAAAGTAAGTTGCAAAGGCATCCGCGATGTCATTTTCGTCTGTTAATATGTCTGCGCCGACTTTAATAGCTTCACAGTTTTGATGGGACTTTTTACTTTTGATATAGGACCAGAATCGAGTAGGGTCCACACTTATCTGGTCTTCAGACTGTTTTATGTAATTAGTGTAAGCTACAGTTTTGTCTTTCTTAACCTGTGCGCGAAGCTGAAGAAATTTTTCTCGGTGATATTCTTTGTTTGCAATACTTTTCTTCCATTTTAACCTATGGTAAGCTTTAACTTTAATTCTTTTCACTACAGCAGGCGTAAACCAGTTTTCGTGTGAGGAATCACCTCCCAAGCGTTGTAAACGACCTTTAGAAACACCCTGTATATAGCTATGTGTATGTGACTTTCGTTCAAGATTCGAGCGCCGACCTGGGCATAGGTGATTTCTCATTCATTTATGTCCTGTAATAGCCGAGATTAACCTAAGTTTTAACCAGTCTTAAGAACTGGGAAAAAGTGTTGAATGTGGATGGTTTTATAACATCACGAATATTATCAGGATCACAAGACATCTATCTGTAGTACGGGCAAATTATTCTAATCGTGGTCGCTAGTGACAACGCTAATTATTAAAAGACATTCAAATTTGATTCAAGATTTTATTTGGTTGGTTGATTTGATGTTTTAAGTGCACTTTATGCACAGAAAAGCCAATCTGGATTGGACTTATAGTTTAAAGTGCCTCCACTGGGTATCGAACCCAGGACCAAAGGTGATCGGAGAAAACCCGACACTACATGTCAGTTGTTCTGGATTCATCGCGGTTTCTTACTATTCAGGGACTTGAATTTCGAGATGGTGAGTCTGAGGAAACCGTAACAAAGGGAATTTCTTCGATACTCTTGAAGTTAATGAGGGGATATTATTTGGAAATGTATTGAACGTGAACCTTAAAATGCAAATTATACTTAAAATTCGATTCAAAACATATCGCGGGCAGGTAAAAGAATGCTTATTAGGATTTGCCACTCTTCAATCATTGGATGCAGGTTCGCTCTTTCTCGTACATATCAAAATCGAAGAACTTCTTACCATGAACCCCATAGGTGCCTGTAATTGTGTAGCACAGACATACGTTGGAGTGGTAGAGTAAGAGTAAGTAATGCCAGGGTCAGAATATTTCTTGAATGATGATGTAACTGTAACCTTTGTCTGATTTTTTATCCTGTGATAACATTTCCCTGAAATATGAAACACAAATTTTACCCAAAACTCTTCAGCATTACGAAGATGGTTGTCCTTAAAATCTTTGAAAAGGCTTGCTCGAAACAGGATGCTGGATGAAAACTGCCTCATTTGGCTGTTCTTGCCATTGAGAAGAAATGTCAAGTCCTGGACGTACCAAAGGTGGGCAATGTGTTCTCCAAAGCACATAGAGCAGAATTCTCCTACAGGAGAAGTGCCTCACATTGTTTCTAATACTTAAGAAGATTCATTTCTTCCAACGTCACGTTTATTTTGCAAGAAAATTAAACTCTTCGAAGCATTTTTTCGTCATTTATATTATTTTCTTATAACTAAAATATTTATATCAGTAGTTTCATCTCAAGAAAGATGATGAATTATAAAAATATGAATGTCTTCCAATACTGAAATAGGCCACTAGAGACAACGCAACTTATCAATAAAAAAGAATTAATGTCTTTATTAAAACGAATCATGTGGAGAGAAACTCGTAATCAAGAAGTAAATTTAGGCAGTAAACGTCCACTCTAAATAAAAGACACACACAAAACACCATACATGAATATAATAATAATAATTATAATTATTATAATAATCATTATTATAAGTATTATTATATATGTATATATATGTGTAGTGTTTTCGGGCGTTTTAATGTGACTGGCCCCTTACAATATTTTGTTGCCAGCCTTCCGCCCCCCCCCCCCAGTCACATTTCCCTGGCGCCGTCACTGGTTGGAAGTAAATTGATTAGGACGAGGAAAGTAACATTAGCTGTTGACAGTGTTGCACCAAAGGACGTGATGTGTGCTACTGTTTGTATAAATTATAGGAAATTTAAGCAAAAATTATAATTGTTGAGACTTGAGAGTTGTTTCCTTCATTTGATCGTAGGAAGAGGTTTTCTGAGACAGAGTTGGATTATTTTACACATACATGAGAAAGGGTGGTTGTTTAAAGATAGAGACGTATTTTGCACATTTTTTAAAAGTTCAGATAAAACGAGAATTTAGCCTTACTCTTATGAAAAGAAATAACGCAGTAGAGGGAAAGAATAACTCTTCACATTTCTCGCACCTGGTGGGATGCAACCCACATGCACAAGAGTATTGCAGGAAGTCGAACGGGGATGAAGAGGGATATGTGAAATTTGACTTAGCTGCGGGTCAATTAGTGGGTTCTAATATTCGTAAGGTTGATATTGGGTTTTAAGTCCACTTGATTCACAAATAGGCTAAATCGCGAAACGACCTACAGTTTAAAGTGCGATCCGATCCACTTTGTGCCTCCATTGGGTATCGAACGCGGGGACCTTTGATTACAAGACCTCGACGTTATTACTACGTAATCGGGGAGGCACCCAATTTACACAAATATGTTGATTCCAATAACACGTTATATGTATAATCTGATAATGATGCACTTTTGGTGCATCTAAACATATTTTTTTCAACTATAGCATGTCTAAAAGAATTATTGAAGTTGGGATTTTTATAACTTCAGGAGGCACGGCTCTGAAAATGTGCGATATAAAATATATGCAGGTTTGCCTTCCATACGTGGTGGTTTTGTCACTTTCTTCGCTTCGTACAACATACACTTTTGCAGGAAAGGCTTCTTGCATCCTCCTGGGGCCATGCTCTAGCTAAACAAAAATATATTTCTTTAGCATAATCGAGGGTTACTTTTTTATGCCGAACAAGGATTTTATTGCGATCATACGGCTTTGAATGACAGTATCAATGAAGATTTATGTACACTACTACTTATAATAATGAGAATAAAATATTAATTTTATTTTTCGTCAAGTGGACTTAACATCCTTTTTTGTTATTTAGCAAATATTCAATTCATCACCTTTTTTGACATTAAACTTCTTGCCAGGACAGTTGTTTTTATGCAAATTTAGGCGATCTTAACTACACGTAAGCTAGATATTAGCTAATATTCGTGCTGTTATATTACTATTCTTCTACAATCTTTGTAACATTTCATGTAATAACAATAATAGAATTGATTAATTTACATATTCAAGTGAATAGACCTATGAATTATATTAATGTATTAATTTAAACATTTGCTTAATTGTTGTCGATAATGTTATTATTATCATTTTTTCTGAAACACTTGGCTCGGACACCCTCCCCCGACATATATTTCTAGATGCGTGCCTGACGAAGGATAAATTAGATCAAGCGGTGGTGGTATCTGACTTAGAGGCTAAAGAGAAAACAAAGAAGTATGTGCGTCATAAGCTGAGCATAAGAAACAGCACAATATCACAAAGAAACACTTTTTGAAACTTATGTCATAGAAGATGTTTAACAATATTAAAAACAATAAAT
This sequence comes from Lepisma saccharinum, assembly GCF_977018435.1. Classification (NCBI taxonomy): domain Eukaryota; kingdom Metazoa; phylum Arthropoda; class Insecta; order Zygentoma; family Lepismatidae; genus Lepisma; species Lepisma saccharinum. The sequence continues at coordinate 206,308,947 of NC_139229.1, read as the reverse complement.
GCTTTCTATTTGTAATATACTAAGTATTGAAATTTTAAATAGTCATTTGCGTTCGTACTACACATTTAAAAACTTTTTTGTTGCTTCCGAGCGCCAAGCTTAGAATTTAAAGAAGAAATGTACATTTTCATAGTGCACGGAAGTTCGACATTCAGAAAGAAAGAAGGTCTAGTGGAAAACATTTCAAAACTTCCAAAAGGTTTAGCAGTAATGAAAAGAGCACTCTTGTATTTTTGGAAGCCAGAAAAACCACAAGGTAGATTTCATAAGATACCTAGCAATCAGTAACCAACAAACTGCATTTTTAATATTAATGTCCTCATGATTAACGAACCTTATTTATTCTCACCACGCAATGGGTAAAATATTTGGAGCTTTATCCCACTTTCCGGAAAAATATTTCGTGTTTCTGCTACTTTTGACTTTTGTTGGCATGATATCCCCGATCACTTTTACGAGACGAGACGAGACAAAACGAGACGGGACAGAATCCTTCGAGACGGGACACGAGACGGGACAAACGAATATTTTCGAGACGAGATACGAGACGAGACAGCATTTTCACGAGACGGGACGGGACAGACCAAAGTCTCGTCCCGTCTCGTATCGTGGGCAACACTAACAAAGACGTCAGCGAAGAATCATCGGACGTCTGGAAGCAGGTCAAACACAGACTGAAGTCACGGCAGCGTTATCTGTGCCACAGTCATTTCCAGGATTTGGCGACGGTTCCAAGACAGTAGTTGTATTTGTGATATTACTGGGGCGAGAAAGTATGAGCCCCCCTCATGCAGATTTGCCTACACTTAAAACTTGCTCAACATGCCCATATGAGCTTTTTGCTCAAGTGTGGAACCCCGTCTAATCCAAGATTTTTGTAAAAATGCCCTCGGGAATTTCCTGAGAATTTCCCCCCTCAGATTGATTTGCCTACACTTATAAAAGGCACTTCTGTGAGATTGTTGTCCATAAACCTGTCAAAAATATGCCCCTTTTTGATATTTTTTTTGCCCACACCTAAAATTACGCAAACGTATTAACACACACACACACACACACGCACGCACGCACACACACACACACCCACCCCCACCCACACCCACACACACATTGACCTTGACATTGACCTTGACATTGACCTTGACATTGACCTTGACCTTGACATTGACCTTGACCTTGACCATGACCTTGACCTTGACCACACCCACCTACATACACACCCACACCCACCCACACCCACCCACATACACCCACACCCACCCACATACACCCACACCCACCCACATACACCCACACCCACCCACACACACCCACACCCACCCACACACACACACATATATTTACTTCCGGTCCACTTGTGGCCTATTTCTGCTTTATTTCTGTTGCATTATGTTTTGCAACAAATTATTACCCAATATTATGCATTAGACACGTGTTGTTTTCTGATTGGTTGCTTATGACATAATGTGATGACGTGTTAAATTCTGATTGGCTTATTGTTTCAGATGTTTTCAATGCGGTCCGTGCTTAGGGTATATAAAGAGATTTTGCATTGCATATCAGCCAGTATTGAAAAAGTTGTTGAAGAGTACAGATGTGTTGTTGCAGTGCTGCTCATATTTTTTAAACACAAAAATATTGCAGATTTGTATAAATTGAATTACAAATCTATTTGATTTAATATACAGAATTTTTGACAACCTGTCATAGGTTTATTAAGTATAAAGTTTTGATTTGGACCCCAAGAAATTTTATATAAATACCAAAGCCAAAAAATATTAACACACATACACACACACACACACTAAATATACAAATCACACTGCTGAACCCAACTGATATTTTTTATTAAGCATAGAATTTTGATTTGGACCCCAGGAAATTGTATATAATAAACAACAACAAAAATGCCAAATCAAAAATATTGTAATCAATGCAAAAAGAATATATCTAGCCCCAATTGGGCTAAGCATCAAAGGAATTGTAATCCAGACAAATGCAGAACTCCCACAAAAATTTGCCCTAAATGCCATAGAAAATATAACATGGAATATTTCACATATAAACATAAAGGTACTTGCTCTGCACAGTTATCAACATTGCCCTCTCAACCATCTACATCTGGTCTGAAAAGGAAGCATGAAGCACCTGTTAATGCTAGAGCAGCAAAGCAGCCACGCTATGCACTACCTATCCGTAGCAGTTTTAAAGGCCAATTAAGGGATCACCGGTTTGTATCAGAGCCAAGATGTGGCATTAAGAATTTTTTGAATAGTGTAAATCCTGATGTGCAGGCAATTCTAAATGCACAAAATGGCTCTTATAAGCTGTCCCTCAAATTGTTTACACAATATAAGAAACCAAACGGCACAAAATTTACACAGCCCCACATAACAGAAACTGTACCGGTATATTCAAATGCAAATTCAGACAAAATAATAAGCAGTTTGATAGATCAATTGAATATTAAACACTCTGAATTTGCAGCAAAAGAGTCTGGATGGAGCCTATGCGGTTCTCCACACAAGTTATATGTTAATATTTCTGAATTCAACCCATTACAAGGTTCTACATATCTGTCATTACCTGCCAATATCAAAAACAAAAAAGCCGTGGTCAATATTGAAAATAATGATGAGAAATGCTATTTGTGGTGTATTTTAGCTGCTTTGTATCCAGTTTCAAGCAATCCTGAGAGACTAACTTATTATAAACAACATGAAAATGATTTTGATGAGGCAATGGAGGGTTTAGAATATCCAATGTCTGTCCAGAATATTGACAAATTTGAAAAAAAGGCCAGGAATATCAATGGAAAACAATTATCTATTAATGTATTTATTTGTTCCACTGACCGTGGCAATTGCTTGATAGATCCTCTCAGAATCAGTACACTTGATGATGAATCTGCTGTTCCGATTGATCTGCTCTTAATTATAGGAGATGGCACATATCATTATACTCTGATACATAATCTTGAAGCTTTAGTCAGAACACAACTAGACAAATCCAATACAATATTCAAGTTGTGTAGAAGATGTTTAAGTGTATTTGATGGTAGAAAAATGGTGAATGGTGTTTGTGAACAGAATGCAGAAATTGCTAAAAACAAGTTAATTGAGCATCTGAAATACTGTGGCAATTATAAACCTGTTCATATAGTGATGCCTAATCCAAGTGAAAAAGCAAAATTCAAAAAGTTTGAAGCCTTGTTGGAACACCCAGCATATATTGTCTGTGATTTTGAATCAAACCTCAAACCTCTTGCATTCTGCAATCCAGATCCTGAAGAATCTTCAATTACACCATACCAGCTACATGAACCTTCCAGCTTTTATTATGTGGTTGTACAGGATGGTGTTGTTAGTAAAGAAAATTTATACATGGGAGCAGATGCCATCAAAGAATTTGCACTTAGAATAGAAAATGAGTGCCATGACATAGCATCTAATATTTTATTAAAATCAAAACCCATGTTGCCTTTAACAGAGAAACAGATTGAAGATTTCAACAATGCAGAAAAATGCCCGGTATGTGATTCTGAATTTTCAGATATAAATATCAAGGTGAAATACCATTCTCATACAGATGGTAAATTCTTAATGGCCCTGTGTAATAGCTGTAATATTAAGATCAAGAGACCAAAATTTATCCCTATATTTTGCCATGGAGCATCCAATTATGATTTCCATCATCTGATCAGGTACGAGGGGTTTGAGAAGCATAATTTAAATATTTTAGCTGAAAATGATGAAAAATATATTGCCATTAACAAAATAATTAAAGTTAATGGTGTTCCTATTCACATAAGATTTCTTGATTCTTACAGAATTTTATCGGCTAGCCTGGCTACACTGGCCACTCAATTATCTGATGATCAATTCAAAATCACATGTGCTTTGTTTCCAAATCAGGACCTGAAATTAATTAGGCGGAAGGGTGTGTATCCATATGATTATGTTACAGATTTTTCTAAATTTGATGAGTGTTCTCTGCCACCTCAACAAGAGTTTTACAGCAAAATCAGAGCATCTGGAATCACTGATGATGATTATCACCATGCCCAATTGATGTGGAACAATTTAAAATGCAAGACATTTGGTGATTATCACAAGGCTTATTTAAAACTTGATGTGACCCTCTTAGCTGATATACTGCAGGCATTCAGAAAATCTTCCATGCAAAATTATAAACTGGATCCAATGTATTTTTACAGTGCTCCGGGCCTAGCATGGTTGCAATGTTTTTAAACACTAAAATGCAATTGGATCTGATCCAGGATCAAGATATGTATCTGTTTATGGAACAATGTATAAGAGGAGGCATGGTGCAATGTTCTCAGAGATATGCCAGAGCAAATAACAAATATATTCCTGATTATGATCCAGCATTGCCATCAAATTATATACTGTATGTAGATGCAAACAGCCTCTATGGTTATGCCATGATGGATAAACTGACATATGCAGGGCTTGAGTGGGTTGAAGATTTCAATATTGAGGATCTTCAGGACTTTGATGACAGTCACTATGGTCTATTCTTAGAGGTTGATCTGACAATTCCTGATGATTTACACAACACATTTTCTGATCTGCCCCCAATTCCTGAGGTTAAGTGTTCACCTGGCTCTAAACAGAAGAAGCTCATGATGACACTGGAGCCAAAACAGGGTTATGTTATATATTACAAAAACCTCCAGTTCCTGATGCATTATGGTATTCAAGTGACCAAAGTTGGAAAAGTTTTGAGGTTCAGGCACTTAAAATGGTTGAAGCCATATATTAATACAAATACAGAGCTTCGAACATCTGCAATGAGCCAATTTGATAAGGCCTTGTTTAAATTGATGGTCAATTCTGTATATGGCAAAACTATTGAAAATGTCAGAAAACATACCGATGTTAAAATAATTACTGACCCCAGCCTGAGCAAAAAATTGGTTGCAAAGCTTAATTTCAATTATAGAAGAATTTATGATGAAAATATGGCACTTTTCAACATGAAAAAAACAAAGATTAAGTTTGATAAACCTATTTATGTAGGGGCTGTAATATTGGAATTGGCCAAATTACACATGTTAAAATTGTATTATAATGTGTTGAAACCTTTTTATGGTGATTGTGTAAAATTGATGTACATGGATACAGATAGTTTTGTTCTTGATATTAAAACAGAAGATGTTTATAAAGATATGGCACAGCCTGCATTGCTTGAATATTTTGATACCAGTGAACATACAGAGATTCAACACCACAACAAAAAGGTGCCTGGCAAGTTAAAAGATGAGACACTTGGTGATGTTATTGTGGCATTTGCTGGGTTAAGAGCCAAGATGTACAGTTTTGAAACATGTAGTGGGGCTGTTGCCAAAAAAGCCAAGGGCATTGGCAGAGTAACTGTTGGAAAAGAGCTCCAATTTGAAGATTATAAAAATTGTCTCAAATCATGTAGCAAAATCAAAACATCAGAATCCAGAATTCAGAGTGTGGATCACTTATTGACTAGCAATATTGTAAGAAAAGTGGCTCTGGACCCACATGATGATAAGAGATGCATTTTATCATGTGGCATACATACTCTACCATGGGGGCATTGTGATTTGAAGAATGGCAATCAATGCCCAAACACAGAGCATGATTTGAAATAAATAAACATGCCTATGAACTTATTTGGGTTTAAAAAACAAGGTATTATGGACCTGCCGACACCACAACCCTCTTCTGATATGATATCTAAACTGAGTGGTTTCTTAATTATTCATCTGAACAGCATACTTACAGATGTTGATGATGAAACGGGCAAAACATTGTACATATTTAACAATAATTTAAATCATTATCAATTACCTGTAGGTGGGCAATTACAATTTATTACAACCCCTGAGGGTGATGTCAAGATTTCAATAGGGAGAAATATTTATAGAATTAAGCACTCAAACATGATTTCTGGCACTGTTTATACTGTTTCTGCTGGTGACTGCTTATATATTGAGGTCCCGGGATCATATGACAAGCTTATACCCTTTTTTATAGAATTAAGAATCAGATACTCTATAATAAATAACCACTAAAACAAAAATGCCTAATGATATATTTGGCCATACAAGGCATGAAGATCACAGTGATGAGATTCTGATGCTTGATGTCAGAGTCAAGAAATTAAGAAGTGATTTACAAGCTTTACAAACCACACTCAATGCCAGTCTTCAACTAGAAATTACAAATTTACAATCACAATGCATGGACCCTCTTCTTAAAATTGATTCTGAACTCAAATTGTTGCTTCAAAAATATACTGATCTGGCAACATTAGATAATTTTCAAAGTTTAGAAGAAGCTGTAGCAGCTCTTCAAGCCAAATTTAAGACCCATGCCACCAACTCTGAGCAATTGAAACAGCAATTGGAAGAGCAGATAAATAATGTCCAGACACAGCTCCAAACAATTGTCAAAAGCATAAAATCACAAGAAGATTTTGATCTAGTGATTTCCACTCTAAAAGAACAGATTCAATCACTCCAAATACCTAATCTGGATCCTCTGCACAATGCCATAGCCGAGGTTAAAGAAAAAATTGAGACACTTGAAAATTTTATGAACAATTTGCCATCTTCTGATGCTTTGAGTGCAATAACTCGGAGTGTAGCAAATATTAAGCTGCAACTTGAAACATATGAAGATTTTGGAAAAATTCAAAGTACCATAACCCATCTTGAAGGTACAATAACAGCAGTGCAAAGTGATTTGGCAAATGTACAACAAACTCTAGAATCTCGCCTGCCCGGTATTGTAGATACTCTTGTTAGTGTCCAGCACCAAATCACAAAGCTTGAAAACCTCAACACTGAATCTGAACTATCTCATTTTCATCATTTGATTGATGATATTCAAACAAAACTTGAAATTTTACAACAATCCACACCCACTCAGGCAGATATAGCCCTGCTCCAAAATGCTATGCAAAATGTGGCTGATGCTTCTGAATTAAACAATGTAAAATTGGCACTTGAATCTTTGCAAAATACAGTATCAAATCTTCCTACATCACAGGAACTTAAAAATATTAAGAGGGCAGTGAATAGGATATTGAAATCAGAAGATATCAAGAATATCCAAGCAGAGATCAAACATCTCACTCAGACAGTGGCCACTCTACCAACCAATCAACATATTAATGAACTGCATGCCCTGTTTGAGGATATCAGAAGACAGGTCCATGATCTTACTGCTCAAAATTCAAAATTGGCAGTTGTTGAAAATTTGCAACAAATTGTAGCTAATATCAAGCAACAGCTAGGAACCATGGAATCCAATCAAGCAAATGCTCTGTCTGTTTTTGCCACCCAGCTTCAAGAGATTGTGCAACAATACAAGAAACTTGTTGTGGACATAAAAATCAAGCCAGGCCATGATGATGTTGTTAGGACCATCAATGAGCACCTTGAATCTGTAACAAGCAGATTGCTTACAGCAGAAAAAGAAATAACAGGCATAATCGAGAATCCAAAACATACAGTAATTCTTGAATTGTACAGCATCCCCAACAAAGAATATGATTCACCATTTACACCAGGTGGCAAAATATATATGCTGTCCCCTGCACAATTTTATTACCAGTTTTTTGTTGGGGGCACACTGAGACCAATCAAGATCAAATATTGGCTTCAACCACAGGCACACCACTACCCCACCTTATCAATAACAAATGCTGACAACAAACCAAAAATCACCAGTGTAGAGTTAGAGGATTTTACAGATCCCAATACATTAGAAACAGCATATGTTGAAGATGATGGCTCTCTGGAATTTAAAATACAAATAGGGGACAAATTATATTTAGAAAATCCTGTAGTATCAGCTGCTGAACATCCCATAGTTGCAATATTCTTGTTTTCATATTATGTCTAGAGAAATTATTGTTGATGAACTACACAGACAAGCCAGACATAATTTTAAGAGACTGCCAGTAGTCACAAAAGGCATAGATGATTTATGGCAAGGGGACTTGATTGAAATGGCAAGTGGACAGTTGAAAAACTTAGACAAAATCAACAAGGGCTACAAGTATCTACTCACTGTAATAGATACATTTTCAAAATTTGCCTGGGCTGTGCCACTCAAATCCAAGACTGGAAAATGTGTTACAGAAGCCATCAGGACAATCATCAATCAGAGTGGAAGATCACCGCGCTATTTGCAAACAGATAATGGCAAAGAATTTTATAATTCTGTGTTCCAACAATTTATTAAAAGCCAGTCAATAAAACATTACTCGAGTTACAGTGATCTCAAAGCCTCAATTGTAGAGGGATTCAACAAAACCCTAAAAAATCTTATGTATAAACAATTTACACTTCAAGGTAATTATAAATGGCTTAATATTCTTCCAGAACTTCTACATAAATATAACAACTCGGTCCATTCCACAATCAACATGAAACCCTCTGAAGTAACTTCATCTGATGAGCAAAAATTGATCAGGACTGTTTATTATCCTAGATACCAGCCAACAACAAGAAAGGCCAAATACAAGGTGGGTGATCAAGTAAGAATCAGCAAATATAAGCACTTATTCAAAAGAGGCTTTACAAGAAACTGGAGCACTGAATTATTTACAGTGGTTCAAATTAAACCTGGGACCCTTAACACATATATAATAAAAGATCACCGAGGAGAAATTCTCAAAGGCAGATTCTATGAAGAAGAACTCAGCAAAACTAAACAGCCTAACACTTATCTCATAGAAAAAATCATCCGCAGAAAAGGCAACAAGTTATTTGTCAAATGGCTAGGACTTCCAGAACACAGCTGGATCGATGCAGACAAAGTGATAATATGAGCACCTGGGATGTTATAAAAAGGCTGCCAGAACCTGAACAACAGAATAAGAGAAATGGCAACTTGCTGCCTGATAATATTAGGTGTCTTATTGTTGGGCCATCTGCTTGTGGTAAAACTACACTAATGGTTGATAATTTTTTATTGGCACCCAACTGGTTAGACTGGAAAAACAGGCACTTGTATGTTTTTTCTAAGAGCTTGGAACAATTAAAATATCAGCAGCTGATGAAGCTATATGATGGATTGGATATTGCCACTTTTGAATCAGATGTTAAGCCACTTCATGAATGTCTCGATAATTCTGTTGTTGTGTTTGATGACATTATACTGGATAATCAAAACAAGGTTAGAAATTTCTTTACACAGGGCCGACACAAAAACATTGATTGCTTCTACCTGGCACAGACTTTTTCAAAAATACCGAAGCAGCTGATCCGAGACAACAGCAATTTTATATGTGTGTTTCATCAAGATCATACCAACCTCAAACACATACATGATGAATATGTAGGTGGGGACTTGAGCTACAATGACTTTTCCAAGTTTTGCAGTAGGTGCTGGAATCAAAACAGTTATGGGTTTGTCACAATTGATATGACAAGAAAACCCAATAGTGGCAAATACAGAAATAAAATCAACAATTTTCTAGACATTGAAACATATATAAATAACCATGAAAAGGCCAATCATTGATGATCTTAAATTAAAAGATTATCTTGTAAAAAGATTTAAGGGATGGAAATCACAGAACCGAGGAATTTATGAACAACACAAACAAACAGAACAGCCTATCATTGATGCTATTAGTGAATTATGTAAAAATATCAAAACTGTTACAGAGCAAAATCAAAATTTGATCACAGAGCTTGTACCTGTAGCTGCAAGGAACATATTAGATTATCCAATCACCCCACTTTCCAGTATTCATACACCTAGTCCTGTTGCTCCTCGAAGAATTGAAGCTACTCAGGATCCTATTGAATTGGGTCTTCTTGCTCAAAAATATTTAAGCACACCTAAAGACAACAAAGATGAAGTCTTTGGCTTATATGCTGACACAGAGCGTGATGGTAGCATCATACATAGAATTGGCAATTTCAGAGTAACATTTATGGGAGATGATATAATTGTATATTCAGAATCTCATCTTGGACAAAGAGGTGGTTTTGTTAAATATCCCGGCACACCTGGGTTGTGGGAACTGATGACTAGGAAAAGGCCTGGCAGCTATACAGATCAAGATTATGAATATTACAAAGAAATATTAATAAAATCAGATGCTCTATACCAGAACAATGATCCCACACAAAAAAGAGTCAAGTCTAGCAGTGGGGCAAAATACAATAATTTAATCAAGCCCATATGGTCACAGATCAAGACTGGCAGTGGAATCAAACAATACAACACCCTGCCTAAAGAATTTGTGTGGGTTGATGATGTCAGGAAACTTGTAGATAGGTTATTGGTGATAGCTGGGGAGGAAAATGCTGGGAACCACAATTTTTACAATGAAAAGGTTGGAATTATGGACATGATAAGCACCAAATTATCTAATTTTATAGTGAATGACACTAAGGGGATTGGATATCTCATAAAAATTATTAATACTCTACCACCTAAATTTTGGAATATTTCTGAGGGTCGGGGCCTGGTTAATGACATTATAAACAAGCTGCCATTTGAACTACATATTCCAGGCTATCAGTATTGTGGTCCAGGCACAAAACTGGACCATAGATTAAACAGAGGTGATCCTGGTGTTAATCCCCTAGATGCTGCTTGTAGAGACCATGACATAGCATACAACACACATTCTGATCTTGACAAGAGACATGTTGCAGACAAGAAATTAGAAGAGGCTGCATTTGGTAGATTTGTAAGCAAAGATGCTTCTTTGAGTGAAAAAATAGCAGCATTGGGAACCACCATAGCTATGAGCACCAAACAAAAACTGGGGTGGGGGTTGTGAATATGTATATAATAAACCTACAATGAAGGCCAAGGGTGTTATGTATCAAATACCTTATGCAGGTCTCAAATCTCTTGGGCCTATTGATAGCCTTTTGACCAAAAAGCAGCGCAAGAAAAAAAGCTCTTGTATTGCCAAGGGCCATGGTATGAAATTGTTGCTTAGTACCCCCCAATTAAAAAAATTACAGCAATCTAGAAAAAAATCACATGTGGGGGGTTTCATATTTACTATCCCGGCCATCTTAGCAGCACTTGGGGCTGTTGGGAGCTTGGCTGGGGGATCAGCTGCCATAGCAAAAACAGTAATAGATGCCAAGAAGAATAAGGCAGAATTAGATGAGCAGAGGCGCCATAACCTGGCCATGGAGAAACAGGGCAAAGGTGTTAAGGGAGCCATGAATAAGTTTAAAAAAAACAAGAGCTGCTTACAAACCAAGATATTGAAGCTTTAATCAAGCCACTGGGCATCAAAAATTTTAGAGGTGTGTACATGTCTGATTCTTTACCAGAACAACCACTCAACAAAGAGTGTGGCATTGTTAATTTGGATAAGTACAAAAATCAGGGCACTCACTGGATCTGTTATCTTAAATATTTAAAAAATGAGGCATTTGTGTTTGATTCATTTGGAGGTGTTCCACCTGAAAATTTAATAAAATATCTAAATTCAGCTAATCTTTATTACAATAATGCCCGTGTTCAAAATTTCAAAGATGTTAATTGCGGACATTTGTGTTTATCTGTTCTGAGATATATATGTCTCAAATAAATAAACCATCAATTGAAAATTTTCAAAAGGCCCTGTGGTATTTAAAACATCATGGGGGTATTCCATCTCACCAGCCAAAATTCAATATTGAAACTCAAATTACATGATGATATAGTGTATCCCAAAACAATAGCTCTCAGAGCATTTTATGGCATGTACTTGATCCCTAATATTACACACCACAACAATACAATTGCAGTAGGGGATCAAAAAATTGTCATCACTCCAGGGCAGTATAATCTGTCCACTCTAAATGCTCAATTACCCAGAGGTGTAGTGTTAAGTCAAAATTCTGTCACTCACAGAGTAGAGATTGTATCTGCTACAGAAACAGTGGATCTGGGTACTATAGGAGAGCTGTTAGGCTTTGAGAACAACACAAAACTTGAACCAGCCATCAAACACACTGCTATTAATATACCTAAATTCTTAGCCATAGAGACTCTGAATATTCACTGTAATGTGGCCGAGGGTATGATCACCAAATCAAATGGCATAGGCACTCACAAACAAACTGGCATCATTGCAACATTTAAACCTAATTCTGAATTTATGGAGCCAATCACCTACACTCCATCCCCAACATTATATTTTCCTGTGCCATAATAGAATAGATAATATTGAATTGATGGTCACTAATGAAAAAGAAGAATTAGTTGATTTTGCTGGAGCCACAACAACTGCAATCATAGAGATTAATATTTAAATAAAAATACATACAAAAAAAAAATGGAAAATATTGAGAGTTATGAGCTACAATCATTCCCTCCAAACAGGAGGACCTTTGCAAATTTAAATCAACCCAACACAGAGATTGAGGTTGATCTTGATGTAGGGGATGGCTTTATACACCCCCACAGAGCAGATCTATACATCAAATTTGATGTTGTAAAGCTCGATGGAACAGATTATCCGGCAAATTCAAATATAAGATTGGTGGACAATTTTGTGCCGCATCTGTTCTCTGAAATTGAGATCAGAAAGCATGGTGTTGTTATAAACAGAGTGGATTATCCCGGCATTACCTCCACAGCTTTGGCCACTCTAAAATTATCCAAAACCGAGGCTTCTTACTACAAAATAGGTGGATTTGAGGCTGGTGATAAAATTATATCTAAGAGCCACACAGTGCTGTTCCCTATGCGTCTGTTGCCAGGATTCTTCTCAGATTACAAAGATATTATGTGGAAGGGTGGTTTAAGAATCACATTTAGAAGAGCTGCCAATGATAATAATGCTTTGATGAGGTACAGCACATTAAACTCTACAGGGGAAGCTCTGCCCAATACCCTACCTGATGAAGGCAAATGCATTATTCAGACTATGGAGCTAAGAATCCCAGTTGTTGAATATGAAGCCAGTTATGCTCTTAAATACAAAGCAGATATAATAAAAAATCCACAAGTACCTTTACAATTTTATACATATCAATGTGTACAGAAGCCTGCAACTGGTACTTATTATGAGTTTGATGCTACAAATTCATTCTCCAGTATACAATACGACATGCCAGATTTTGTGGTGGTTCTGTTTCAGACTGGAAGACACAATAATCAGGAAAAAAATTCAAGTAGATTTGATAACTGCAACATCAAAAACATATATCTTAAAAATGGCAGAAATGAGGTATTTCCCAGAGAAAATTATAATTTAGACATTTCCAAGGATGATTTCCTTAAATTATATGAAGCATTTACAGCATACAAAAGGGTCACTACTGGCAATACTGATATGTATTACACACCAGATGAATTCAAAGCACAGAGACCCATGTTTGTAATCAACACTTCAAAAAGAAAACAAGTTGTGGTGAATGACAGGACAAACATTAAAATTATCTGTGAATTCCATGAGGCATTACCTGATAACACTATATGTAGTGTTATTCTCATAGGTGAAAAATCATATGTTTATGATGTAAGAAATGAGAGAGTCACAGAACAATTCTAGAAAAATTATATTATCTTAATACTAGATATACAAGTTGAGCCTGGTGCCCAATTGAACTTAAACCGGAAGTAAATATGTGTGTGTGTGTGTGTGGGTGTGGGTGTGTGTGTGTGTGTGTGTGTGTGTGTGTGTGTGTGTGTTAATACGTTTGCGTAGTTTTAGGTGTGGGCAAAAAAAATATCAAAAAGGGGCATATTTTTGACAGGTTTATGGACAACAATCTCACAGAAGTGCCTTTTATAAGTGTAGGCAAATCAATCTGAGGGGGGTCATACTTTCTCAGGAAATTCCCGAGGGCATTTTTACAAAAATCTTGGATTAGACGGGGTTCCACACTTGAGCAAAAAGCTCATATGGGCATGTTGAGCAAGTTTTAAGTGTAGGCAAATCTGCATGAGGGGGGCTCATACTTTCTCGCCCCAGTAATATCACAAATACAACTACTCAAGACACTGTAGATGTTCATGGTAGGCCAGAACAAGGTTGTCAACGAGGAGCAACGCCACAACAGGGCCGATATCTGGCTTTAACTGCACGACGAAACCGGAAGATGCCTGCAAGACAACTGTCCTCAAACCTTGCAGCCACCTCCGGGGTTAGAGTTTCTGTCGCCAAACTGTGTACCGGAGACTCAGGTCAGCTAGTCTCTATGTTTGTTCCGCTTGATCCAGTGCACAGAATGGTCCGCTTACAGCATCATCGAAATTGAACCCTGAACGAACAGAGGAACGTGCTCTTTCACAGATCAGTTTAGATTCAGTTTGCAAAATGATTCCCGTCGCACATTCATCTGGAGAGAAAATCGATCACGATTTAATCCAAGGAATATCGTGGAAAGGGATCAGTTTGGTCGAGATGGAATACTGGTATGGGAAGACATCATGTTCAATGGACTTACAGAGCTGCACGTCTGTGCTGGAGGTACTCTTACTACCCAGGGGCACAGAAACGAGGTACTCCAACAACATATGCGACTTTTCAGATTCGCAGTCGGCTCAGACTTCAACTTCAAGGATGAAGAGATGATAATACATGTGCGCATCGAACCAAATTGGTGGATGACTTTCTTGAAGGTGGATAAATCCACCGCATGGACTGGCCATCAAGGTCCCCAGACAGAAATCCTGTAGTGTCTTAAGGAGATGAGTTAGCTCGCGATCCTCCACCAAAGAAATTTCCAGAGCTCCGTGCTCCTCTTCATGGGAAATGGAACCAGCTGCATGTAGAACTCTTGAACCACCTTGTAAACAGCGTGCTACGTCGTTGCGAGGTTGTGTATCTGTTAGGGGTAACTTCACACCATACAAGTCTCTTTTTTTCGTCAAGGAAGTATCTTCTGTTTTCTTATTTTTTGCATGTGTGTCTTTGCACTAAAATCATTTGTTAATGTCATGCATTCTACTCTATTGTATACCATATAACGTTTTGATTAATTTTCACTATGTTTATGCAGTTCTGTCACTTTATTAATAAAACATTTTCTCATATCTAAGTTATGCTTAACTTTTGGACACTAGTACTTATAAAAATACCTTTTAATTTTTAATTATTAACAGAAAATGCCTCTGGAAAAATCTGATAATTGAACTCTAAATCAGGATATGGACAGTATATCATGTACAGTCAACGGCAAAGATAATGGTAGGCAAATTGTCCACCGCTATTTTCACTACTTGTTTATTCTACATCCTGTATTGTTTTAAGGAATGAAACTATGTTGGTTCGAAGCAGGCATTGTTCTCTGCTTATTCATGACTTTATTTCAATTCATTGTCATCACATTGTGTAATTCAGACCGAATGAAAATGGTGGTGGACAATTCGCCTACTGTTTATTTCGCCGTTGGGTGTACAAAACCTCCAAAGCGGCCATCTTGGATTTCAGACGTCATGTATGGTATCTGACACGTTGTAATACATGATTGCGTGCCTCCAAATTAAAGCATTCTCCATACACATGGCTTGCCTTCGTGTAAAAACCCAACAAACTTACAAATGGTCAAAATTACTCCTAAAGGAGTTAAGGAGATATGGTCATTTTTGTTTAATAATGTCTGCAGAGGTAGCCATCTTGAATGTAAGATGTCATACAGACAATACGCCACAATAGTAGGCATCAACAAAATATCACAGGCAGTAATTTCCCCCCTTTATATGCCAGAATGTCAAGTGAAGTGTAAAATATGCATAGAATCCTTGCAGAAAAGGGCACAAAATAGTTTCACTAGATATATCTCCATAACAGTGCGAGATATGAAAAAACTGTAAGAATCAATTTTGTTCCTTTTTCAATTCTGAACAAAACATGTATGTATAAAAAATTTCCAAAACCACTATTAAAGGACTTTTCTTAGTTATTGCATGAAGCGGTATCCATCTTGGATTTATGACGTCACACAGGCCTTCTGCCACAATTTCGGGCAAAACACCTGGAATTACGTTATTGTGTACCACACTAGCAATGTATTACCGGTAGTCATATATTCCCTTCATTAAAAAAAACCACGGACTATAGAAATATTGACATATGCCCCTGGACTATAGCCTGTTAAACTGTCCATATTTTTTTTATAGTTCAAATTTTCGAAATACGGAGAGCTAGCACACTGATTGGTTAAATAATTAAGTTATTCTCAATTGTCACTAAGTAAATTATACAAAAATGCGTTTAAACAGTGTTTGTGGGTAGAGAATAAGATTTAAAAACCAACAATTTAAGTATTTAACACAAATTGTTATTCAGCTGTTTGAGTGAGTAAATGTAAATACAGGGCGTAGTTTTGGAGTAAGACATATCTTAGAAAATCAACTCAAAAGATCACCACAGTGTAACATTTTTGTTTGCTTCATGCAAATAAGCGCCCACTATGTCATCTAATCAAGTCCAGCACCTGGATGGTCACACTATTCGCGATTAAAATTACCACCTGAGCGCTAGTGTCGCTTCCAATATGGCCGCTCTACGTAGGATAGATCTTTGTTTACATTCAGTAGTAGTACGTAATAGCAGCGTGTTGTCATTGCTGGTATGGAAGAAACGTTTAAATTACGTGTGTTGTGGGCAAGACAAAAGAGAAGCAAAAATAAGAGCTGCACGTCTAGGGACAAATTACAAAAATTTGGAACAAAATCGAACTATAAAACTGGGCAGCAGTAAACTGTGCAGGGAGGGTGGATGGGAGAGCACGGACAGGACCATAGACATACTACTACGGGCAAGACTCAAACGCAGTGTGCGAATTAACGGGGGGGGGGGGGGAGAGTGGGTGCCTGGGATTCCCCTCCCCAACAAAACATATTATCCCCGGCAAAAGAAAATTATTTTTATCCCTACCAAGGACGTTTTTATCCCCCTCAAAGAAAATTGAATTGAAAGCATGCAATATACCATTCCTTAACTGTAAGAAACATAACTGAAACATCATTCGTCTCCATTAATTGTCTACGCGTAGTTATCAAAGATTTCCCAGCCGAAAAGTATGCAGCATGCAAATTTGCATTCAAATGGTGAAATTGTAGAAAAATGTTAAAAAAAATATATATATTTTTCCTGCGATTTACAGGTTGTCGGTTACAGCAATTAACTGCCATGCCCAACAAAATAACAAGAGAACGTTTTCATAACATCCATTAGAATCATGTTGACTGCCGTAACCAGGGGCGTGCAGGACGGAAAAATTTCGGTCGGGATGGGATTGGGAAGGAAATATTAATAATCCTGAAGTTCGTTACTGAAAAAAGTATTCACTTCCTGATCATTTCGGAGAATTTTCGGGACGGTAAATTTTCGAAATTTCCCGATGCGGTTTAAATCTCGAATCACACTATTTCCTCTTCAAGTGTTTTTGCACTTGTTGGAAAAAAAAAACAGTTGAGTTCAAAAAATGTGCGACATTTATAGCACAGAAAATATCAATAATTAGCCTCTTTTTAATTAAGATACTTTGGATTTTCTTGACTGTTCTGGATTGCAAAAAGTCGAATTCTGACCTCGACAATTCAAACCCTGTAATTTTCAATTATTATTATTATTATTATTATTATTACACCCTTCGGCATGTAAAAACATGGATCAGAGGTACCATGAAGAACAGTGGTTTAAGTGGTGTCTGCTTGATATCCAATCTATGCTTGCTTTGTGAAATAGTACAAAAAGACAAAGAACTGTTCAACAAAGTGATAGATGTTTATGGAAAGGAAATAATGTGAATTCAGTTTCTATCTAAATAGCAGACTGGAGTCTGAACTTGTATACAGTGCCAAAGTATTTTAAATGCAATGATTTGTAAAGTAAAAATAATAATAATATAGCAATAACAATAATGTAATAATGGCAATAATAATAACAAAAACAACAATACAAGTTTCTATGACTGAAGGCTAAGATATGAAATTTTACTCTGTCCCCCTGCGGATGGCATTCCTCTCAAAGCAAAAGTTTAATTCGCACAATCAAACGTGTAGCCATCTCCTCACGAAGGAACCTGGGTAACGCTAAGAGTTGCACATTTTTGCTTCAATTAGCATGTATTGCCGAGTTTTCGAAGTGGAAACAGATCAAATATGAGTGAAACGACCCAAAACTCAAGTGCATTGATAAATTGGCTTGTGTGTACAGTTTTTGCTTCACATTCATACTCGCAGTTGGATATATGGCCTGCTAATCGCTTAAAAGTTTCATGTATTGCGTGGTTGCATACCCACAATGATTCAAAGCTGCCTTAGAAATTGAGATATCGACATGAAGTTCTAAACTCGTCTCTTTGAAGCAAAAAGTCAACATAATTTTGCTATTACAAATCAAATTCCGATTTTTTTTATTATTCACACAATTAAGAAGAATAGAATTTTTGTACATTATTTGGTAATAGTATTATGTTTTGTCTGATGTAAATAACAAATTCAATATAATTGCAGGTACAATCGTGCAGCTACTCCCTAGTGAATGCAACATTATATGCAGATGCCCTAGTCAAATGTATGGACCTGGAAGAAAACAATTCTCTTCGTAAGTATTTCAGTGAACGTATATATATTTTCTCTCTCTCTCTCTCTCTCTCTCTCTCTCTCTCTCTCTCTCTCTGTGTGTGAAAGTGTGTGTGTGTAATTGCCAAATATATTCTAACCTATTACAATCAGGGTGTTATGTGTTGGGAGAATGATGGGAAATTCCATCCCTTGTTACTGTATCTCCCCTTTTCGTTACAATTGTCTGCCCCCCCCCCCCCCCGGGGGAATATTTTATACATACTATCCAAGTAACAAGTAACTACAACCGTTGGGCCAACTGCAGTTTTTACCCATACAGCACACAAATATTCAGTAGACGTCCACGGGACGTCCCATGGATATCCATGTCAAAAGTCTGGGCGTCCATATAGGATATCCAGGAATATCAAGTTGACGTCCGTGGGACGTCCCCTAGATATCCACTAGAGTTGAGTTGGTGTTTTAAGTCCACTTTATGCACAGTAAGGCTAATCGGGACTGGACCTACAGTTTAAAGTGGGATCCGAACCACTTGTGCCTCCAAGTGACCCCTCGATTACAAGGCAATGACGCTACCACTGTGCCATGAGGGAGGCCCCCCTAGATATCCATACGTCAGTCCAGAGGACACCCATAGGATGTCCAGGAAGGATGTCCCATGGATAATTTTTGGATATGTGGATATTTTCTGGACATCGTGTGGACTTTTTCTGGGTGTCGTGTGAACGTTTTCTGGACATCATGTGGAACTAAAATGCTTTAACCATAATGCACCAGAGGCACGGAAAGGGAAAAAAGGGTTCAGCAAATGCATGTAACAGTGTTTCTTTTCGAATATTTGTCACAGCACATACTGGAAATATAATATTCTTTTCATGAAAGTAGAAGTTATTCTTAACTTGTAGTCACTCACCAGTCCTTTGTCAGCTGCCATGGATGAAAGATGTGTTGGGAATTGCTAATGGTTTATCTGTTTAGCTGTAGCAGAACAAGAGCATTCTTACAGGTATTAATGAGTGAAGGCTGTTAAACAATGTTATGTGCACACTAAATTCCATGAAAGGTGGAAAGTAAACTCTAGAAAGTTTTTGTGCTACCACTTGAGGTTATCTTGAGATAATGATACTACATGTACATGCATGAGAAAGGCTGTGTATTTTTCTTACTTTACACAAATAATTTGTACTGCAGTTTATATTTGGCCTCACAATAAATTATATACAGGGCATTCCAAAAGTAGCAATACATAGGAAAAATAAATATGTTGTGATAAGAAACAATGTATTGATATAATATGCTCTATGTGGTAAGTTAAATCAGGACTGGACCTGCAGTTTAAAGTGGTTGTGTGTGTGTATTTTTTAAAATACTGATTTTTTTAACATTAAGTATCTTTATTAATTTATCTAATTAATAATTTTAATAGCACATTGTAGCAAATTTGCAAGTTCAAAATATGTAGACAATATTTTTCCAACCACTGCTAGTTCATGGTGGGAAAGTGGCTGAGATTGTACACTGGGATCGACGTAGGCCCCATGAAGCGACACATGCACTCACGCAGTTCCTAGACTCCATGCCCGAACTGCGTGGTGCACCCATAGATGAAGAAGACTCCCGTAGGGCATACGGGAGAAGCAAACCTGTGAAATTAGTTCACGGCAGAGGTATAAGATCAGCAACAAATGAAACTGAACTTGATGATCACGATGAAGATGGGATGGAGGAAAATTTCGATGCTGTAAGTTCAAATATTGTGTAACATATTTCAGGAAAATTCAAATCATAAACTTCAAAAAGAAGTAAAATTAAGCATATTTTTACTTTAAAATTTAAAAAAAGCTTTCAATATGTTTTTATATATATTATTTATTCTTGATGATAAGCTCAAGACTGTAGTAAACAATTTGCATTAATTATAATAAATAAGATAAATGACACCCAAGAATAAGAACAACGTTTGAAAGGATTTTAAAATCTTCTTTATGATTTAAGATGTGGAGAGATTTATTCATTTTCAGACTTTAAAAACGATCTGAGTGTATTCATTCCATTACTGGCTTTTGTAAAGTCTGTCAACATTTGTTGTATCATAAGTGCTTTATATTTTTAATAAATGATTATTCTGAAAGTTAACTTTAAAGCTATACATGCAAAATATCCATACAATAATCAACCTATGATTTTTTAAAAATTAGCACAACAATGGACACTTTAAATTTGTATATTTTAAAATAACAATATCATAAGGGTAACTCAGTTAACTATTCATAATTGTCTTATTTTATGTCAAACTTGTTAATCTCGACTATGAGGATGATAATTAATGAAATTGAAATTCCTGTGCCCAAGCCAGGAACCCAAGGCATCTCCAGGAACCTTCGTGAGTTGATCATTCATGGCTGAAAATATTCTGATAGTAATAATGTGTTGGCATAGTCAATTTCTGTCAGTAATTTATCAACAAATAACTGAAAAGAAAAAAATTGATTCATAACTTGGCTTCAGAAATTAATGTATATTGTTTCCAATTCTTAGATGAGAATCAGTTTGCCTTTTTCTTTAGTAAAGTGCTCCATATTTGGAAGTACATCTACATTGAACTTGGATTCTTTTTATTTCTTACAGTGCACTTACTTTTGTGTCTTTAAGGAACTCGATATGGTAAGTTTACAAATTGTAAGTACTCATGTAGATTCCTCTCTATAAGCTCTAATTTTATAGAAGAGCCTGGTGATATAATTTGCAGGGTCTATGACAAATTTTTTCACATGGATTGGAAATAGATGGAAAAGTCAGAGATCTTAATATCTCTGTCCGAAGCAACAGTGTCCTGTAAACAGTATGATTTATTACATCTTGGGCAGAGACAAAGTCAAGGAGCCACCTTAAAATATTCATTAGATATGCAAGAAAATCACATAGAATTTTGAAAATAATGCCAGATTTAGTTTAGCAGTCATTATATGTGAATAGACTATAATTTCATCTTTCCAATCAGTATTGATAATGCTGAATAGGAGCTAATCTATGTACACACATAACTAACTAACTAACTCCCTAGCCTTCTTAAACCCGAAGGTTCATGGCTGCAGCAACACAGGCCTTCCATCTTTCCCTATCTTGAGCAAGTTCTATATACTCTTTTCCATCCCTACCGATTTCCCTTAGGTCCATCTCAACGTTGTCCCTCCATCTTCGTCTTGGCCTTCCATCTTCGTCTTGGGCTTCCTACAGGTCTCTTACCATCAGGTTTCCCAACAAGAATCCTGTAAACTCCTCTTTCCTCTCCCATTCGTGCCACATGGCCTGCCCACCTAAGTCTTCTTGATTTAATTATTCTAATAATATCTGGACATGAATACAAATTATGTAGTTCTAAATTATGTAACCTTCTCCACTCACCTGTCTCCTCATCCCTTTTAGGTCCAAAGATTTTCCTAAGGATCTTATTTTCAAATACTCTCAATTTATGTTCCTCTTTCAATGTAAGGGACCAAGTTTCACATCCATATAATACTACAGGCGAAATTACTGTTTTGTATATTTTAACTTTTAGTTTCTTAGATATTAAACGAGAAGACAAAAGTTTATGAAGAGAGAAGTAACATGCATTTCCTGAATTAAGCCTACTTTTTATTTCCTCTTTAATATAATTTTCATTTGTTAATATTACTCCTAAACATTTGAATTTGGAAACTGGTTCAAACGAGTTGTTATCAATAATTAGATTTTGATTATTACCTAACACTTGGTTTCGGCCTGTAAGCATATATTTAGTTTTCTCTTTGTTAACTTCCAAACCTATCTCTTTAGCAGTTTTGAAAAATATTTTAGCATTATTCTTAATTGTATTCACATCATCCCCCAGTAAGTCTACACACACACATATGTGGGTTATGATGTGCTGAAGAAATATGACTTTTGTCATGATGCATTCATGTCCAGTTTTCTATGATTGGGAGGGTGTGAAATAAAGTAAAAATCTGGCTGGTTGATTGGGTTAATTTTACTTCACTTTTGTGCCACTCTTGGTTAATCACAAAGATGAGGATGAGTGATATGATGAAATTGATGAAGGGGCACTTGCAAAGAATACCCATGCCCAGTGCAGGATTCAAACCTGGGACTCCTGGCATCGTAGCATGCTGTGCTAACCACTCCACCATGGAGGGTGGCAAGTCGGAATCTATTGCAACTCACAAATACAGTGTGTTTTAAAAGTCCTGCAGGATTCTAAAAGGCTATAACTTTAAAGTAATAGATTTATTACAATGAAGTATTGTCTTTTTACACAGAGGAAAATTTTAAATTTTGTTCTGCCCACACTGCTGAATGACGTGTGTGCAGGTGATCACGCGATCACGTGATTCTAAGATAGCATCATGCAGAAACAAGCTCAGTGCGTGTTATGGTTTGCCGAGTTAAAATCTTGTGTTTTGGTGCGGGGAGAAGGTTCTAAACAACATTTGGAAAAACACCTCCAGTGGAGACCATTATCCAGAAATGGTAAGAAAAGTTTACGGCTATGGAAAGCTTAGCAGATTTGCCACTTAGGCGACTTATTCACATTAAAATAAAGATTATAAAGTTTATATCTTGTATCTACTGCAAAGTTGATCATGTCATCAATATTATTTGATAAGACTACAAGTAGTAGGTATATATCATTTACAGTAACACCATGTGAATGCACACATTTGTTTCCTTCTTTTTCAGGTGGATGATGAAGGGCGATTTAAAAAAGATGTTCTAGAGAAAATAATAAATCAAACAATTAATGATGAAAAGCTGATGAAAAGGGCAATAGCAGTCATGGAGATGTGCCACAGCAAGATGTTTTATGTTGCTACTGTTAAAGGTACAAGTTCAAAAACTTGCATTCTAACGTATTATTTCCACAGGAAAGGAATAGACATCAAAAAATTAAAAATTTACCTCAGAAGAAAATCAATGCTTCTGAAAAATTTTGATTACCGCACATTATATTATTAAAAATATAAGTTGTAGCATCTTTCAAATGAATATAAAATTTAGATATTCGAGAAAATTGAAAGAAAAATAATTTTTAAAGAACGTTAAGTTTGGGTCAAGGACAACATTGTGCAATGTGAATGCAATTTGATTTCTGAAACAGTTGAATGCAAATAAAACCTACCTTCTATTCCAGATATGGAAAGGGAGTGTGACTATCCATATATGTTAACAAAATGCATATTAGGGCGACTAGCTAAGGTAAGAAAAGCAATTCACCATTTGTTAATCTTTTCACATTCTATCAAGTAATTAGAAAAAATATTTTTAATGAAACTGTCATGCAGGGCCTTCCCAATGCTGTAGTGGCAATGTCATCATCATCTTATAATCAAGGGGTCCCAGGTTAGATACATGGTAGAGGCACGGTGATTCGGATCCCACTATAAACTGTAGGTTCAGTCCCAACTCCCAATTAGCCTATATGTGCATACAGTGAACTTCAAACAACAATCAATTCAATGTTATATTTGTGCATGACTGTTTGTGTTGTTCTCTCATACATCAAAATTACTTTTTGCATCATTCACTTGTTTTAAATGGCACACAGGCAAATTCTGTGTTATAAAATAGCAAAACCACATGCACATTGTCATCTAACATGATATCAGTTCTTACGTACAAGTTAGTAAAACTATGGTCACACAAACAGATTGGTAGAACATGCCTTTGAATGCATTTTTTTCTATTGTTGCCTGTTATGTGCATCCACATAGAAGGTTAACTGGCCATTTTTTAATTGCAACGAGCTAATATTAGGTAAACCCTGTTTATTAGATTTCATATTCGTAGGTCTAGAACATCCAAATTTATAGATGGGTGATATGACTACATGAAGAACTGAGCCAGACATAACTCGTGTATTGCATGTTTTCCAACATAATTTGATTAGTTAATGATGAATGATCATTACATAAAAAAGAGAAATACTAGAGAACACCCACCAGTAAGTTAGGACGAATGTTGGTAAAATCGCAATATTGTGTCATGAGTTTCACTTCCAAGATGCAAATGCAGCACAAAGTCAGTGTTTCACTAAATGGCATCATAAAACCAATTTTTTCTACATGGTATGAGACAACCGGATATGTAAACATAGGCGAGAAATTTAGGGGCACTTTTTCCTCAAATCCCCCAAATTCCTGAAGAAGTGTGAAGGTTATACTTGGCTCATTCGGAAATGTATTGGACTGGCAACACTGCATTGTTGCATAACATCTGTCGATGAACTTTGTTTTGCTTAACGGTCAAACATAGTTTACATTCCACCACAAGATGGGTCTGCTAGCTCCACTACCAGAGAATTGCTGACTCATAATGTGAATGGGTGTGAGTGAATACGTGGACAAGCTACGAAATTGAAGGTGATTCTCATGGTCAGAGGTGGACTATGTGGTTCCTGTTTAAAGAGGGTGTTTCGGTATCCGAAATTTATCGCAGACTTGTGGCCGTTTGTGGTGGGACAGCGCCTTCACTGAGTACTGTCTTTCAGTGGATTCAAAATTTCAAAAGGAGAAACGAAAGTGTGGGCAAAGGTGTCAGCAGTGGTCGCCCAAGGTCAACGCGTACCCCAGCAGCAATCCAAAGTGTTTCCAACTTGATTATGGGAGATCGACGTGTAACAATTGAACAACTGCAACGTGAAACTGGTTTTGGGCGAGCAACTCGGCATGCAATCATTCATGAGGATCTGCAAATGAGGAAAATTTGTGCTCAGTGGGTGCCTCACGATCTGACGGATCAGCAGAAACAACAGCGAGTGGACATGTGCAGAGAATTGTTGCGCCGTTACAACTAAGACAGAGAACATTTTTTCAAAAGACTGGTGACTGGCGACGAATCTTGGTTCCTCTTTGAAACTCCAGAGAGAAAAAAAGGCAATCCATGGAATGGAAACACACTGGAAGTCCACGCTCCAAAAAACCTCGACAGACTCTCACTCACAAGAAGCAAATGGGTACAGTTTTCTGGGATGAAGATGGAATTTTGCTGGTGGACTGGCTTCCCACTACCAAAACTGTAAACAGCGACAGCTACTGTAAAACTCTACGAAAGCTGCGATGCAGAATTCAGCAGAGGCGGCAAGAAAAATGCACTCTCGGGGTGATTCTTCAGCATGACAATGCGAAGATGCATACGAGCCACCAAAAACAGTAGGCATTGTCAACAATGGGATTTACGGTGCTCCCACACCATATTCACCGGATTTAGCCCCCTCGGATTATGCACTGTTCGACAAAATGAAGGACGCATTGCGTGGTCGACACTTTCAATCTAATGTAGAACTCCAGACCGCTGTCCGTGAGTGGTGCAACTCTACTCCAAGAGAGTGGTTCTCTGCAGCCATCAGGAAATTTCCCGATAAATGGGAGCGTTGCATTGAGTCAGGGGGAGATTACTGGTAATGTACATCTTTGTATTTCAGGTAAAATATAACAAATGTGGATTATATAATGCTTGTCCAATTCATTTCCGAATGGCCTTTATATATATTTATATACATAAAATATTTTTTTGAATCTTGCTTCCTAAAATGCAGAGGGGTGCATTCTGGTTTAATTTCTTGAACCTGGGGAAACCATAAATGCCTGTTGTTGTATCCAAATGCTTCATAAGCTCTGTCCTGCATTGAGGGATAAACGTCATGGAAAGAAAATCATCTTTCAACGTGATAATGAACTCCCACACTCTGCTCAGATCACCAGGAAGGAAATTGGGAAAATGGGGTGGGAACTTCTGGCTCACCCTCCCTACAGTCCCAACAATGCACCCCCCCCCCAACTATCATCTGTTCAGTATTGTAAAGGAACACTTATGAGGCCAACTCTACTGGATAGGATGGCGGAGGACATACAAAAAGCAGCGAGTAAGTGTCTGCGAGCAGCTGGAACGGAGTTCTACCGTAAGGGTATTTTCAAGATTCCAGAAAGGTGGGGAAAATGTGTGCAAAGAAATGGAGACTTTGTTGAAAAGTAAAGCAAAGTCTGTAGATTATGATGCAGTATGCTTTTTGATAATAAAACCAAAACTCTGTTCATGAAAAATTGTTGCTCATTACTTTCAGTATGACCCTCGTATTTTCCTTATTTGTTTTGCTATTGTACCATCATACATTGAAGGGTGGGACTTGTGCTTTCGTTAGTGAAACCCATCGTGAAACGATTGGGAATTCATAGTAGGCACCTCGGTCACTGAGGTGGCAAGAAAAAAATATATCAAAAGTCTGAAAGAGAAAAGTTCAAAGCTGATCATCAAGTTATCTAATTGTGCACCTGCAATGTGAAAAATATTACTATGCTTTTCTCTCTTAATGTTCCATTAACTATTATCTTTAATGATGTTCAAAAACCAAGAAAATATGAGTGACAGATCAACTTTCTTCTTTCAGTTTTGTGATGAACTCAAGAGGGAAGGAGAAGAATCGAAAGAAGTTCATGCAGATGCAGGTAAGACCTCTGGAATAATGCAGCACTGTTTGTAAGTAACAAAGCTGCAAGCAGCGATGGAGTGGGAGCAAAATTTTCTGTCTGGGGTAATTTTTTTTGTCTCCCACCCAACTTGGTACTGTCAATTATATTATAATTATGGGTAATCGAAGATTTGATTATTCACATGTAATTTACGTTATATAAGTAGTTTATATTAGAACCAAATTAAAATTGAATGTAGCATTCATAGATGAGAGATATATAACTGTATTTTAATTGATTATTTATTGATGCAAGATCAACCCATCCACCCTTCATATTTGCCCATCTTGCGTAAATTGGACTTTAGAATGAATAAAGTTCTATGAGAAGGAAATCAAATTTACAATCACTATTGACTCAACTATCAGATTCTAAGAATATTCTTGTTGGTAAGAATATCATAAATAATGTCAGGTGAACATCCTGAAACTTGACACTATCAGAAAGACTAACCTGATACTCAAATAAACATTTTCCAATTGCTACATCCTGGAGAATTCTAAAAAATTAAGAGATGTGTGAAAGTCAGCATCTAGCATTTAGATAGAGAGATCCTATACCATGTCTTTCTTTGGTCATTTTGAAGTTTCAAGAGGCTAGCCACAAACATGGAGGCACCTATGAAGGCCACAAGGTTGACTGTCATTGCTGAGGGAGGCTGCAGATGACATGTGATAAAACACTTTCGAAAGTAAGGCAGTTCAAACACACAAACACACAACAAATTTGCATTTCTGAATACATGTGACAAATTTATCATACCAAATAGATCCAGGACCAGCCCAATTTTGCATGTAGAGGGCCGCCCTTCTGGCATTTGTCAGAACTGCCAGTCCGGCGCTGGCTACACATACATATCATAAATTTTCGAGTAACTGGTTAGTCTAGAAATTATAATTCAGTTACTTTTTCAGCTAAAGAATAACGAAATTAACACTTACTTTTCTGTATACATTTCAACAAGAAAACTTTATGTAATTCCAAACATAAGTTTATTTTAAATTTTCATACCTACATATCACAATATTTAAACACATGAGATTTATCATAATTTACTGATAATTAAAGCTAATTTGAGAAGGTTATATCAATTAAATTGTTCTTATTTATGCCATTATAGAAGAGTAAATCTGTCTATACAGCCACTTCTAGATGGAGAGTGATTGGCGATTTGGTGATTGGCACCACACTGGGTAACATTCAGGAAAAAACAACTATATTTTTCATAATTGGGAAAAGAGAGACGTGGTAGTATATAAATATGGAGAAACTAGTACTCACTTTTCATTTTTTTCTTTTTCGATTAATTTCAGTGGCCACTGCCACCATCCTCGTGGATACACTGAAGCACAACTTTCCACTTGGTGCAGTAAAGCGGAAATACATGTCAGACACCCTAACCAACCACAATCAACCCATCCGCCAGCAACGCAGTTACAATCAACCTCCAGTGGCCAATATAAATGGTTTGCCTTCCCTACCATCCCACCACTTACAACCGCATATCCAAAGCCCATCTCCCATATGGCATCAAAGTAGCGCACAAACCCAATTCCAAAATAGCTGATAAACTGAACAAACACAAACAGTTCTTCCTCTCCCCCCTTGATAACCCAGGTGTATACGATGCAGAGTGTGAATGCAAGGCACATTACATTGGCAGGTCCATCAGATATGTCAATGAAAGAATCCAACAACACCTAGCAGATGCAAACAAAAAGCCCAACACACTACTGGTCTTGCTAAAGATATCAAATACAATAGCCATAAAATTCAAAAGGTTCAAGTCAAACACACTGCCCACATGCTCGTAGACACCAAAATTAAGGAAACTCGTGCCATAATGCACTTCCCGCACGAGCTAAACATCGATAGCAGGCAAGCACACCACACTTGGATTCTCTTACTACAACAGTTATCGCCCGGAAATAGCAGACAAAACAGACCCAGACTTACAGTAAACAACAGCGCACATAGCGGCAGCCAGAGAACTACAAACAAAAGACGCATGCCACGCAACAGTACAGCTAGTTCCAACGAGGATGGTGGCAGTGGCCACTGAAATTAATCGGAAAAAGAAAAAACAGCTTTGCGGATAAAAGTGAGTACTAGTTTCTCCGTAACTATATTTTGCTAATAAAAAATATTTTAAATCTTGTTACATTTATTGGAGAGGAGCATTGTGCACTGATCTCCTAAACTCTTGTGTTTCTACTTTTTTTCCCTCTACTTTCAGAAATATTTGATGTTGATGAAGTAATGCTATGAAGCCACACAAATACAGAGTTTGAAAGGAGAAGCATTGACAACTCAAGTTGTGCAACAACCATCAAAGGAAGTACAATCTTGTAAACAACTTTGGACTAGAAAAAGTAGGTTAAGACCAATGACAAGATTGGCTTACGATGAATAATTGACTAAAGGAGTAAACTACATGATCAAATTCGCAATCCTCAAGAATTGTCCTGTAGTTCAATTTAACTTTTCTCAATTCAGACATTATAATTTTACTAAGTTGCATAAATTAGTCCTTGCAGACTTCATTCACTTGCTTTTTTTAAGTTTTTGTTTTAAGTCCAATTTATGCTGGATAGGCTAATAGACTGGTTGTTTAAAGTGGGATTCGAAACACCTGGTCTCCACTAGTATCAAACCAGTGTGTCTTTGATTACAAGCAATATGATGTTCAGATCATGCTATTGGGGAGGTCCTCATTCATTTGGTGAAAATTTCATAATAGTAATGTTTCCCAAGTAATACTCCATGTAATCCAAACTAAAAACACTGTCTAGTCATGTATTTTTGTAACACTTCTTCCGCCATTCATATCTTAATACTGATTATTAAAAACTATAATTTGTTCTGCAAGAAAAATGTAAGATAACAACAATAAACAATATGCAAAAGTTGTGTTTTTCTTTAATTTTGTTGATTCTAATCCCATGGATGACTATCCTGACTGACATTCCATGTTCCTTCTCAGTCTCTCAAAGTATATTCAATGAAGGCCACAGACACATCTTTCAGTGTCCTTACCCCTTTCCTTCCATCCTCCTCCCACGGTCCTGTCATACTTAATCTAGTACAAACAAGCAACATGTAAAATTATCAACTGTTCGAATCAAATTACATCATTATGGAAATGACTTGGCAATTTCAAGATTTTTACTGATAGAACAGCTCTTTGAATATGTAGTGTGGAAACCAAAAGTTTCTGGTGGTGACAACCCAAATGGCTGTGCAATCACTATAAGTGTGCTACGTTTCTTACTGCTTTTCTGCACGTAATAAATTCCTGTTCTCGAGAAGGTGATTTTGTATACTGAAGTCAAAATCTGAATTATATCAATATATGAAATAAAAAAAAAAAAGGTAAAGTGCTCCCCTGTGCTTAGCACCATGCCATGAAGGCGTATAGGGGGTGTGGGGGTAACGCCCCACACTTTCTTGATCCGGTCGTGAGTGGGGGTGATGTGATCAGCATCACGCCCCTGACCGCCTTTACACCCCAGGGTTTCCCCCAGGTACCCATGTTATTCGACGCTGGGTGGGCGCCGGGGCCGCTTCCATCGTTAGAAAAGTTCCCGGATTTGAACCGGCCGGGGATCGAACCCGGGACCTTTAGCATGGTAGTCAGACACGTTACCAACTGAGCCACCGCGGCTCAAAATGAAATCAAAATGTAATGGAAATTATGAATTGAAAGAACTTGTATAATGAACCATTGAAAAGAAATATACAGTGCAAGTCTGATTTTACGTTCTCAGATTTTACATTTTCCTGCATTATACATTCAGTCTTCATGAACCCAACTTAACAAAATGTTATAAAATTTTCCTCGATTTTACACTTTCCTGCATTTTAATATTTTTTTCAGCTTGGTTCCCCGAGAAACATAAAATCGAGGTTCGGGTTTTCAACTGTATTTGCAGTCGCAAAATGCCTTCAATTTTGAAGTGAGAAGGAATTTTTGCTCTAAATGAAAAGTTTAAACAAAGCAATCAGCAATATAATGTGATGCTAGAGGTGAAGTCTTAAGCTATGGACTGGAGTTCCATTTTTTTTCAATATTAAGAAACATAAAAAGCTAACCTGAATGAGAGGTAAAAGAATTGAAATTGTATAAATAAGGATTGCAAAAACACATTCCACTTGACATGCATGTATGGGTTTTGGTGTTTTGTGGGGTTTTCTCATGTCTGTGATATGAGCAGCTCGGCGATTGAAGCAAGACTGGCATGCAAGATTCTGAGTGTTGTTCTCGGCTGGATTAATACATACATAAATTGATTGAGTTTGTCGTTTTAAGTCCACTTTATGCACAGTAAGGCTAATAAGGGAATGGACCTACAGTTTAAAGTGAGATCCGAACCACTGTGCCATGTGCCTCCACCGGGTATCGAACCTGGGATCCCTTGATTACAAGGTGACATCACCACCACTGCAGCATTGGGGAGGCCCAGGATTAATACATAAAGTCTGGTGCAAAGTTACCTTTTTCAGAATATATTGTCTCTGGAATCTGTAGAACAAGGCTGCTCTTAACAGAAGAGAAGGGGAGAAAACAAGTTGGCAGAGTAAAGCAGTGCACACTGCTGCAAATGGCTGGTAGCTGCACTTGCATCCCTTATCAAGCGTTCATTGGTTGAGCCCTCCAGTGTCATTATTTACACAGAGACTCGTTTTCATTCGCTCACTCCAGAGATTACAGGGACAGTGTGTAGTGGCTCCAATGGTCTTCTCAACTAGCTTGTTCTTTGGCGAATGACTGTTTATGTGCATTTTACTAGGTTTCAGTAAAGAACAGTAGAGTGAATTCTTGTGTGGTCCTTAACGTCATGGGCATGTACACACCCTTGGATTATGGGGGAAGGAGGGGCAAAGCCATGTTAAAAGTTCAGTCTGAGAAAGAACTACATTTAATCTCATTGTTTTACAAACTGTATTGATGTGCACAAAACAGGAACCAGAGTGGACAGACCTACATTAGTTGGCTCCTCCTCACCCCCGTTTAGCCACAATGGACAAGAAATTAACTATTACTGCTGCAAAAATATATCCTCCATCCTTCTGTTCTATTTTTTTTTCAACTTATATCAGGGAAGTAGCTTCTGGAAACTAGATCAGAATGATAGAAATATCTGATAAATAAGTGGAATATTATCCTTTATTTCAACTCGGTGGCACAGCCCAGATTCTTTCTTGTAGAGGAAGGGTAACTTCATGCGGTCAAATATTTTCATTTCTGGCTTGATAGGATTTAAAAAAAAAAAAAAAAAACAGGATACAGATATACATACATAGACATTCGAAAAAAAAATAAAAAATAATGTTTTGGGCAATTGTTTAAAGGATAGTAAACACCCCTCTCTCAGAGTTTGGAAGAGAGAGGGGCTTTTGCTCCAAAAACCATCCCCTTGGCTGTCCCGGCCCAAGATTCAATGGAAAGTCACTCTCATTCATCTACTAATTGATTCAAGCAAACTGGAGCTGAGCTCTAGATTGTTGGTGTGGAGATATTTTAAATAATAAAATTCTGGAAGATCTCTTTACAGCCTCCAAATCTTTTAGATTAAAATATTCTGGAACACTTATTTCCTGAATATCTGCTGTCACATGTTTATGGTCTTACTACAGGGCCATTCCATGTCAAATCCTCACAAAAAAAATTAACTTTTCAACCTGACCATCTCAGATTTTCATGAAACTTGGTACGATGATAGAGGAATGAAGTAAGTTACATGTGTAAAATTGTAACCCTCAGCATACATGGTATTCATACAGTGTCAACAAAAATAATTCATAACTTTGCTTCTAATGATGGTATGACTTTCATCTTGGGCTTGTTTTGAAGCTGTTTTCATTAAAAAGATAGTTTTAGATGAAAATATTGAATATTTCACTTCAAGGTCACATGATGTAATCTTTTGACCTTTTATATAAAAAAAAACCCAAAAAAGTAGAAGTTCAATTTTGGGGAGAATAAAATATCTTACACAGTTAACTGCAATCTCTGTTTGGTGAAAGTTTCACTTTGGGAGGCACATATGTGAATTGCTTATTACAACACATGAACAGTGGATTTCTTTCATGGTTATACAATTTTTCCATGATTTTACTGTATCCAGCATTTGAAGTTCTTCCACCTTGGTCCCCTGAAAACACACGAAATCTAGGTTCTATTGTGTATCCTGTTGTACAGAAAACTTGTTCAAATTGATTTTTATACCACTTTTATTATTTATCAGAAGGATGGTTATAATTTATTCTACTAATATGAGTATGTGTTATATACAAAAATAAATCTTACTTTATCAAAGAAAGCACAATGTAAGAAGATTATATACTTTATTAATTATTTATGTATTAATTTCATATTACATTCTTAAAAAAAATATTTCTTAAATGAAAAACAATATATTTACAGTTAACTCTGTGCATCATTATTTTCCTATCAATACACCCAATAAGAATAATCCAAGCAAAAAAAGAAGGTTATAATAGAACAAAGGTACTTTTGATGTACATATGCAAATTGTCTTGTGAATATCATAACTTTGATAAATAAAATAAAACAGTTCACCTTCAAGTATTTCTTAAACCTTCACAAAGAGAATATCATCAATCCCCAAATAATAAAAACTTTGATACTCAACAGTGAGTAGAGATTTACACACAAATAAAAAATATCTTAATATCACACTCTTGGCATTTAACATTAACACAGTAAAGTAATTCATTGAAAGAAAAAAATGCTGTGTGGAAAGCTCTTGATATAAGAGAAATCTTGTCTTTCTTTACTAACATACTATAAGAAAGATTCACATTATTCACTTTCAAGTTTGCAGTTAAAAAAAAATAATGTAGTGCACTAGCATACATTTCAGTATTCACTTTCACTATTCACTGACCTTTCTCTTGATATGATTATCATAGAGAGATACTTTGTCATTCATGTAATATTTATCACTTCACATAGTCATTAGAATAATGTAAGATGGCAATTAATTATACTAATATAACAAATGTGTATTCACCATAGCTAAATCCTCAAGCAGACTCACAATGCAGATATGAATAGTGTAAGAAACAAAATACATGTTTCACTAAGGAAAAGAAAACACGCACACAAAAAAAAAACTCCTGCACTGTAAACCAAAATTCATCATCCGTCTTTCGTATACAGATATATGAGTTTTCTTCATAAAAAAAGTTTCACTTTTCATCTTGTTACCTGGAGGAAAAAAAGAATAAAATAATATGACTTGAATACATCAATGTTTCTGTAAATATGAAACTACTACATTGCATTTTTCATGGATGGAAATGAACCGTATGCTACTGACATTATTACAAATAAAGTTAATCAAATTGTTGATGTTCGTTCAGGAACATTCCTTAAGAAGTAAAATTGAATATTTGCAGATTTATCCATGTACCCACAGCCATGATTAATGAAAAGTATAACCAAGATTCCACTATACTAGTACTGATACGAATATGATGAACATGGCATTTGTATTTAAGAAAACCAAATTTTCGGTGTTGAAAATTTTGAAGTAAGAACTATTTCTCATTCCTCGATATTTTATTTAGAGGTGGAATAGATTATTTGTTAAATGCCATGATATGACATAAATGTTACATTTAGGTGAGTGAGGTAGTTAACACTGAGATGCGACATACATGTCACATTTATCTTCTTTTTTTTACTTTTTGAACATACTATGACTCGGGTAATGTATGGAGATACATGTTTTGAGTGCTACATGAGCCTTGAGGGATCCTGTTAGTTAATTAGTACCGTTAATTTGACCATTGATTAATTCCCACAGAAAAAAATGTACCTCGTCTTGTATATGAGAAATTATTAGTATCAGCAGAAAGTACACAATTCTTGCCATGAGTGTGGAACATACATCAGGCAATATGTAGGTATAGTTTTGAACCCTTATATCCTGGCGTTGCCTACGTGGGGGGGGGTTACATTTTCTTTACATTCTTTTTCTTCTATATGGTAAACATTTTTTTTCCTAATCATAGACTTGTGGCCTAAACTGCGCTGGAAAAAAGAGCTATAATTTGTAACTCTACCATTCGTAGTTACCAAGATATACGTTATTATTGAAAACCTTACGCCAGGGGTTCCCGAACTTTATCGTTCCACGGTGCCCTTAGTGTTTCAAGATTTTTCCACGGCGCCCAAGTCAAATGTACACCTATCTAACACTTGCAATGCTTAGTGTGGTTAGTGTGCTTACCTGAACTTCAAAAAGTAAACCCATATTCGAAATTCAGAAACATTTTATGTGTAAAAAGTACTAAATAAGCACACATTTGGATTGATGCGATGGTCCGATTCTAAAACCATGTGGAGACTAACACATAAGTGTCATTTCAGTGAAAATATGGAATATTTCGTGGTGCCCCTGAAAGTCAGCCAGGGTGCCGTGGCACACACTTTGGGAATCACTGCCTTACACAATTTTAACCTGGGCCTTGGCGTTTAAGGGTTTATTGATACTGTATATGCATATGCTGATGTAGGTATGCATGCAGTGGCAGTACTAAATAAGGTAGCCCATACTCCAATCCAAAAACAACTGTCCTTCTGAACCACTCAGTTTTTAGAAAAAAAGTATTACTGATATACAATGACATAATTATTACCAAAAAAAGGGAAAAACTGACCTATGCAAATCAGTGGATTCTCAAAGAGCAGGATATCATTTAAACTTTAATAAATCTGTCTTAATTAAATTAACTTCCTTCTTAAGTTCATCTGTTTATATGTTCTAATATGATGTACTTAGTTGCTGATCTTAATAGTTGTAGCAAATCATATAGCAGCATACTCCCTGTATGAGCAGGTTACTGTTTTGCTAAACATTTGGAACTTGCAATCTGATAATGTTCAGTATAAGTCTGAGAATATTAGTTGTTTGTACCTGATCACCACAATATAGTATCAGCATTAGTAAATTTTAGATCAGTATTTCATAACTTTAATTACAAATTTATATTGACCAATAGCTAGGGATAGGCCAATATAAAATGTTCGTCGATACCGATAAAGTACTGATGTAAAATTTAAGAATACTGAAAACTGATATTCTACAGACCCGATATAAATTTTCCCAATAAAGTATCCATTAGTACGTCCCATCCCTAACCAATACCCACCATCCGCAAGATAATAACGGACAGCTCTAATGCATATAATACATTGTTCAATAACTCACCAAATTCTGCTTACACGAAGAACATTGGCAACGTGTTGATTAATGTTCCATTCACACTTCCAATCTCTCGCTGAACTCTCCTCACCACCGCCCATCTTTCATCTTCAGTTGGCAAATCAGCTAGCTCCAAATGTCTTCTGCAACACATAGTAGAATACCAATTGAGCTCACATCACAAACATAAGTGTGTACGATGCATAATATTGTCATCACTTGGCAATTTGAGAAAGAAATGATATTAAGGAGGAAATAAAAAGCAGGCAAATTCAGAAAATGTGTTACTTTTCTCTTCATAAACTTTTTATCTTCTCATATAATATCTAAGAAACTAAAAGTTAAAATATACAAAATTTGGCCTGAAAGAGGAATATAAATTAAGAGTATTTGAAAATAAAATCCTTAGAAAAATATTTGGACTTAAAACGGGAGTGGTGAGTGGAGAAAGTTACATAATTTGTATTCATGTCTAGATATCATTAGAATGTTTAAATCAAGAAGACTTAGGTGGGCAGGCCATGTGATATGAATGGGAGAGGAAAGAGGAGTTTACAGGATTCTTTTGGGAGGCCTGATGGTAAGAGACCAGTAGGAAGGCCAAGACGAAAATGGGATAGGGACAGATGGAAGGCCTGTGCTGATGAAGCCACGAAGGCTAGAGAGTTAGTTTTTATTTCTTATCAGTAGGGAGACAAATTTATGGTAAATAAAAACTGAGGAGAGCGGTAAATAAAATGTTAGATCAGCGGTATATACCAGCGGTGGAAAAAAAATAATTGGCACACACTTTTTCATCATGAGAGGAAACAACATACAAAAGAGCTAAAAATTGATAAACTACTTCATTTTTATATACTGCACACATACACACGTACTTAGCTGTCCAACCAAAAAGAAAACATCAACACAAAATCACTTCATTTCTAAATTGCATATTTGGGGGAAGAAAGGAATGCAGCTTGACAGGGAGCAAAGTTTTCGAACTGAGATTATGTGCATGGCAAATCCCAATTTGCAGTGTCTTCCTGATGTGATCGAAGATAAAACGTTCTTCAGCTGCAAGTGGTAGGAAACTTTAGGCAAACGTTTCCTTACAAATCGACAGTTTGCGCGCACAACCTCGATTGCCGGTTTTTGCGTGTTTTCTACTTCATTTGATGATATTTCACGGTTGTTTCGCGAAAAAGCGTTCATTTCGTGGAAAAGCACACATTTCGCATTACTTCGCGAATAAAACTCATGCATATTTCATACTTGGGGGTGTAGTTACATGCAGAATGTTCAAAATTGCATCTTTTTTCCACATTTCGCGATTTTGCGCATCGCAAAAATTCAATGTCAATATCAGTATCCTCCTGAGAGGATGAGTGCCTTGCTTTCTTCTCTTTGAGTCTACATTATGCTCAGATAGTCTACTTGGGATTGTACCTACCGTTCAAAGTATGCTGAACCACTGTTCCGCCCAGGATTGTACCTAGATACCCTTCATTACATGACAGCATTACCACTACACTATTGTGGAAGCCCGAGAGCAGCTGTAGAGTTTACCCAGCCACTACTAGTGGTTACCTGGAGGCAACCCTAAAGGGGTAAAGGTAGCTGGGGGCATAGACGAGGGTTCCTACCTCCACAACCCTCCTACGTGCCTTCAAGACATGTTGCGGTGTGCAGAGGTAGCTTACAATTAATCAAATAATTCTTTAAACAATTTGAGTCCACAATTCTGAAATTTTGTTCATGTGAAAATATAAAAATATAATTCATTTGCTCTATTTATAAAATACATTTCTAAATGGATAGTATCTTTTCCTAAGGCAAATGATACCAAATGCATGGAACACAGAACACTTCATCAGTTTTACAGGGTGTCTACCAAAATAACCGATACAAAATTCTTGACTTTTTCTTGACTGCTCTTTCTTTTTTCTTGACTTTTTTTTTTCCACTTCCGTAACATTTATTTAATTGCCCACTACTTAGGTATAGTTGGAAATTAATAAAATATATATTTTTATTAATGAAAAATCCCTACCACAAATGGAAGATAAGCCTGATAGTTTTGAGGATTAAAATGCAAATGACAATTTTGTGAAGGAACGATTTCATTATCATACTGCACTAAGAGTGCAGTAAAAATAGGCTTTTGAACCAAAATATTAAGATAATCACGAAATTCTGTAGAAATTTCCTAATAAACATTTTTGGATTAGCATATTTACACATGTATAATGCCCACCCTGGTATTTGATGGAGGAAAAGCAACGAACAATTATATATTGTACAGTCACGAAAACTGCTGGGTTGTAACGATTTCATTGAAAGTATGCTGGTCACGAGAGAATGACATCATACCTATTCCATGCGTTACTGTTGGTATGTGGAAAGAGGAGAATATAATCTTTTGTATAAAATGAGTAACCAACCCACACTATCTCCCCCTCTACCTCCACTGTGTTTAGCATCTCCAAGCTTTCACTTCTGTAACCACCTTGTTTATTCTTTAGTAGAAGAAAGTGAGGTAAAAATTACGTTATGAATTTACAGTGCTCAGGAAGTTATTTTCTATTAATAATAGACTATTATTTCTTGCCCGATCAATACTACTGAATATACATCCCATGTGACAGGAGGTACATGATCGAATTCTGCCAGAATGGCGAGGTGCTGCTTTTCTCGGTGTCACAAAATGTTGAGTTATTATTATTATTATTTTTTAATAATATTACTAAATAAATCCAACCTGGTAATTTGTATTTGAGCCTCTTGATATTTACATGTTACATGCAGTGACATAGTGAAAACATGCGTGGTTTTAAGGCTGGCAGGTTACGTGATATTCCAAAATATGAAGCTACCGAAAAGGAGTGGGAAGTGCGTGTTATTGCTTCCGAGAGCGAGAGAGTTGTTCTGGGTCATGGGTCCAAGGGATCACGCCACACCAGTTATGGGTTAAGTAACTGGAAGGGAAGGAGGAGGGAGGGGGAATAGGGGGAGGAACATCATGCTTTTTATTTCAGTGATACCGGATGCTGTGGGCCAACAGAAACCCGCATAAGCTCTTCCAGAAATATATTGCACTGCATAACTTTTATTATCTATAAAACATAGTTGAACAGTTGATTGTTATTTAATAGTTAGGGGCAAAGGAAACCTTTACTATTTGTTTCAATAACTACAATTTCTACATCCAAATCAACAATATTGAAAAGTGATTATTTTATCAACTGTCATTTAAATAATTTGAGATACGATGCTAGGGGCCCCAGGTTCGAATCCCAGCCTGGGCGTGGATGTTTGTGAATGTCCGCTCATCAATTTCACCATGTCATCACTCATACCCATCTTCGAAAATTAGCCAAAAGTGGCACAAAAAGCGAAGTAAAATAAAAAAATAATAATTTGAGATAGAGTACAGTATGATAGCAAAGTCACTTTGCAAAAATGTGTTCTTTATATTTCATTTTAAATTCAAAATTACCAGGTTTTTCTGCTGCACCTTGAATTTGGATACCAAATTTTGTTTATGGACTTGCATGTGTGCTTTATGATACCTACCAATATTTCAGAGACCACACAGACATAAATAAAATTCTCCAGAAAAAACTCAAACGGACAAGTCATTCAACCTACCCAAAGAAAGGAATCTCTATACACATACAGTTGAACAATATGCTCCAATACCCAATGGTCTGCTACCCTTTGAATCCACAATAAGGAAACAAAATAATTAAAAACAGCATGGTTTATTTCCTTGTACAACAAAGAAAACACTGATTTCAATACTCTAATCTGTTCTGGAAAGTTAACATGCTGAAAATGCAATCATATTCTCTTGAATCTAATAATCTTACCCAACTAAGTATTCCTGTGCTCTAAAAGCTGCCAGATGAGCATAATACGTGGGAGCTGGATACGACACACTTTTGGCGCATCTTGAAAACATGTGACACAGATAATATGTCAATAGCTGCAAGCTATCTTGGTGCAACTCCTGATCATCCCACACCACGCGGTATCTGGTTGGTCTGGTTGTGCCCTGCAATAGAAGACAATGTATTTACAATGTGTTGCACCTTGTATGGTTGTTGTAGGATAGTGAATATTGGACAAAAGATGGGTTCATGTGATGTCAGAGTGCACAACTGTTATGTCTGCAAGCTC
The DNA here is from genome assembly GCF_977018435.1 of Lepisma saccharinum. Lineage (NCBI taxonomy): Eukaryota > Metazoa > Arthropoda > Insecta > Zygentoma > Lepismatidae > Lepisma > Lepisma saccharinum. The sequence continues at coordinate 206,268,525 of NC_139229.1, read as the reverse complement.
TTCCTGCATATAAATACCCTGAAATTTCATTTCGTAAGATTAACTAACAAACAACAGAGCACATGTACAGTTTAACATCGTGTTTGCATATTTGCAGATATATTTTAAGGCTTGTTGTGATTAAAAAATGTATGCAACTATAGGTTCTATTCTGGAAAATCATATGTAATTGTGCCTATACTGCATATTTTTTTCAAATCTAATAGTACATGTGCAAAAAATAGTTGCTATAATTCTAACTTCAGAAAGGATTTACCAATGTTGGCAAAACCAATTTATTGCGATTAAGGAAAAAAGAAAACTACAAAACCAGCTGACTTCGATGTCCAAGAGAATACCAAAAAGAAAGAACATTTCCACATAATAAAAATACCAGTATTTCATGACTTGAAAAATGAAGTTCCTCTTTTACTAGAGTCAAAGAGCTATATGAAAGCGGCTGACCTTGAATGCGCAGTAGCAAAAGGAGGAAGTACCACAGACTGCCGTGGAAAAAGCGCAATGTCGTTCTTTTGTTTTTCGGGCGGTAAGAATCGGTTTGGTTTACGTTGTGACTGTTCGTGTTTCTTCAGTTTGATCACAAAAATTTGTCAATATACGTGTGCAAGATGGCTACAGAAACACCTAAGCATCATGTTCTACATAAACAAGTGCGAGATATGGTGTACAAAGTGTATCAGTTCTTCCAAAGTGAATCTCGCAGTGCAGACATTGCCTCGTGTTCGTCAGGGAGCAGTGTTGCCAAATGTCAGGAGCGTACAGCGGCTGCATGTGGGATAGGTCTGTGTACAGTTCAGACGATTGCGAAAGGAAGCCAGGTCGTCAATCGGTGATACAGGGTCTGTTTCTTTTCGCTCGCCTGACAAACGTCGTAATCGGCGAAAGAAGAAAATTTGAAAAACATGGGGTTCAGATATAGGAAAGGCAACGACGGGAGGAAATTTTTAATGGAGAGGGGTGATGTTGTAGCTGCGAGAGTGATCTTCCTCAGAACCATGCACAAATTCAGGAAAGCTGGTACTGCAAATATATACTATTTAGATGAAACCTGGGCCAACCAGAATCACACGAAGACGAGCTGCTGGAGAATGAGTGATGGTTCTGGTGGGTTAAAGGTGCCATTAGGAAAAGGTGCTCGTCTCATAGTGTGTCATGCTGGTTCAGCTGCTACAGGCGCCCCAAAGTAAATTAGTTTTCCGCTCCAAAACAAACAGTACTGACTATCATTCAGAAATGACATCTGCCGTGTTTCGAAAGTGGTTTCGCGAGCAGTTCTTGCTGTTTCTCGCTCCTGAATCCATGATTGTAATGGACAATGCGAGCATACATTCCTTGCAAGTGGATAAAATGCCTTGTTCGAACACAAGGAAGGCAGACATTATGGCATGGCTCTGTAACAAGAACATTCCCCACACAAGCACGCAAACCCGAGCAGAATTGTTGCAGTTGGTGAAACATCATACAACAACTCACAAACGTTACGAAATCGATATAATAGCAAGAGAATATGGTCACAGAGTTGTTCGTCTCCCACCTTATCACTGTCAGTACAACCCAATTGAAATGATTTGGGCCCAGGTGAAGGGGTACGTAACCGACAAGAACAAGACTTTCAAAACTGCCGACGTAGAGAAAATGACTCACGAAGCAATAGACAGAATAGGTGTTTCCGAGTGGACAGATTGTGTGGCTCACGCAGAGAAAATAGAAGAAGATGACTTCCAGCGTGAAATAGTCAGAGACGATGTCATCGGAGCAGGTCATTATAAATTTGCAAGACACAGATTCCGAAGAACTTGAATCAAGTTACGAGGTTGACAGCATTACGGAATGAGCGTTATGTAAGTAAATGGCATTTTAATTTTTCTTTTCAGTTCATGTTATGCATGCCAGACAGTTGTTTTGTTATTGAGAGTGCCACAAGACCATCGCATGGAATCTGCGGCAAACGAAGTTGCCTTTGCTGCGCCGCGAAAGAATGAATCAAGTTCTTCTCTCATTTTCTCAGTAACCAAATAACATATTGCTGTAAATATTATACAATCTTAAAATTTGCAGTTTTCTTTGTAACTTTCTGACTGGAAGTTATTTCACACCTAATTTAATAAAAATCGGCTCGCAAGAGAACATAAAATATTTCATTTCTTTCACTTACTTTCAAGATTCTACACGTTTAATTTACAGCACAATACAATTGTCTAAAGCTTTCTGGTAATACTCGTGCAGGATTGGTATTGATTGTTGCAATAATAGCCGTGCAGCGGCAATTTACAATTGTTCAAATGTAAGCCTTTTTTTTTATTTTGTGAGCTGGCGAGAACCCCGAACGGTGAGTAGGTGGCAACAGCGGAAATGTATCTCCCTCTCTCTCTGCGCGGACTTGTCAAGGTCAGCCGCTTTCATATCGCTCGTCGACTCTAGTGAGAACTGAAGCAGTCTCTAACTACCAATATGCAAGATTCCAAAATGATCAGAAAATGAGAACTCTGGAAATTATTAAATTTATTATTATTATTAATTAAATATCAATATGTTTATTCATCATTAAGCATTACAATAATGCAATAGATGTCCTCATTGGTACAAATATAAAACATAATACAAGAATAGTATAAACATACAAATATAAGACATAATACAAGAATAATATAAACATACAAATATAAGACATAAAACAAGAATAGTATAAACATAGAAATATAAGTCATGATACAAGAATAGGATATATATCTAAAAATAAAACTCTCTACCAGAATAGCTTAAACAAGCCTACATAAATAATAAATATATAGGGTGAGTATGAAGAGGACAGTATTACACGTATTACGAGTTCTAGAAATTTAAATAATCTTTTGAGTGCAGAATAAATTCATCTATTGAGTAGAAAACCTTTTCTCTTAGACAGTCTTGTAGCACCCTTCTAAATTTTTCAAGAGGTCTTAGCCTGGTTGATGGTGTGTCCAACTTATAACTGAATCTTGTGTTGTGTCTGTGTATAGTGTGTCTTATGTTGAATTTATGAATATTTTCTTTGATAAACATTAGGCAGCTAAATATGTATAGGCATGGAACAGTCATTATTTTATATTATTTGAAAAGAGGTTTTGCATGAAACAGATTTGTTGAATATTCCAGCCATATTTCTTACTGCTTTTTTCTGCCAAATGAATACATTGCCAGCATTTGATGAGTTACCCCATAATAAAAGCCCGTATGTTAAATGGTTATGAAAAAAGGCATAATAAGATTGTACCAATAAATTTTCACTTACACAGGATCTAAGTTTATTTAATAAGAAGATGACTAGTCAGTTTGCAGCATAATGTGTTTGTTTGCACATCCCACGATAATTTTGAATCTAGATATAGACCAAGAAGCTTTACTGAGGCACATTCAATGTCGTTATTTAGGGTGAAGATTATTTTCTGTTTTTTTGTTTTGATTAATAGTCAATTGATTAGTTTCAAACCAGAAAGTGGACTTCTCTTCTACTTCTTTGTCCAGTTCTTCAAGTATGCATTTATTATTACCAATTGTGAGGAAAGTAGTATCGTCTGCATACAAAACTGTTTTACGGGGTATGAAGCTGGGTAGATCATTTACATAAATGTTAAAAAGGAAAGGACCAAGAACAGAATTTTGGGGAACTCTGCTTTCAATATTTAGATCTGACTGTTTACTGTTTATACTGACCCTCTGCTGTCTATTTGAGAGAGAGTTCAGCTTGTAGGATGCCATAAGAGCATACCTTTTTTATCAGCATTTGGTATGAAATTGAATCAAAAGCCTTACTTAAATCAATAAGCGTTGCACTCATGGAAAGTTTAGATTCCAAAGCATCCAGTACTGTTGCGACAATGCTTTCATTTGCTTTTGTGGTAGATGAATGAGCTCTAAAACCATACTGAGCATTTGCGAGTAAATTATTATTTTAAAAATACTTATCTAGCTGAATTTGTATGCAGTGTTGTATAATTTTTGATAGAATAGGCACAAGTGATATTGGACGGTAATCTCTTGGATTGGATTTATCTCCCTTTTTATGTATTGGAACAACAACTGAGACTTTGAGACATGTAGGAAAACACCCACTGTCAAACATCCAATTAATAAGAGTAGTAATTGGGTACTGCATAACATCAATAATTCTTTTTATAACAAAGTTTGATAAACCATAGAAATCCTCAGATTTTGAATTGTTTAATTTTTGTTCTGCTTTAATAATATCCATTGGCTTAACTTCATACCATCTGAATCTAGGCAGATTACTACTATTGCCATGTGATATTGGTACACCATTTACATCGCCATGGATACAATCTTTTGCAGCATTGATCTTTGTGGGATCACCGTTACCAGACTTGACAAAGAAGTAATTAAATTCATCTGGGGTAATTGAGATATTCTCATTTGGTTTCTACTTCACTTTGCCTAGCTCAGTTTTAATAATATCCCAAGCTGTATTACATTTATTATTGGAATTATTAATGAAGTGATCGATCATTTGCGGCAAGTTTGGCTTCTTTTATTTTTGACTTATAAATGCTCTTAATTTTCAGATATCTAGCCTTATCCACCTTATTATTTTTATATCCATAGTAATACATCATAAGCTGAGTTTTTAATTGAGTTAATTGAGGAGTGTACCATTCACCTATGTGCTTTTGTTTTCATTTTGCCTTAATTGGTTTTTCTTTCTTAAGGACTCTGGGGCAGCAGTTTTTGTATATTTTGGAAATAGTGTTGATAACATTGTTGAATGCTTTGTCCACATTTGCACAAGAAGTAATTAAGTAAAACCAATCAATTTCTTTTAGTTTGTTTCTCAGTGGCCGCGGTGGCTCAGTCGGTAACGCGTCTGACTACCATGCTAAAGGTCCCGGGTTCGATCCCCAGCCGGTTAAAATCCGGGAACTTTTCTATGATATGATAAGTAAAATGTATTAAATATTCCAATTTCATAACTAGATTTATCTAAATTCGTTAAAATGTTGACTAAACGTGAGTCTAGTCTTGTTGGTTTATCATTTGCACAATAATAGTCGAGTGATCTTAGCATATTCAGAAGGTATAATTGCTTAGGGGTGACATGTCGGATATCAATATTAATAGGGCTGACATGACTGATATCAATATTAATGTCTCCAAGAATTATTGTTTTGTGTATAAGTATTGTGCACAAGTACAGTCCTGAATGTCAAGGTACTTATTTTTACATTTTTCCAGATCTCATCTTGATCAGATACAATTTGCTCTGCACTCTCCTACTTTTATGAATTCCCAATTTTAAAAATACCAAAATTACATTTATGTGTTGAGTGTATTCAATTCAAAGTGCTCTTAAATGAAGACAAAGGACATCAAAATTTAATACTTTAAATATAAACAAGCTATATTTTTTGCTTGAAATTTCTGCTAATCTTTGAAAGCAATCTGCCATAACACTGCACAAGAAATTTTTATTTTAGAAAGATATACTTCAATTCCACTTGCAGGGTACAGGCATGGACACTTTTGGGTTGCAACAAATTCCATTGAAGTTTAGTGGGATTGTAACAACTCAAAAGTGTACGCGACTACAAAAATACAGATATAAACCTACCTGAGGACTGTGGTGACTTGCTAAGTAGAAGTCCCCTTCTACAGGGTTCGTGATCTCTGTGTCCACGATTGTACCTGGCTCAACATTCTCGTTTGGTCTGTCTGTTCGGAAGAAACGTGTGTGGTGTCGCTTTTGCACCATGATGAATGTAACCGGAGGTTTGTAGTTCTCTTTGTGAATATTTTGACAGGCTTTGCGAATGGCATTCAACTCGTAAGTCATAACCTATGTATTAGTGAACAAATCAGAATTAGGCATTAAAGAAAGATTAGATACTATCATTATTATTAGAAACAGACATTAATGAGTTCAAATGTATCTTAGCAAGTACATGCCAATTTTGGAACGTCATCTATCTGGATTTTACAATTACATGAGCAGCATGTGAAAACTTAATAAAATTAATTTTTAGAAAATCAATAAAATTCCATTTGGATTTGTATAAAATAGTAGGCCCATGCTTTACGCTCTTATAACATATTATATTCTTTCTATGTTTATTGATCCATTTTTAAGACATACTTGTTACTGTAACAGTGAACAGGGTCTCTCAGGATGGAATTTCCATCAAAATCTTTTGTGGAAAGATCACAGATCAATAATTTTAAAATATTTACAACTTCCAAGCTCCAAATATATATATATAGGATATTTGATAATTCAACTGTTCATCATATACTTACATAATAATTATAAAAAAATATATATTTTCTAGGAATGGACAGAGTAATTAGTACTCTATTGGTCGGCAGAAATAGGTATAATCGGTTTATCAGTAAAATTAATGGTGAATTTACCTATCCAATACATCTACAAATATCTTATAATTTAGTGTAAATTCAGCATTTTAGGTTCTTTAATGACCATTTAAGGGTTTCTTTTTAATGGATTGGTAAAATATTGTAATCAATATGAGAAAATTTTATATCTGGAATGGTCAAAATTTTAAATTGGTCCATCCCTAATATTTTTCGATGTTCAATAGAAAAGATCAACACTACTATATTTCCCTATCTGTTTCAAATTACCTTAATTATTAATTGCTCAATGTAGAAAATGTTTGAGAGAGCTAAGACAAAACTATGTAATTCAGAATTCAAGAAATTTCCAATCAGTTGATGCCATATTACAACACACCAAGTAGAAAGTAGAAACAGCTAGAGATCTAGGTCCAATGACAACCAGGTCCCCCTGGGTCCACATCCCATGATCTGGATCCAATGAGAACCAAGTCCCCCTCAGTCCAGATCCTATTTGAACCAGGTCCCCCTGGGTCCAGATCCTACGAGAACCAGGTAGGTCCCCCTGGATCCAGATCCCATGAGTAGCAGGTCCCCTGGGTGAGGATCTCATGAGAACCAGGTCCCCTGGGTCCGGATCTCGTAAGAAGCAGGTCCCCTGGGTCCGGATCTCGTAAGAAGCAGGTCCCCTGGGTCCGGATCTCGTAAGAAGCAGGTCCCCTGGGTCCGGATCTCATGAGAACCAGGTCCCCTGGGTCCGGATCTCGTAAGAAGCAGGTCCCCTGGGTCCGGATCTCGTAAGAAGCAGGTCCCCTCGGTCCGGATCTCGTAAGAAGCAGGTCCCCTGGGTCCGGATCTCTTGAGAACCAGGTCCCCTGGGTCCGGATCTTGTGAGAACCAGGTCCCCTGGGTCCGGATCTCGTGAGAACCAGGTCCCCTGGGTCCGGATCTCGTGAGAAGCAGGTCCCCCTGGTTCCAGATCCAATGAGAACCAGGTCCACCTGGGTCCAGATCCCATGAGAACCAGGTCCCTGGGTACAGATCCAGCGAGAAGTAGGTCCCTCTGGGTTCAGATCTCATGAGAACGAGGCCCCTGGGTCCACATCCAATGAGAACAAGGTCCCTCTGGATCCACATCCAATGAGAACCAGATACCTTGGTCCACATCCCACGAGAACCAGGCATTCTGATACTGGAACTAGATGCTCAAAAACAAGAAATTTGAAAATGTCTCTTTAATGCAAATTTAGAATTTTACTGCTAGTATTGCATGCAATATCAGGAAAATATTCGGACCTAAAAGGGATGAAGAAACAGGTGAGTGGAGAAGGTTACATAATTTAGAACTGCACAATTTGTATTCCTGTCCAGATATTATTAGAATAATTACATTTAGAAGACTTAGGTGGATAGGCCATGTGGCATGAATGGGAAAGGAAAGAAGAGTTTACAAGATTCTTGTTGGCAAACCTGATGGTAAGAGACTTGTAGGAAGGCCAAGATGAAGGGCCAAGATGAAGATTGAAGGGCCAAGATGAAGATTGAGGGAAAATGTCAAGATGGACCTAAAGGAAATGGGTAAGGATGGATTGATCTTGTCCAGGACAGGCACAAATGGAAGGCTTGTGTTGCTGCAGCAACAAACCTTCGGGTTTAAGAAGGCTTGAGTTAGTTAGTATTGCATGCAACACACTGGAACTTTTGCTTTCACTGAAGTTGAACATCAAGAATGTGGTAAAGGTAGTAACAGAGACAATGACAACAAAGAGCTCCATCCTCAGAAGATGTTTTGGTGTTTTAAGTCCACTTTATGCACAGTAAGGAAAATCGGGACTGGACCTACAGTTTAAAGTGGAATCCGAACCACTATGTGCCTCAACCTGGGACCCCATGAATTGTGTTTAGTATTATTTCCTTGTTGATGAACTAATTATGTGTGTGTGAATTTTTTTATATAGAAATACTGCCACTAACATAATTCCACAGTACTTTTTATTTTAAATAAATTTTAAAAATGAATGTCTTACTTCCGCAAAGTAGCCATCACCAACTCCATCCCGGTAGTAGATGATTTTATGTGGAGCTTGGCCATTGTTTTTTTCCAGGAAGTATTTTAGGAACTTTGTTACAATACTCTCCATATCCCAGATCATCTCCACCCTTGGAGGTTGGAGCCTCCATTCAAATCCATACTGGAATAGGGCTGTTCCTTCACAGCTTGCAACCACCTATTAACAAACATGTACAATTATAAAAAAATCAACATTTCCTACAATTATTTTAATTGTGCATATGCAATACAATGTTGTGTGAGCTGAAAGTGCTCAAGAGTGCACATTTACACATGCATTCTATTACAGACAAATATTTTGTAACTCATTGAAAAGTTATGTGAAAATTGTGCCTCAACTAGAGATTCAAATGACTCGAACCTGCTGTGGCAAAGTCCTACCACTGAGCTGCCAAAACAAACACTGGCATCCTCACAATTTCCATCAATTTGTGTGGATTTTGTTTCAAGGAGGATGGGGGTGTCACACAATTAAATTTAACACCAAAAACTGTAATATGTAGGGAAACTAGATACACTACATACATACATTTATGAATAAAATTGAAATTTCAATGATATGATATACAGGGTGGGTCAAAAAAGGTAACTGAAATACCAACTACTTAATGCTTTCAGTTAAGAATTTTTTGGGCAACCTTGTACAACTAAACATTTCACAGTTACAAGGAAACTTACTGCAGCAACCGATGGATTTCCTGATCCTGGAGATGGGTGGGTTACATCTGCTCCAATTAGCATGGTAGGTTCTTCTAGACAAGGTCTGCAAAGAAAGAAAAATGACAGAACATTTCAGTGTGTTACATCATTAACAAGTAATTTTATTTTCCAAGAATAGTGTGATATTGTAACTTAACTTATTACAGTGGAACCCTGATGTTACATTTTTACACATTATACAAAATTGAGTTTCCACTGTAGGGATGCAACATTACATGTATGGATGCTACCTCATACATGTAATTTCAATGTATGAAATGTGGTACAGAAAGAGCTGAATTGTTAGCTTATTGAAAAAGAGCAATGCAAATGCCCTAATTAGTACCCTGGTCTAATTTTTTTTTTGTGTGTGGATATTAATGTGTGACAAATTTACAATTCATGATGGGTTAAAACAAGGAGATGCATTATCTCCATTGCTCTTTAATTTTGCTTTAGAATATGCTGTTAGGAAGGTAAAAGAAACTTACAAAGGACTAAAATTAAACAGTGCGACTCAGTTGTTAGCATACGTAGATGATGTAGATTTACTGGGGGATGATGTAAAACAATTAAGAATAATGCTAAAATATTTTTCAAAGCAGCTAAAGTGATAGGTTTGGAAGTTAGCAAAGAGATAACTAAATACGTATATGCTTACAGGCTGAAACCAAGTGTTAGGCAATAATCAACATCTAATTATTGATAACAACTCATTTAAACCAGTTTCCAAAATCAAGTACTTAGGAGTAATACAAACAAATGAAAATGATATTAAAGAGGCTTAATTCAGGAAATGTGTGCTACTTTTCTCATCATAAACTTTTGTCTTCTCATATAATATCTAAGAAACAAAGTTAAAATATACAAAACAGTAATTTTGCCTGTAGTATTATATGGATGCGAAACTTTGTCCCTTACATTGAAAGAGGAACATAAAATGAGAGTTTTTGAAAATAAGATGCTTAGGGAAATATTTGGACCTAAAAGGTATGAGGAGACAGGTGAATGGAGAAGGTTACATAATTTGTATTCATGTCCAAATATTATTAAAATGATTAAATCAAGAAGACTTAGGTGAGCAGACCATTTGGCACGAATGGGTGAGGAAAGATGACTTTACAAGATTCGTGTTGGGAGAGCTGATGGTAAGAGACCATAAGAGACCAGTAGGAAGGCCAAGATGAAGATTGAAAGATAGCATTGAGATGGACCTAAAGGAAATCGGTAGGGATGGAAGGGATGGAAAGGATAGGATAGGGACAGATGGAAGGCCTGTGTTGCTGCAGCCATGAACCTTTGAGTTTAAGAAAGCTAGAGAGTTTGTTAGTTTAAAATTCTGTCATTTTCTTATAATCTTTATGGATAATCTCCATGCCCTACTATTTAAAAGAATAAATGTCTAAATACACAACTTCTTTTGCGCTGCAGTCACTTCGAAACGCACATTTATTCAGGTAAATGATCCATTCAGGTTGTTCAAGGACCATTTGGCATTTTATACTGGATTGGTAGAAAATCGGCTATCGGCAAATTTTATATCAGTACTTTACTGGTATCTGCAAAAATTTCATATCGGCCCAACCCTAATTCATAGTCATTGACGACACATCAAGATCTGCATATTTTCCATGATCCCCTAATTGTTCTGAGCAGCGTATATTGTTAAGAATTTATGAATATATTCACATACAATAAAGTTCCTTTATACACTGCCAGGCACACACTCACCTGAAAGTCTGTCCTAATGTGTGATTGATTCCTCCTAGCTTTGCATTGACCTTTTGTATGATGTTGATAATAACTTGCCTATTACACTTCCTTTGAACCGTCTGAACTTTGAGGCACTGGGTAAGAAGGCCAACTTGCAGTTCTGAGACTAATTTAACAGCACCTGTTAGAAAAGAGAGAAAAGCCCTTATTAACACCAAAATCTTTCACGAACGATGACTTTTAAATATTTGGTGTACTGACTGTTTAACTGTATTTTGTAAAAATTAGATTTAATTAGGGCTGAGCCGATACTGATGCAAAAATGCAGCGGGACACTTTTGCGGAGTCTAATTATCCTTGAAATTATGCAAAATTCAATCTTTATTTTTATTTTGCTCCAATTTTGCACGAAAAGTTGTATTTGTGATTACATAACATGTATTTTAATATTCTGAAGTAATTCTTAAATATTCTAAAGCAAATTTCTTGTTGGAGAATAATATTTACACACCATTATTGATCAGTATTTTGAACAAATTTTATTGATTGCAATTTTCAAGTATCTGTATCGGTGAGAATCGGTAAGAGTATCGGTTCAAAGTGGCATTGGCTCAGCCCTAGTTTTAATTTAATTTGATGGGAAAAAAAAGACACTGCTACAAACATTACTAAAATATTGAATGTTACATTCTTTACTCTCTTAAATTGAGCGAGCACTCATCCCTTTCATTTTCTGAGAAAAAGGCAATTTTGAATAAAAATAAGCCTCACCAATAGCAAATGTTGCTTTGCAATTTATAATCTCAGAAACTAAAAACAGTCCACTTGCATTTGTATCTCTTTCTTACTTTATGTCACATTTCTAAAATTTTTGACTAACTGTGATAATTAGATGAAACTGATGAAGGGACCCTTGCAAAAACTCCCACGCTCACGGCAGGACTTGAACCTGGGAACTTCATAGCAAGACTGATTGATTGATTTGCTTAATTTTACTTTGCTTTTGTGCTTTTGGCTAATTTGCGAAGATAGGGATGAGTGATGATATTAAGAATGGACACTCACAAACATCTATGCCCAGGCCAGGATTCGTACCTGGGACCCCTGGCATAGCTAGGCTGAACTTAGCACACTTTGCTACTGAGCTGACAACTCAGTAATATAAGTCCTTATATAAATACAACAATCTAAATTTAGTAAGTAACACAACCCAGCTTTCTTTCACCTTACCATTCAGAGAAGGAATATGGTTGGAAACAGAGTTACCAAATTTAGATCTTCCCTTATGTTACAAATTTTCAATTTAACAATTTAAGTGTTACAATTACTTACTTTTAAAAGGACCTAGTTAGTTAGAATTCCTCAGAAAAGTTACTTGCTTGTAAATGAGTTGCAAGAAAAGAGTTACTTCCAACACTGAAATCTAAAAGGTAGTGATCATAAACGACTCGATAAGTGTCAGTAATTAGAAGAAAAAGAAAGAAATTCACCATTAACTATCTACTACTGCCCCCCCCCCCCCACAAAATAAAAACAAATCAGAATTTTTTTAACATATTAGATCATTAGAATAACTGATAAACATTCAATCGACCAATAAATTATATCACATTACAATGATATTCAACTGACTGTGCAACTATTATGGCCTGGATCATTATGTAATTGAATATTTTTCTTTGTGCATATGTAGCCACACACAAATGACAAATAAGAGCTACAATTATATACATGAATTTGATTTTACAATGAAACCCCGATTTTATGCTTTTCAGGGGCCTGTAAATACAGAACGTAAAATGCGGGAAATGTAAAAAGCAGGAAAGCATAGGGGAGAGGTGAAACTTAAGTGTCAGTAAGAAACTACTTCACAATCGACATTTAGGGGGTATATTGTGTCAAAAATAATTCAACAACAATAAAGAAGTATGATTATGAATTTCTAAAGAAAAAAAGCAAGACTTGCTGTGAAAATCAGTGGAGGATTAACGCGACCCACTTTCGAGGGTAGGGACGGTGGATGACTGCTTCTATCTGCCTATTAGGTTCAATTTATGCTTCTGATTGTGTGGGATCTTCATTTACTCTGTAAACTGGTACAGTAATTAATTAGTTGCTAGATTTAGAAGAATCGGGTAATTGGAGGGGGGAGGGGGGATGTGATCATTTATATTTGGATGTCAAGCATCCTGTCACCATACTTTCACACAATGATGTTTAAGCCCTACAAATAACAGCACAAAAGCCAAGTTTCCAACAGGAGCTGTTCTACAGTGCTGCCATATTTCTCAAATAATCCCTGCATGGTGACAGCAAGGCAGCAGGTCAGAGAGTGATAATGGCGGAATTTTAGAGAAATCCACTTGAACTTCAAAAGGAGCATAGGAATGAAGGATATGATCAAAGACTATGAAAAATATTCTTATATATTTGAATACAATTACATATTTCAGTCATTTATTCTACATATTTTTATGCACATATAGTCTCATGTTTTAACTACTTCAAAATCTGGCACTTGTTAATTATTATGTAACTCTTCATTACACGTTCTCATAATTCCAAAAATAATATCCCTATGGGCTCCTAACAAGAGCAGTGTTGGTCTATTTGGTAGGACATTAGACTACTATGCAGGAGACCAGGATTCGATTCTCAGGGTGCATGATCTAAAGTCTGAATTTTTCTGACCTTGTCCCTGTATAAAGTGACTTGGTGTTTCAGCCAACCTAAAATAAATGGGTTCCTGGGGGCAACCCTGGGGAGGGAGTGGGGTAAAACTGAGTGTGCAGTATGTGATGGTGCTCAGGGCAAACATGGCGAATGTGGGGGGTAAAAACTGACAGTGTGTGTGTGTGCAGAGTGTGGTGCTGCTCACATCACCTACAATATGGCAGAGATCGAGAATGTGTGGGTCCCTACACCCCAAACCCTACATGTGCCTTCATGGTACAGTGCTCCATGGATGGAGAGCTTCACATTACCTTTACCATGAACCCCTAATGATTTCCTTCACTGTACAAATTACCATTATTATTACCATTATTATCTACTGCATAACTCACCTCGAACCTCTTTAAATGGGGGAATGATAACAAAGACCATGGTGCATCCCCTCTTTTTGATATCAGTGAAGTGTTTTCTTAGCTCTGCCATGGACCGGTCCATGTTCCTTGTATTAAAATTGATCATCAAAGGTCGGTCCACACATTCAAATTCGTTTCCCATTTCTCTGCCAACTCCACGCAGCATATTATCAAACCTCCTAGAAGTAGTTCATGCATGATGTTAGTAATGAACTTGAAATGAAAAACATGAAAATAACATCTGTCAATGTAGCTTCTTCAGCTTAGACCATTTCATACTCTATACTCTCAGGACCTTTCTGGCTACCTTCATGAAAATTCAAGTTTTTGATGCCATAAGATAATTTCACATTCATATTAATTATCAATAATAATTGAAGTATTAGAGGTCAACTCAAAATCCTTTTAACCCAATATCACAATTATTTAAAAACGAACACTATTTATATAAAATTAAGTCATTCGCACAGATTAATTTGTCACTGTGTAGAGATAAAGATATTGAGTAGAGGCTGCTGCTTTACGATGTGGCACACACAGGAGATGTACTATGTAGCAATGTGAGCAAAAAATACAGGCTCGACCAGGACTTGAACCCAGGTCTCTGGCATACAGTGACATTTCTCTAGCAACAGAGCTACTGAGCCAGCTCTAGCTTCCAACACAGGTAAGACAGCAACACCGAAAAATCGGGCAAACCTGGAGCTGGCCCAGTAGTTCAGTTGGAAGAGCAATGGCATGGTATGTCAGACACCCTGTTTTGAGTCCTGGTTTCACTAAAATTTCTCCAAAATAATAGTATGTTTGCATATTTGGTTATTTTACATTGATTCTCTAATTTTTCCAGTTAACCTTTAGATTGATCAATTGATTTACTTTATTTTACTTTGCTTCTTGCGTCACTTGTGGCTAATTTGCGAAGATGGTGATGAGTGATGATATGATGAATGGACACTTACAAACATCCATGCCAGGACAAGATTCGAACCCGGGACCCCTGGCATCATAGCATGATGTGCTAACCACTCTGCCAAGGAGACCGGCTTAACCTTTAGAGGACAGAGCTTCACGCATGGGTAAAGACCCCCAAAAATAAACCGAAGTGAATAAAAAATATATTTAGCAGTGGTACATTCCTACATAGTACTTCATTGAGTACTTTTTTCCTTTGTTGCGCATCAACAATTTTGTTTTTAATGTTTTGTTTACATTATATCATATTTGCTTTAACATTGGTAAACCTTTATATATATATATTTATTTTGACCCAGGTTCCGATTGTGTAATTTTTATATCAACTTGATGCACACTTGTATTTTGTATGAATTGAATTTTTTTCACATCTATAAGTACATATAGAACAATTTTTTCTGCTTACCTACTGCTTTTGTCGGGCAGAATTATTTTTTTCCATCTCATTCCTGTTAATAATGATTTGTGTGTGTGTGTGTTTGTTTGTTTGTTTGTTTGTTTATATTGCGTAGTAGTTGTGGTGTGTGTATGTTTATATTGTGTTATAGTTGTGATGTGTTTGTGTGTGTCTTGTGTAGTAGTTATGCTGTCTGATGTGTTTGTGTTCGTCTTGTGTAGTAATTGTGCTGTCTAATATGTTTGTGTTTGTCTTGTGTAGTAGTTCCTCCATTCATATTGGGGGTTAGGCGTAGAGCTGACAACTCTGCACTGTAAAAAGACATGTCAAGAAACAGAAATATAAGGCCATGGATGTTCCCAAGGTAAAATATTCCGGAGGTAAAATAGTCCCCCGTTCGGATCTCCGGGTGGGGACTACTTTGGGAGGTCCCTGGACTAAGGATAAGATCTTCATTAGGAATAAGGATATTAAATTAGGCACCTGGAATGTTCTGAGCCTTTACCGGCCTGGGGCATTTCAGTGTACAGTTAATGAGATAGTGAAGTATAAATTAGATGTAGTAGCTGTCCAGGAAGTTAGGTGGCCAGGAGAAGGGAATTGTAAAACTAAAAATTATACTTTTTTCTATGGTGGTACTGAAAATCATAATTTTGGAACAGGCTTTTTCATAAATAATAGAATTATCTCGGCTCTTAAAACAGTAGAATTTATTAATGATAGGATATCATATGCAGTTTTACAGGGTAGGTGGTGTAAAATTATTTTAATAAACATACATGCACCAACGGAAGATAAAGATGATAACAATAAAGATGATTTTTATACAGAGTTAGAACAGGTCTTTGATAAATTTTCTCAGTATGATATGAAAATTCTGTTAGGTGACTGTAATGCACAGATTGGCAAAGAAGAGACATTTAAACCCACGATTGGTAAAGAAAGTCTTCATGAATTAAGTAATGATAATGGTATAAGATTGATTACTTTTGCAACCTCAAAGAATTTAATTGTGAAAAGTACCACTTTTAAACATAAAGATATCCATAAATATACCTGGTCTTCTCCAGATGGTAAAACTCATAATCAGATAGATCATATTCTCATTGATAAGAGAAGGCATACTAGTATAATTGACGTTCGTACACATAGAGGTGCTGACTGTGCCAGTGACCATTATTTAGTAATTGCTAAATTAAGAGAAAGACTCTCAGTGATAAATCATAAGCAACAAAATCTAAAAGTTATAAAATTTGATACAGGAAAGTTTGTTGATGAAAGAATTAAGAAAGATTACCAAATTAAACTGTCAAATAGATTTGATGTTTTGCAGGATTTAAATGATGATGAAAATATAAATGAAACAGACGTAAATAAGAATTGGGAGCACATACGTAATGCAATAGAATCAGCAGCTAAAGAAAGTATAGGATACCATAAACCAAGAAAAAGTAAGCCGTGGTTTGATAATGAATGTCATAATCTAATAGAAATAAGAAATCAGGCTAGACTTAGATGGTTAAATAACTCGGATGATACAAATCTAAGCAATTATAATAGAATAAAGCGAGAAGTTAACCGCACGTTTAGAAGTAAAAAAAGAGATTACTTGAAAAGCAAAATTAACGAAATTGAAACAAACAGCAAAAATAAAAATATCAGAGATTTATATAAAGGTGTAAATGAATTTAGAAAGGGGTGGCAACCTAAAGTAAACTTGATAAAAGATAAAGATGGTGATTTTCTAGCTGACCCATGCGATATTCTAAATAGATGGAAGAACTACTTTAATGACCTTTTAAATGTCCATGTAGGAGATAAATCAGAAGTAAATGAAGTCCACACAGCAGAACCTTTAGTTCCAGAACCTAACTTGACGGAAGTTAAAGATGCTATTAAAAGGCTAAAGAATAACAGAGCACCTGGCATTGATTTAATACCAGCTGAGTTAATTAAATATGGTGGAAATTCATTAATATGTCAAATTCATAAATTAATTTGTTTAATATGGAATAAAGAAGAAATCCCTCAACAGTGGAAAAAATCCATAATTGTTCCTGTGTTTAAAAAAGGTGATAAAATGAACTGCAATAATTACCGTGGAATTTCTCTACTCTCAACAACATACAAAATATAGTCTAACATTATTTTAACAAGACTAACCCCATATGCTAATGAAATTATAGGTGATTATCAATGTGGATTTAAACGTAACAGATCAACTACAGATCAAATTTTTCACATCAGACAGACACTTGAAAAAAAGTGGGAATATAATCAAAATGTCCATCAGCTATTCATTGATTTCAAAAAAGCATATGATTCGGTCAAAAGAGATAAATTATATAATATATTAGTAGAGTTTGGAATACCTAAGAAGCTTGTTAGTATGATAAAAATATGCACCAGTGAAACAGAAAGTAAAATTCGTGTGGGTAATAATATGTCTGACAAATTTACAATTCATGATGGGTTAAAACAAGGAGATGCATTATCTCCATTGCTCTTTAATTTTGCCTTAGAATATGCTGTAAGGAAGGTAAAAGAAACTAAAGAAGGACTAAAATTAAATGGTGTGACTCAGTTGTTAGCATATGCAGATGATGTAGACTTACTGGGGGATGATGTGAATACAATTAAGAATAATGCTAAAATATTTTTCAAAACTGCTAAAGAGATAGGTTTGGAAGTTAACAAAGAGAAAACTAAATATATGCTTACAGGCCGAAACCAAGTGTTAGGTAATAATCAAAATCTAATTATTGATAACAACTCGTTTGAACCAGTTTCCAAATTCAAATACTTAGGAGTAATATTAACAAATGAAAATTATATTAAAGAGGAAATAAAAAGTAGGCTTAATTCAGGAAATGCATGTTACTTCTCTCTTCATAAACTTTTGTCTTCTCGTTTAATATCTAAGAAACTAAAAGTTAAAATATACAAAACAGTAATTTTGCCTGTAGTATTATATGGGTGTGAAACTTGGTCCCTTACATTGAAAGAGGAACATAAATTGAGAGTATTTGAAAATAAAATCCTTAGGAAAATCTTTGGACCTAAAAGGGATGAGGAGACAGGTGAGTGGAGAAGGTTACATAATTTAGAACTACATAATTTGTACTCATGTCCAGATATTATTAGAATAATTAAATCAAGAAGACTTAGGTGGGCAGGACATGTGGCACGAATGGGAGAGGAAAGAGGAGTTTACAGGATTCTTGTTGGGAAACCAGATGGTAAGAGACCTGTAGGAAGGCCAAGACGAAGATGGAGGGACAACGTTGAGATGGACCTAAAGGAAATCTGTAGGGATGGAAAAGAGTATATAGAACTTGCTCAAGATAGGAACAGATGGAAGGCCTGTGTTGCTGCAGCCATGAACCTTCGGGTTTAAGAAGGCTAGAGAGTTAGTTTTAGTTAGTTAGTTAGGTACATTCCTACCACTATGCAATGTTTTGTTGAAAATAGGCTGATGCTTTATGACCAATTTGTCATATGCATCTACTTAATAGCAAGTACTTTACTCACACACCATTAGAGGTGCGACATTGATGCCTGCCCTGTATTGTCAGTTGCAAGCAAGCACTTCTAACAGTTTGCAAAAGTTCCTGCAGATAGCACCATTCTTGTTTAGGGAATGCACCCATTCATAAAAAGTTGCATAAATTGTCCTTTTAACATAACAATATTGTCTTTTTATTCTTGTTAAAAAAATAAAATCCCGACTATACTTGGGGTTATTGTATGTTTACTAATATGTATTTTAAACAGTTGAGTACACTAGTTTCTTCTTGTTTCTTGTGATTCTCACTAGATACCGCCATAATCACTTTTGTTTTCCATTTAGTTCTTGTTATTCCCACTAGATATCATGGTAATTGCTTTCGTTTTGTATTTGCATTCTTACTGTTTCGAGTAGAGTCTCTAAGTCAGACGGTTCCAGCAGCTACCACTTTTCTTATTCATGTTTCGTGAAAATAGACAGTTCAGAAGAATCCTTAGTTCATGCTGCTAAAGTCATTCCTCATATTCATCTAATGGTGATATTGCAAGTGTGGTGTGAAATTGATACATCTGGACAGCTTCCACATGCAGATTCCTTTCACAAATAATCCAAAAATTCATTTCGAGCAATGAACTAAGGATGTCATGTACTATTCAGTTTATTGATGATTATGTTAAGATATAAGTAGCACGAAGAGAATCAAGATATATGTGAGGAGTGTGATGTAACTTTGTGCATTGATCCATTTTTCAAGGTCTATCACACAGCCACTAACATATAAACAGAAGGAATTCATGTACAGTATATGCGCTAATGTGCTTTTTAGTTAAATGGTGAGTGATAATATACCTTTTTCTTTGTGAAATTGATACCTCTGGACAACTTCCATCTGTAGCTTCACATGAGAGATCAGAAAAAATGCTGTTTACTTTGATCACGAATATACTTGGGATTTTAAAATCGGTACTTTTGTGAGATCAATATTTCATTGTTGTGTTCCTAAAAATTAATCTAAGAGGTGTCATGAATATTGGACCTAAGTGTTTATTTCAGCAATAAAAAAATTTGATGAAAATTGGAACATATTTTTTGGAATAATCTGTATATTAAACAAAAATCAGTTTTTCAGGATTCCTTAAAAGTGACAAACATGGCATCGAATTAGTCCACACTTGTGGCAAATTAGTTGGAGCTATTTTCTGAACAAAAGTAGATGCGAAAATTAACAGAAAGAAGTTCCAAAACTTACATATAAAAACTTGTGTGTTTGTTTCATAAATGCAACAATAAGCAAGTGGCATGTTAATAGAACCTTAATCCTTAAACGACCAAGCGTGTTTTCCCGGTATATGCACGCACGAACGAGGCATTTTCAGCGGGAATTTTAAATTTCTGCATGCTTTTATATAATTTTATATCTCTGGAACTAAGAAAGCTGGAGTTACAAATTATACCTTGTTTTGTTCAGTACAGATGTGACTATAAGCCTATGACATAAAAACCAAATTTTCCAATATCGGGTAGAAGAAGAAGAAAGAAGAGAAACTTGTTTTTTTTTCCCTACGAAATTTCAAAATCGGCGGGCTCCCACGTGGCAACGTAAATGTGCAAAATTATTATTTTATTCTGTTCGTTCCCTTGGTAAAAGTACTATTACAAATTCTAGAACTCAGAAAATAAATTTTTAAAAAATCTAAAATTATACCTTGTTTTGTTCAGTACAGATGTGACTATAAGCCTATGACATAAAAACCAAATTTTCCATTATCGGGTAGAAGAAGAAGAAGAAAGAAGAGAAACTTGTTTCTTTTTTTCTACGAAATTTCAAAATCGGCGGGCTCCTACGTGGCAACGTAAATGTGTAAAATTATTATTTTAGTGCGTTCGTTCCCTTGGTAAAAGTGCTATTACAAATCCTAGAACAGAGAAAATACCGATAATGAAATTTAAAAAAAAAATCTAACAAGATTTTCGGAGGGCTGCCCCCCCACCCCATAACCCAAATAAAATTAAACCTTAGTGGTTGTTTATCACATACATCAAGACTGATGCAGAACTAAAAACATATATATCCGAACAAAAACAGTCACCGTATGTCCAAAAAAGTCAGATACTACACGCAAAAGCATCTTGTCACCTATAGGTGACAATAAATACCGGCTGTCACCTATAGGTGACGGGCGGTCGTTTAAGGGTTAAAGCACTCAACAATGCAGTGTTGTAATGGTTTCATAAAAGCGTTTTTGGTTTGATTTGGCGCAACCTTGGTGGCAAGTAGGTGAAAAGTAGACTCACTCTAATGGATACTACGGTTACATAGTGAAAAGTGTTGTAGGAAGTAAATCTTGTCCTATTATTGCTTTAATCTGTGATTTTAAAGTAAAATTGGTCACAATGTAAAATAAAATATAATTCGATGCAAACGAAACAAAACTGTATTTTCAGATGCTTGACAGTCTACTGTATCGTGCAAGGCCCACGCGGAAAATAGGTGAAGCACTTGCACAGAAAAACCTTGTGGAGTATTTTATGTAACCTTGAACTAAAATATAGGCAACTACATTAGTACTTAATTTTTCCCTTTGCTTTGATAGTTTAAACTACTAAACAACACATTTTATCAAATTATTCAGCTAGTCTCCTGAAATTTATTTAAAAAAAATTAAAGGTAGAAATTATTTTTAGGTAACTTTGTGAAATAGTCAGATTTGTTAAAAAATAATTAAGGTTATCAACTTCTAATCCTTGTGTCGATTTGTGACTTGAAATAGATGAAGAAACAAAGTGACTTAGTGAAATAGACAAAGACACAAACACAATGAAACAGGCCTCTCCGATGATGCAGTGGTACCATCATTGCCTTGTAATCAAGGGATCATGGGTTCGATACCCAGTGGAGACACACAGTTTTTTGGATCCCACTGTAAACTGTAGGTTCAGTCACAATTAGCCTTTCTCTACATGAAGTGGACTTAAACAGGTTCAATCACTCAATCAAAACACAATGAAACATCCATGCCTCCTCTAGGATTCATAACTAGAATTCCTGACTCCATAAAACGTAACATGCCACACCATGGAAGGTGACTAAGACAATCCCCCCCTCACCAAAAGAGTAATAGAGTTTAAAAGTGTAAAACCTAATTACATACCCTATTTCATCCTCTCTAATGTATCTGTCAAGATAGACAATACAATAGTAACACTTCTGGGCTGCTTGGCGAAATGGCAGTGGTTCCCATCCTCCATTTCTTGGAAGCACAGTCTATTGAAAGAAAAAGAAACTAATTCTATTGAAACTATACAGATTAAGTCAACTTCAAATTCACATTTCATGCTGCTAAACTCAAAACAAATAACATGCAAGTTACCATGACTAGCAACTCAAAAGTGTAGTCATCTTTTTTTTTAAAAAAAAGTTTCTCAACATAAATTTTGTTGTAGAACAATATCTTGCATCTCATAGGATTCTCGTGGGATCGCAAAAGTGTACAAGTGTTTTATTAAAAATCAGATTCAGATACCTGAGTATTGATATTAACCAATGTCAATGTTTGTGAACTTCTCTCCTATCGTGTTGTGTAACTGAATAAAAGGAAACAACATTTCTGAAATAAAATCAAAGGATTTAGAAGATTCAATCTGAATGGAACGATCATAGAAAAGAAGCAGCAGCAACTTTACACAACCCATGCAGCACAATGTCCAGATCAGATCCATGGATATTATGGATGTCAATTAGATATCCATTGGATAACTATGGGATATCCAGAACTGGACATCTGAAACTTGCCCAATTCTAGATATGTAATACATAGCACATGTATAGAACTGGCTGTCAGAAACATTGTCCAATTCCAAATATCCAATACGTCACCAGATCTTGTCCAAAAAAAGGATATCCAAAATAGATCCAATTCTGGATATCCAAAATATATATAGATCTTGTCCAAAATGGGATATCCAAAAAAATCCAATTCTGGATATCCAAAACATATCTAGATCTTGTACAAAAATTGATATCCAAAACACATCCAATTCTGGATATCTAATACATAGCTAGAAATGGCCCACAACTGGATATCTAACAATGAACATAAATAGGATCTGTTTTGGATATTAGAAAATGATCATAGTATTTCCGTTGTATACTTTTTCATTCTTTATTGTGGAATTGAAATAATAATTGCATTGAAGCATTAGCGTTTAGAAATTTATTTATCTGTTATTTAGTGATTTAATTTTAATCAGAAACACTACAATACACTGCAGACAAGAATCTGGTCAATGATCACTTATAGCATTCAAATCTCCATAGGATATTATAAGATCCATGTATATTAGCGATATTCATTTTACGTCCATATGAGCTCCCAGTCTGGATATTCAGAGGACCACTCGTGTGTCCACTGTCTGTGTCCCAGCGAGTTACGCATGTTCATGCAAGTCCAGGTGAAAGTGCATTGTCTCGCTGATAGTCACCAGTATGAATTCAGGAAGTTGCGACACGTAAACGTGGCAGTGAAAAACAAGCTGTCTATGCTCTGCTTATCATGGAAATGCGTGTGAATATAAGATATTTGTTGGATGTGCGAACGTGCAAAAAGAGGAGGAGGAGGAGGAGGAGGAGGAGGAGGAGGAGGAGGGAGGGAGGGAGGGAGAGAGGGAGAGAGGGAGGGAGAGAGAGAGAGAGAGAGAGAGAGAGAGAGACAGAGACAGAGAGAGAGAGAGAGAGAGTAAATTACATTTCCACAACTATTATAGTGTCTTCCTTGGTGTCCTTTTCCCACTTTTGCCTTTGCTCCGACTGGCAATGAAGGATTATGCAAGGAGGTGGACAAAAAAAAAAGTACGAACACTGTGGTACGACACAAAAATCTTTATTCATAGAAAGTTATCCAACAGTTGGCCTGAATTTCAGCCTGTATCTAACATGGAGTGGACAAATACAGGTCACATACAATGTTCAATACACACCCATTCTTCGTGGAGGTGGAAACCTTTGGCCTACAAATTAATCAACAAATGTTTAACTATGTTAAGATCAGGCAACTGGGGAGGCTAGCTGAGATGTTCCACTTCATCTTTGTGTTCATTAAACCATGCTTTGATTCACTGTACAATGTGGATGGGGGCATTGTCATTTTGGAACAGTCTGGATTATAGGATGGAGATGTTCACCATGAATACTGCAATATTCCTCTGCTGTGATCCTCCCATGGAGGACAAGTGGTCCAAGACTACACCAACATATCACACCCCACAATCACAGAACCCCCTTCATCATTAACAGTAGGAAGCAGGCAGTGAACATGAAAGGCTTCTGCGGGCATATTTCACATAGAAACATGCCCAATGGACAGAAATAATATGAATGCACATTTGTCAGACCAAATTACTTGTGCTCACTGTTGTTGTGTCCAGCCTCTATGCTCTTGGCAACATTGCCAATGCTCCACAGTACTATGTGGTGTCACCAATGGTTTTTTAACAGCCGTCTAGCCATGAATGCTAACATTATGCAGTTCCCAATGCAATGCATAGTTTGGTTGATACAGGGTCCAGGATGTAGAGTTCATCTTGGAGGTTATATGCGACACTGCTGTCTTGGGCTCTCAACCACTATTCACTTCAATGTCCATCATCTCTGTCAGTGCCAACTTTCACAAACTGTTCTCTTTCAAAGATGATGCATTATCTTCTTTACTGTAGGCTGTCATGACAGTTGACACCATGCTCCATGCAAGCCGCACAAGGTTGGATGTTTTCGTCACTGAGGCTTCAGCTGTTGCACTCCAAAAATTATGCCTCTTTGGAAGTATGAGAGGTCAGATGTCGTAACTCTATTTGACTGGTAGCAGAATGTTCATATACAATCCATGCGACTGCTGCTGATGAAACAATACCTCTGCCTTCACAGTCACTAGGTGGCAGAGGCTTTTGTACCAGGTACTGTGGCTGTACTGTAAGCACAAATTATGCCCATTTCCCTATGTCCACCATTTGCATGTAATTAATTAGTAATGTATTTGGAAAAATCGGATTTTTTTTGTTTGTTGTTTTCAAAGTATCTTGAATGGTCTTACAAGTTCAGTGCTGGTGAGACATGTGTGTCATCGGCTTTTACCGAGAGAAGCCAATGTCACACGGTGTGTGACACTGACATTGTTAGTTAGCATTTGCCAGTTGTGAGTCAGTTATTGGCTTGGGAGGTTGTATTTGTTCCGGCTTCTGAGGAACATACTACTGCATTGATTTACATGACTGGTTTTGTGGTTACGTGTTTTGTGTTGTTTCTATGAAACCATATGTTGCAGGGCCGTCAAAGGCAAAAGGACAATGTACTGACCAGGTAACCAAGAGGACATTGAAAGAAGCAAAGTTATATAAAATTGCCCAGGCATCATTCGACATCTCCAGCAAAACATTTGTTGATTCCAGGCCCGTAGCCAGGATTGTTTTGGGGAGGGGGGGGTCATTCCTTATTGGTAGCTGCCATCTACAGGTGAAGCAGTGGAGGTATAGAAGCATTGAACATGGGAATTTATCAGTATATTACAGCTTATTCTTCAAGATTCTGCTAATGAAATAAAATTAACTATCACAATAGACTATTTAAATTTGATATTTAAGGATTTCGGTGGGGAGGGGTTTCAGCCCCCGATACTGTAAACTATTCTAGTGATGGCGGTATTATCAGAAAGAGGCTAACCTCCTACAGCAATGCCGAGGCTTATGGAACATCTTCCCATCTAAGCTTGACAGAACACACAGAACAAGATGCAGATTTTGCAACCAAAATAACATTCGGAAGACAACACAATATTACTCCACCGACTCTGAAGATCAACCTGGACTGTGTTTGACATCTCTTTGGCACAATTCCACAACAATTGAAGAGTTGTGTTATTGCCTGTGCAGTGTTGTGAGTAGGTGCATACCATTACTACTTTTATTGAAGTGATTTGTCACGTTCATTGTTCTGGAATGAACTCTCTATGCCCTCTTATGTGTGCAACAATAGATAGTTTTGACTGAATTTGTAATTCCGAAAGCAAGTTTATTTCTTAAAAGACACATTATTTATCAGTTTTAAATGTATGGTATTTGTTGTAACAATAATAAAGTATCTTATTTATCTTTAGCAATACCTTTCTTCAGACGTTTTGGAGTTAGAAGTGATATAATACCATGGCACACACTGGAGATACTGGCCTCTAACAAAAAAATTTACGCAAAAGGCCGGTGACGCACACCGTGTGACTCCCTCCAAAATCTTCTCCAAACTAACAAAAATGAATTGTACATTGGCAAAATATCATAACGTTTCCTGGCCGGTAAACGAATAAAGATCCTGTCAGGACTTGCTCAGAATATTGTAGAATAATGAGTTTTCACAGGAAACGGTGAGGATGCTTACCTTTAGCAAAGTAAGCGAAGGTCAAGGAAATGGAACAAAACCACATGAGAGAGGAAGCACGAGAGGAACAATAGCTAGAACTATAGATTTATTCATTTGCCGAGCAGGGTAAGTTACTTCACCCTAACCTGCCATTCTCATTGATCAGTCACAAGTGTTTAAATCTAAAACACGAGTTTACATTAATGATAAGCTAGGTATACACACCTGCCCCTTTTAGGACCATCTCTACCATCAAGTGCTACAATTGGTGGGGGTGAGCAACACCCCTTGGTTCGATCCCCACGTTCCAAAGGCTGGATATGATATAACAAATACTTGTTTATAAACAAAATCAAGGTACCGGATTTTGACGTGCACAACACATCCAGGCAACAGCCTGTGGCATACGCAATGCAAAATGGACCGGCAGTAAACATGTTCATTCTGTCCTGCACATTTGAAGTGACCAATATATTTCCTGTTGCACACACATTTGATATTGTATTTGCCACTTTTTAATGGTGTGTAAAGAAAAAATGTATTTTTTTTATACAGGGAAATTATATTTGGTACTATTATGGCAGGTTTGTAGGCTGTCTTGAAACCTTGTTTCTTCAACAATCTATAATTTCCTTGGAAACCCCTTTGATAACTTGCACTCCCAACCATATCTTATTTCTCGCTTGTTCATCTTTTTATCTACATTGTTATTCCAGCGTAATTATTCTATTCTCTCATTCTAATTTTTGTATGGATCTATAAATAATACTAGGTTCATAATTTTGCATAGCTAAAATTTTAAATATTGCAATTTCTTCCCAAAATACTTCCTTTGTCTGTACTACCGACATGATTCACATGTGCAGAGTTGAAACAGATATTTATTTTTTTTGTTTGCAGTGGTTGAATGACTTGTGTACGCAAGTCAGAAAAAAAAGAGAAAGATATATGGAGGGAGGCGGGGGATCAACACCCAAGAATTTTCCATTACGTCATGACTTCCAGACATCAGTTGCAAGGCTTGTTTCAGTCAATGGTACTCTTGATATTCCTAGTGTCCACACCTGGTTACAATTCCATTTTTACTTTACTATGCGATGAGAAGCCAGCAAAATAAAAGTTTTATTTTTTATGTGTGCTGTGTTTCCTCTTGTGAGCAGGTAAGATGAACGTTCTGCTCAGCATGTGTTAGAAATTATTTGTGTGAATTTTGGGAAACATTTCCTTCCAATTTTATTTCCATTAGTAACATTATGTTAGTGTAAAAAAACACCAACATAAAATTATAAGAAACAACCTAAACTGGGATAATCAACCAAGTTTAGATTTATTTCCATAATAAAAGGGTCCACCATTTTATACATTTTGATACATGCAAGATAATTCATTTATCATTCTGCTAGACACTTGCATTTTCAAGATACATAAAAATTATGTTATAAATTATTAAGTATGCTATGTGTCAATATTTTCTAAAATATCAGTAACTTTTTTACATGAATTTAAAAGAAAAATTAACAAGTATTAAACTTGATATGTTAAAACTTTCCTCTGATTTCATTTCATTCACTTTACTAGTACTTACATTGTTTTTATATTGTAGTTTTGGTGGATTCAAAACACGTGC